>NW_026000242.1:23515458-23606172 GCF_001458135.2 Marmota marmota marmota
GGAAGGGGAGGGGAGGGGAGGGGAGGGAAGGGGAGATAGTAGAGGATAGGAAAGGCAGCAGAATACAACAGACACTAGTATGGCAGTATGTAAAAAAGTGGATGTGGAACTGATTTTTCTCTATTGTTTTTAATCTCTATTTCATTTATGTGCATTATTCTGTATTATTTTTTCAATTAATATTTTTGGTTTTTTTAAGAGTTCTTTAAGGTATAGTTTTTGGTTGTTAATTTCAGATTTCTCTTCTTTATTAATGTGATTACAATAATCAGTTTCTCTCTTAGCATTGCTTTCATTGCAACTCATACATTTTTGTATTTTCATTTGTGTCAATATTTTCTCTAGTCTTCTTATGATACCTTCTTTGACCTGTTGTTTACTTGAGTGTATTGTTTAATTTTCATGTATTTATAAATTTTCCTATTTTCTTCTGATAATTATTTCAAGTTTTACTCCATTGTAATTAAAATAACACTGTGAATTCTAACATTAATTTGATAGTAATTCTTGTTTTTTTGTCTCTCTTGCTCTCATTTTTCAGGAATTCTAGGATTTTGAATTTCATTTTGTAAGCTTTCACAAATTTTTGAAGATTTTCCAGTTTACATGTTTGTATTTTTACTTTTATTTATTATCATTATTATTTTTGGGACTACAGTCTACTTTCTTCCACTCTTTTCTGTGTTTCTTTGAGCTATGAATGCTGAAGTTGACTATCCTCAAATGCATAGTGATTCTTGGTCATTTCAATTTATCTATAGAAATTGTAGTCTTTTATGATGGTAACCATATGATTTAAGAGATTTAGATTTTGTTCCAGAGGAATGTGGCTCATTTTGTCTATTGGAGCTCAATAACTAGCCAAGAGAAATAACTACCAAAATAAGATTAGACTTTCAAGTATTTTAATAAGGAGAATACCTGTGAAGGATTGATGAAGGGCAAGGATTTGAAAAAAGAAAGAATAAGATTAAAGGGAACAATATAGTTTTTATAGAAATGGAGGATAAAGATGGATGGCATATTGAAAAGTCAGGTGGGAAGAAAGGTTTGGAAAGTTAGGTGGAGATTCCTTGAGCTACTGTCACCTGCTGGGGGAAACTGTTTCAGGCAGCAGTCAATATTGGGGTTAACACTGCTGCCTTGCTCAGACCTGAATCAGAAACATCTTGCAGAAAGCAGGTCCTAAGCCCAGACATGTTTGTGAATTCAGAGGAGCAATAGACAGATTGTCAGTTAACAGTATTTCATGCGGCAGAGGATAATGAGCACCACGTTTTCCTGATTATCATACCTGGAAAAATGGGTTTGCTGCTCAGCCACATAGTCTCCTGTTTCTTTATCAGAGTGTCTTAGCTTGAGGCCTATTGATGTGCTACCAATTCATCTGTCTTGTATCTTTACAGATTATGCTGGTTTTATTTTCAAAATATTTAGATATTTTCATTACTTGTCAAAATTTCTGCTCAATGTTCAAATTTCAAGGTATATTCAGTGTTTTTATAGATATGTTATTGCACATGTGTAGGGTATATATTTGTTTCTGTTCATATTATGGGACTACATATGGTTACAGCTATATGCTCAATAATATTTTGAACCCACATGCATAAGCAGTGAATAACAACAAATGCTCAACTAATTTGCACATTTTTCAAAATGTTCATAACTGAGATTTCAGATATAGTGCAGTGATAAGAGTTTTTAGCTAACATGCAATACTCTGGTTTCAATCCCAATTATTGTTAAATATATATACATGCATACACATACACTCATCACAGATGAATTATAAAATTGCCCCAAATTAGGATAAGGAAATAGTTTACCAGTAGCAATGCAAAATAAAAAATATGGTTATTTTTATTAAAAATATTATTAGGAATTTTAAGAGGCTATCCACAAAACATTAAAACAAGTGTGAGGTATTTTTAAGGATGAGAAGGATCATTTTATTGTCCTAGTAAAATATGATTGATATCAAATACTTGAAGAATTCGGTAACCCAAAGTGTTTAAAATTATTTGCTATAGGATGAAATCAGTCAATGACAACAGCACAGAAAACAGAAGAGGCAGATACATGCAAGTTTGCCTAGCTTTCCCATGATTAATCATCAAAGTAGACATCTGAATATATGATTATAAGACACAGCAAAGTAATTATTCCCATAGGAAAAGAAAATAAGGCAAATTCAACATTTAAAAGTAGTTATTCAGATAATTGTTTACTAACACTAAGACTTATATTATTAAAGCTTGAAATCTCAAACTCTGAAAATTTCATATATTGAAATACATGTGAAACCAATAGATTCTTGCTACTGGCATATAAACGAAATCAATAAAGTATTATTCCCATAGTCTCTGTGCTAATGAACCAAATATTGAGTATTTAACAGTTATAGTTATGGAATGAATTATAGCTCATCTATTTGCACTTTTGAAGTTAACATTGGGCTGCATACTGTAGAAAAGGTGATAGAATTTAATGCACAATCACACTGTGATTTAAGCAGTTTTTTTCTTCTGCTTTGTTCATAGTTGTTCAGGACCATATCATGCACAGCCAATATTGATAATGCATATATTCATAGACCCAGATACATGATGAAATTTTGTGTAGAATTATTTTCATTATACATCTGTATTTGATGCAGAAACAAACTCACATACTTTGAAATATATTTCAATATATATTTGGAAAATAATTCCAGAAAATGATTCTTTAAAAAAATACAGAGTCAAAGAAGGTCAAGAAGTATTTAAAAATTATAGTTATCATCTAAAAAATTAAAGATTTTAAAGAAATATCTTAAAGAAAACAGATGCATTTATTTGACCTGCGACAACCTTTAAGTCATTTAAGCAAGTGATTATTTCTTTGCCCAATTTTGATTAGAATACTATATAATTAAAGTTAAAATGAGATCTAATATTTATAGCTAACTTTTGCTGAGAGCTTATTCCATGTAAGGTTATCTATTCATTACCATTAAATTATATATATATGATTTTAAATGTATATTAATTAATATGGTTATATACATAGGTATATATGTATAAAGTTATGGAAAATTATTAGAATGTAATGAAAATGTGTTTAGACGTGTAAGTATGGGTATATACATGTAAGAGAATAATTGTTCAAAAGAAATATTTCACGGGGTAAATTAATGATACTCTATACCATTCATTATCAATGCAATACTGTGAAGACTGCATTAGTTAGTGAAAATATTAATATTTTATATGAATTTATAATATAACATTAGAATTTTGACATTGAGTTTTACAAATTCTCTCATTAATGTTAATCTGCATACCAATGTAAAATGAAAAATCTTTTAAGGTTATAATTAAGGCACATAAATTCAAAATAAACTTTGAAGTGAGTTATTACATGTCAGATCTAAATACTATATCTAAATTCTATTTATAAATACTATATGTATCTAAATAGTAAAATACTAAAAGTTAATTGTAAATATATATCTAGTACAAGTTCATAAAGTTAAGCCTGGATTGTGCTATCATAATAAACCTGAAAACATTTTTCTTGATGAAAATAATGTAAAAAGTGTTATTTAACAGAAATCTGTAAAGCTAACAGAATCTTGCACTTTGGTTAATGTGTGCCATTAATTGTTAGAAGATGCATTTTTATCAATTTTATAATATTATTAAGTAATGCTTTGATAGATGCTAAATTATAGTTCTATGCATGAAAACTCCATATGATATTGTATTTTATGTTAAATGAGTTTTGATCAGTAATTTTATGATAGTGCCATATAAATTCATATTAAAGGAATTCATAATAATTACAATTGATACATAGAATAGGAATTAGGTCAAATTAAGGGAAGAAATTTGATAATATATGTGCATATTTTAAACTTTCAATGATTTATCATGGAATTAAGACCCATATATTACAGTGATTTGCTCAGTGTTCACACTCAAATTATGTATTAATTTATTGTATCTTTTTTGCTTGTGTCTAAAGTGATCTGGTGAAATCTAGCTGATTTTTTAATAAAATTTGACAATATATGTCATTAAGGTGTGAGTTTCATCCATTTACTTTTTCCTCATGACTGAAAACTTTATAACTATTTTACAGCCTCCTTTCAAATTTTTGTTCATTTGTTCATTATGTTCTTGTATATATTTTTCTTTCATTTGCTAACATTAGGATATGATAATTTTTATTGCATTTTTCATAATTTCTTTGGGTTGGAAATAAAAATCTCACTGTGTGTAAGTTTAATCTCTTTAGTTTTTCTTATGTGTAAATGAAATCCTTGGAAATGTGACCAAAGGAAAACAAAAGAATGTCAAAATAATTTACTCAGATTACCTAGATATATTCTTTATCACTGTTTTTCATATTTTAATTTTAGTATTTAAATTAGACTTTTTTATTTATAAATCATTTGGCAATTTAAGCTACATTTTAAAACATTGTTTTTTTCTTATCTGTGTAAACACTTGTTGATTTTCTTCTTTTCTTAATCAATATTTCTATATGTTAACCTTACAAGAACTAAATTTCACTGCTATATTTTCTGTTTTTACCTTCAGAATTCTTTTCTTATTTTTTTTTTCATTTTCTTTCTTCTATTTTCATTGTTTCCTACTTATTCATTAAAACATGAAAGTGTTCCTTAAACACTACTCACATGCATCTTCCAGTTTTGAGGTTGTATTTTATCATTCAACTCAAAATATTTTCTAATATCAGGGTGTATCTTTTTATTGTATAAAGCCAAAATAAAGTTTTAAAAATAAAAATAAAAAATGTACTGGGTATGTAGTGCCCATGGTAAGGCAACCCTGGGTTCAATCTGTAATTCCAACAATAAAAAGTGCAAAATAAATAAAAATTGGGATACATGCCTGTAATCCCAGCTACCTGAGATGCTGAAGAACGGGAAATTTTTTTTCTAATTGTCTCAAAGCTTATTTAGAAGTGTATAATTTAAGTTCCAAATATTTAAGAATATTTGTAGTTTCATCCTGTTACTCCTTTGCATGTAACTCACTATATTTAGAAAAAAGTGGTAATGTCATTTAGTTCTTTGAAACTTCAAGATAATCCATTTATGGTGTCACTATTTATTTTCCACTTTGATGAAGGTTCCTAGTGCCCCTGAAAACATTTGTAAGCTGGGATTATTTACTATAACGTTCTATGAAGATAAATTAAGTCTACTTAATTAATCATTGTTTGAATCTTCTATCTATATTCTTAATGATTTTATGTTATCTGATTATTTTTCCTAATATTAAAAGATGTATGCTATAATCTCTAATTATGAGTCCAATTTACTTTAGTTATTTTACTGTCCCTTTGAGATAATATTAATACATAAATAAACTGCAGAAAAACTTGTTTATATATTTCCTTACTATTTTAATATAATCTCTCATTTTGTAAAAAAAATGGCATATATTGTCATAATTTTTCCATGAATGAGAGAAAAATCACATTAATCTTCCTCAAGAAAGAGTTGAAGTTTAGATAAGCTTTCTCTTACTCCTAGCACCAGGATGTTTTGATGTAGTCCTTAAGTATAGGGCCCAGATATTTCTTCTAGGGATTGTCTCTTGCAGAGTCTCAAATGAAAGCTAACCAAAGCATTGTTCTTTTGCCAGGGTTTTAACCATTTTTCTCTTCAGAAATTGCTATTGTTTCTTTTCAATGGGTAGATTTTTCTGCTATGCTTCATGGACAGTTGAACATTGAAGGGAATTACATCAAAGTAAGAGAAGAAATTTGATAATATATGTATATATTTTAAACTTTCAATGATCTAACTTGCAACAAAATGCCAGATTTTGGGAAGCAGGGGTGTCTATGAGCAGTGTTTATGGAAATTTTCAGCATTTCTATTCCTGCTAAGATTTTCTTCCTTAATTCCAGTAATCTTATAATACCCAAAGTCTAATCATTTGCTGTTTATGTCCAATAGGATAGCTACTTCCTACCTGGATTACCTTCCCTTTGTGCTGAGGTTTGGAAGAAATGACAATGTAACAGTGTAGATGTGAGCTTTGAGGACATTCCCTGTGTGGCCCTTCTTCATGGATCATAGTCCTCAAGTCCTGCATGCCTTATTTTTTTCTTTATTTTCTACACTATTATCTACTTTTACTTATAAGCATTTTATACAATTGTTACATTTCTTCTGTCCACAAGTAGTCTGATAAGCTACTTCTTTAATATTAATCTATTTACATTGTTTAAAGCTACTGATGGTATTCTAATATACAATGGCATGACTATATTTTGTACTTGATGGTATCTTCTTTTAAGATATTTTGTGTTCATTCCTTTTTTCACCTTTTATTTGAGTTTTTATAAAAGCATTATACCTTTTATACAGGTATTCCATTTAGGTAATAAATGAAAGCCTTTAAACTATCATATATTTGACATTTTAATTAGTAATGCTAATATATCCAAAACAAATATTAAACTATGGTGTCTTAAAATGACCTATTTTTCTGAGTATTATATTTGCCATCATCAACACACACACACACACACACACACACACTTGTAGCTATGTTATTAATTCTATAGTTGAACAGATTTTCTAATATTCAGATATCTCATTGTTTTAAAAATCTGTTTTTATTTTCTGGGATACTATTATCAAATAAGAGATAAATAAATGCATGCAAATATATGATATCTAAATATACCTTGATCCACTTTATTTGCAGAGACACATATAGTTAAAAAATTCCATTTACATGATGGATATGCATAACATTTTGGACAAACTCACTCTCAAGGCTGCTTCTGCTGCCAATTTCCACTGTTCCATTTCTGTCATCCTTGGATTCAGACTGTCAAGATCCATGGAACCACTCTGACTCTTGTGATTTTTCCATCAGTTCCTGCTGTTAGTGTTTTATGCAGGAAACCTTAATCAGTTTGCTCAATCTTCTATACCACAAACCTCAAATTTAAGTTAATCATCCTGTATCATTCCATGTCTACTGATTAGAAAGAAGTGTTTACATAAAATTTCTTCATAATTATAAAACACACTACTGAGTAGAAAGCATATATTTTTGGCATTATGTATGTGGCATCTGCCCTAACTGACTTTCCTACTTTAACCTGCTCTATCACTAAAATTTATATATTGTTATAATACAGTTTCTGTGTATCTAAAATTATCATTTTTTTTCTTTTTAAAAATGCAAAACAAACATCTGAAAACTGAGAAAATATGCTTCTTTAAGTTTTGGCTCCAAAACTTATTTAAGGATAAATCCTGTTATAAAAGGATATGACTTATATTCTGCACTTTCATCACTGAGTAGGTATATCTAATTTTGCTATAGGTGTAATAATATGTTTAACTATATGGTACCATGTTCCACTGTTATTATAGATATATGACACACTCACAGAAATGAAAAAATACCTGAAAATTTGAATTCTGAAACAAACTTGTCCTCAACAACTTCTTCAACAGTATTGGTGAACTATATTAACTTTTTTCTTTCCAAGGGTCAGTTCAATGATTTTCTGTATGAGAAAACTTCAGTATCTTACTTAATTTATAAGTGATTAAACATGTATCTTGTGAAATTAGAATATCAGTTGTTCTTATATCTGATGCTTGTTAGGAAAGAAAAAGTACATAAACACTTAAAAGAATTCATGAAAATAAAAATGGTTAAAAATAATTATTATAATTGAAAGTTATTCTTTCTCTACTCCCTTCATAAATCTTCTTTCACTGTTTTAAGATACAACTTATTAAAAAAACTATTCCATTAAAGATTTTTTATTCTTCTGTACTTATGAGTTTTAAGCTATATCATTATGTCTTATGCCCATTATATATATTTCACTTCAATGCAAAACTCTATAGTTTCTTTCCATTAACTAATTTTGTGACTTCTAACTAATCTAGCTCATATTTGGTCAAGTAATTAAGATATGGTAGAAATGGGAAAAATATGTGATGATTAGGTCATTTAATAAATTTGTTTCTAATGTAGATTTTAATAGACTTGGAGGGATTTGTAACATTCAATTTTCAGGAGTACTTTACTTAATATTTGTTAAGTTTTACTTGATATTGTATTAACAAAAGAGTGATAATGTCAGATATGTATATGTGTATATATAAGGATATATATGTGTGTGTATGTATATATTTATATACACATATATGATTTGACTATGTACATGTATATCCATATTATATATATCCACATATATGTATAATTTAATTATGTATCAGAGCCTTTCTGTGGTAATCAAGCATCTTAAGAAATTTTAATTATTAATTATTCCAGATTACACAATGTAAAAATCTTTAAGGGGTAAAATCTCCTATGAACCCACAAATCAATAACTTTGACAGAAATATCAAAATGTGAAAGTGAAGAACCTTTCCAGTTTCTCCACAGAGGTTTAACCTCCATTGATTAAATTTTGCAAGAGCCAAATTATAACAAAACTTGTAAATTTTTGGTAATTTTCTCAATAATCTTAAGGACTAGCAAGACAAATTTATCAGAAAGCCACATACCTTTGGATGAGATTAGCTATTTAAGATAAAGACATTGATAATAATGTGTGACATAAGTTGTAAAGATACTATAAATTAAGATTGGAATAAAAGAACTTGTGTTTGCCTCATTTATGACATAAAATGACTCTGAAGTATTCAGTGAAATGCCACTGATAAAAGTGGTATCGAGTGCAAATTTATGGCTGTTCAAAAAATCATGACATTGTGGAAAGATAGAAATATGTTTGGTAATGTTAATGGAATAGCTTGCTCATGACAATCTATTTATAAAAACTTCAGAAAAATTACCTTGGGGTATTCAAATCTTAAACTGTATTACACCCCTGAAATTTCTCATTTCTAAGTGTATTCTCCTATTGAGAGGAAAGTTATTGAAATTCAATGTATGCATAATCTCAGTGGACACAAAATCCAGATTTGTTTACTTTCCAAAATAGATAAATAGAAGTACCATTTTATGTCCCCATTCTTAGTCAAGTAAGTTATAACCAGAATAAAATTCAACAACTTGAAAATATCAGGGAAGACAGTGGAAGAGCATATGTTGACAACAATCCTTTACTCTTCCCCAGCCCAGAATCAAAACAGTGAAAGAACACCTTACCAGAGAGAAGAATGATGGTGTAAATATTCTAAAACTCAATATTATTCTGCTTGATGTTTGGAGGAAGTTGGAATTTTGTTACTGGACCAGAAAACATGTTCCAGAGTGAAGTCATGGGAGAGGAGTAAAAAAGAGAGAACGGGAGAGGCAAAAAAAAAAAAAAAAAAACCTNCTTTTGTGTGCTTTCTTTGAAAAGTAAAAAAAAAAAAAAAAAACAACCTACTTTTTACTTCCTTAACAACAGTTGGAAAGAACGGCAAACTGAGTTTAAATGGGACACGCATAGGAAAGACAGTGAAGGAGATTGCACATTTGAACCCAAATTGATTGCAAAAAAAACTGTTCTGAGTATAGAAATATGGTAAAGACCACAGCTTGCCAGTCTTCCTAGAAAACAATAAATCTACACTTTATCTTCACTTACCAGAGAGTAAAAAATATAACCCAGGAAATGCATCTGAAATGTATTGTCCACAATTTTTCTAGAAGAACCTTGAAGAGGGATTGATGCTAATTGAAGGCTACAGAATCCTCTGCCAACAAGGGTAATAATGTGGGGCTAGCCAGAGAGCAAGTGATTCCCAGGGAATGTTAACCCTAACCAAGATCTCTCCCAGAGCCTCTTTAGGAATTCAGGTAAAGATGGGCCAACAAAATCCTACTGGTGATGGTGACAGGAAAAACCCTGGTTATATGCTGTGGATAATGGTGGTGGTGTCTATGCTACAGACTGTCCACAAAGAGCTGGCACTCACAAACCTCACAACCAAGTGCTTAGAAATGCCCACTGTCAACAAGCTATAGTAGAGGAGAATTGGAGTTCAGCCACCCATCATAGACAGTGACAGTCCTGAGCCTTGAACACCTGCACTCAACAGAAATAGCCAGCAGATGCCTCACTCACTATGTGTGCAAATTTGAGCTTCTGGACAAACTAACAGGAACCAACAGTTGGTTTTGCCCTACCATTTCCCCTAGGATCTACAGCTGTGAGTCCCAGCATTGCTAATTGACAAAATTCTTGTTTAGATTGCATGGACACACAAAAGACTTTCCCTGAGGAGAACTACAAGCAGCCAGCTGAGACCATCATGCATGTACAATATAGTACAAACCACAAATAGACTTACAGAGGAGCATTCCCCCAGTCAGCAGCCACCATCCAAAATGCCTAAATTCAAGCCTACCAACCTGTGATGTACACATTCCAGAGAGAGGATCAGCCCTGCACCTCCCATGGGTCACCCAGCACCATTTCAACTAGACCACTGTACCTCTACAGTAGAGCACCATACCCTTTACACTCTGAAATACACATAGAGAATCCTCACTAGATTTGACAACTCTGGTCACATGGAGATTTTCTTCAGGAAGGCTTATGAGACAGCAACCCCTGACAATTAGGGACCATCTCTTCTGAAGGATGAAAAAGGTAGTGAGTACCTGAACACACCAAAGGTTGGAGTGGGCATCCTCAAATTACATCAGAGGTGTGCTAGACTGAATATTACCTCATACCCAGAGAAACTTAGAGGTAAAGCCAAGGAGCAGCGGGTATCTTCTAAAGGTCCCAAATCCTGATAAAATCCAAATCAGGAAGAATCAAAAAAGAATAAAAAAATAAAAAAATCTACCCAAATAAAACAGTTCAGCGTAACTGTCATAAATAGCTTTAATGTCAGTTTTGAACATATACACATATATATAAACTTTTATTATTGTATCATCAGAATATATTCCCTTATTTGATATTGCAATACTAAACATTATTATTTATATTTCTCTTAATGTTTTAAAACATTAACTAAAATCATTTTTCAACTTGTATGTAGTTTAGTAGTAATTTTAATATCGTTAATAAGTAATTTCTCAATGTATCCAAGAATATTTCTCCAACATTTCTTATTCTTGAATTAGGAAAATTATGGAGAAATTTTCACTAAGATCTTCCCCCAAGTTTTATTAGCATATTGTTTTATTTCTGAAGTGATTGTACTTAGTAGTAGAATTTAGTATCTTCTCTCAAAGTGGTGCTGGGCAGAGCACCAGGTGAGAGTATCAACACTCAGACATTTGCCCAGTCAGGGGCACTTAAGAAAATAAAGCTAATTCATATAGAAGAGTAGATCATCCTAACAGATGAGTATTAATACAAACAGTATTAAAAAGTAAGGGAACAAGTCATCTCAAATATACCAGGACACTTCAACAAATTATTCCATTGTCATGACAATGGAGAAAATGTCATATAAAGAATTTAGGAATGTTAAGGAAGTCAGATCCTAGACCAAGATGTTATAGTTAAAATGATTAGTGAACTAAAAGAAAGACTTAAGGGATGAACTAAGAAAGAAAATATAGAAAGTGAAAAATATTTAAGTAGGGAGATAGAGATTCTGAAATAGAACTACAAAGAAATCCTGGAAAAGAAAGACTCAGGAGATCAAATTAAAAATTCACTTGAATGCACTCCCAGTAGATTAGACTGCACAGAAGACAGATTTTTCAGGCTTCAAAGACCAGGCATAAAATTTTGAAAATACAGTCATCAATTAAAATGATGAGAGACCATGATCAGAAATACAGGATAACTTCAAGAAACAAAAATCTAAAAATCATTGGCATAGTGGGTGTGAAAATAGAAAATGAAAAAAGGCATGAACATTTCTGTGATAATATGAGAAAAAATTCCATACTTCTGAAATGAGATGTAAATCAAAATATAGATGGCATTTAGAAACCCAAATAGGCAAGATAAAAAAAATATTCTCTCAAATACATATTATAATTAAAATATTAAGACAGGCATGGTCGTGCATACCTATAAATCACAGCTGCTTGGGAAACTGAAGCAGGATTACAAATTTATAGACAGTCTTAGCACCTTATCAAGGGCCTAAATAATGTATTTTGAGACCCTGGCTCAAAATAAAAGAATGAGAAGGGCTGGAGTGCTTAAGTGGTAGACTGCCCCTGTGTTTAATTCTCAATATTCCCCAAAATATTAAAAAGTCTAATATATAGATAGAATTTTAAAAGACACAGAGAAAAATGGCGGATCATATTTAGAAGTGAACCAACTGGATTTTCTGTGATCTCTCAGCCCGGACATTTTGTTAGTTTTGTTTACAGCCAAAATGGTTATATCCAGTGAAGCTGTCTTTGAGAACTTAAGATTAAAGAAATCTTCCAATATAAGAAGAAACTAAAACAATTAACAATTACTATGGTAACAATATAAAATATTTAATGAAATATTACATGCAGAGGAAATAAAAAACAAATATCAAAGTAGCCAAAGAACACAGCCATATAAAATATAAATAAGTATGAGTTAAGCATTAAAGATAAGTAAAAATGACAGGAAATAGAAATAATTTCTCTGTGACACTGTAAATGGACTCAACGCTTGAATTAAGACACAGCTGAAAAAATTAGATTTAAAAATAAGACCAAACTGTATTTTTGTTATAAGAGACTTCGTTTGAAGGCAAAATATGTACAGGCTGAAGGTAAAATTATGGCAAAAAGATATTCCATGCAAATAGACTAAAAGCAAGCAGGAATAGCTTTTCTCATAAATCACAAAGTTTAATTTAAGAAAAAAAAATTCATTCAAATGACAAAAAGGTAAATTCATATTGGATAAGGTAAACATTCAGCAACAAAACATAATGGTTATAAATATTTATGCCCCAAATATTTTATGTAACTTACAAAAAACAAACCCTCCTCAATATAAAGACTCTAATAGACACCAATAAAATAATATCAGGTGATTTCAACACACCTTTCTCATCAATAGACAGGTCATCCAAAAATAAGCTAAGCAAAGACTTTTTAAACCTCAAAATACTATTAATCAAATGAAACTAACAGCAAGAGATTATTACATCCATTAACAAATGAATTCACTCATTTGTATATTGAATTTTCTCCAAAATAGATGATATTTTAGGATACAAAGCTAATCTTAGAAAATACAAAAAGAAAATCAAGATAATTCCTTTTATTTTTTCAGATTTTAATGCAAAGAAATTAAAAATCAATAACATGATGAAAAAGAGAACCATTTAAACATATGGAGATTTAACAATACACTTTTGAATAACTAATCTATCTTAGAAGATATCAGGAGAGAAATTAAAAAGATTCCTAGAAACATATGAGAATGGAATTACAACATATAATATATAACAATAATAAAATACAAAGAATCTGGAGAATATCACACTAAGTGAAAGAAGCCAATCCCCCCCCCAAAAAAAGTCAAATGTTTTCTCTAATATGTGGATGCTAATTCATAATAGGGAGGGGTACACTACAGAAGAATAGCATTACCATAGATTAAATATACTGTAGGTTAAGTAGAAGAAAAGTGAAGAAGGGAAGGGGAGGGGATGTCCTCCACTAGGAATATATATATATATGTCTGTTTTATATATATATATATATATGACCAATGTGATTCTACAACATGCACTCTGAAAAATGAGAAATCATAGCCCATCTATGTATGATATATCAAAGTGCATAAATGCATTCTACTGTCACGTATAACTAAAACAAAAAAAAATTAAAGAAATACAAAGGATCCATGAAACTTTGAGTTGGTTCATGAAAAGATAAAGAAGATTGATAAATCCTGAGCTAAATTAACTAGAAATAAGATCTAAATCAACAAAATTAGAGATGAAAAAGGAGATATTACCACTGACATTTCTGGAATCCAGAGGATTATTAGGAACTCTTTTGAAAACTTATTTTAAGTGTTCAATAAAGAAAACCCCAGGATCAAATGTAATCTGAGCTGAGTTATACTAAACTTTTTAAAAAGAAATAGTGCCAATCCTCCTCTAATTACTCTAAGAAATACAGAGAGAGGTCACACCAAATTCATTTTATCACCCTGATA
Source organism: Marmota marmota marmota (assembly GCF_001458135.2). Classification (NCBI taxonomy): domain Eukaryota; kingdom Metazoa; phylum Chordata; class Mammalia; order Rodentia; family Sciuridae; genus Marmota; species Marmota marmota. The sequence continues at coordinate 23,529,547 of NW_026000242.1, forward strand.
ACATAACTAAATAACTAAAAAGAACCAAAAAAAAAAAAGAAATACAATTTAAAAAAGACACAATGAGAAGACTACAAACCAATATACTTGATTAATACAGATCTGAAAAACTTAATAAAATAGTGGTAATTCACATTCAAAAACATATTAAGAATATTGTATATAATTTTCAAATGGGTTTCATTATAGGGATGCAAGGTTGGTTCAACATACACAAATCAGTAAATGTAATTTACCATATAAATAGAATTATGGGGGGAAATCACAATCATCTCAATAGAAAAAAAATAGCTTTGAAAAAAAATTAACTCCCATTGGGTGTGTTGGTGCATGCATGTAATCCCATTGGCTCTGTAGGCTGAGGTAGGAGGATCGTGAGTTCAAATCTAGCATCAGCAAAGCAAGATGCTAAGCAATTCAGTGAGACCCTATCTCTAAATAAAATATAAAATAGAGCTGGGCTTGTTGCTCAGTGTTGGAATGCCCCTGAGTTCAATCCCTAGTGTCCCCCCACCAAAAAAAAAAAATTCAGCTCCCATTCATTATAAGAAATAATACAGAAACTATGGATAGAAGTAGCTTATACAACATTGTAAAGACTATATAGGACAAACCTAAACCAACATTATACTAAATGGAGAAAAACTTAAAAAGAATTTTCTCTAAAATCAGAAACAAGATAAGGATGTCTTCTCTCACCATGCTTATCCCACATAGTTCTTGACACTCTTACGAGAGCAATCTGAAAAGAGAAGGAAGTTGATGGAATATAAATAGGAAAAGAAGAAGTCATTTTATCTTTATTAGCTGATGAAATGATCCTATATTTAGAGGATCAGGTAGAATTCCATCAGAGAACTCCTAGAGCTAGGAAAAAAATTCAGCAATGTAGCAGGGTACAAGATTGACATACATAAATAAATAACTTTTATATAATCCAATATTGTCTCTGCTTGAAAAAGAAATCAGGAAAACATTTCCATTCACAACATTAAATTTAAAATAATACACTTGGGAATAAATCTAACCAATGAGGTGAAAAAACTCTATAATGATATATAAAACACTGAATGAAGTAATTGAAGAAAGCATCATAAAATGGAAAGATCTCGAATGTTCTTTAATGAATAGAATTAAAAATTACAAAATGACCAAATTACCAAAAGCAATATATGAATTTAATGCAAACTCCATTGAAATAACAATGATATTCTTCACAGACGTATACATAAACAATCCTGAAATTCATATGAAAGAATAAAAGACCCAAAAAGACAAAACAATAATAAGCAATAAGAATGTAGCATCACAATACCTGATTATACTAGAGAACTATATTAACAAAAAGCATGATATACATTAAAAAGACGTTAAGATTAAATAAACATAATAGAAAACACAGAAACAAAGTCATACAAACAATTGTCTGATTCTTGGCAAAAAGTCAAAAAAACATCCTTTGGAGAAAATGTAGTCTTTTTAACAAAAAATATTTGGGTAAACTGGAAATCCATATGTACAAGAATGAAGTCAGATGAAAAAAAGGCAATTTTGTTTATCAAAGACCTAGGAATTATACCAGAAATTTTACAACTGCTAGAAAACAATGTAGACTTAACACTCCAACATATTGACATAGGCACCGACTTTCTTAACAAGACCATAAACTCAAGAAATAAAAACAAGAATCAGTAAATGTCATGACATCAAATTAAAAAGCTTATGCATATTAAATGAAATGATTAAAAGTGTGACGAGAGAGAGCCTAAGATTAGGAAAAGTCTTTGCCAGTTTCTCCTCTGACATGGGAGTAATATCCAGAATATATAAAGAACTCAAAAACTTAACACAAGACAAACAAACAAAAAAAACCCAACAAAACAAAAATCAAAAGCCAATTACACAATCAGTAAGTGGGCCAAATCAACATTTCTGAAAAGAAGAAATACTAATGGCCAACAATTATATATAAAAACAATTAACATGCCTTGCAACAAGGAAAATGCAAATCAAAACTATTTAAATGTTTCATCCCACTCCAGCTAGAATTGTAATTATCAAGAATAAAAGTAATAAGAATGCTGAATAGGTGCGAGGGAAAAGATACACTCATACATTTGTTGGACTGCAAATCAGAACTGCAAGTTTGGAAAGCAGTATGATGTTTCCTGAAGAAATCTAGGAATGCAGCAACTCATTAGGCTGAGGAAGGGGATCAGAAGTTCCAGGCCAGCCTCAGCAACTTACTGAATCCATAAGCCAATTTGCAAGGCCCTAGCTCAAAATTGAAAATAAAAAGGGCTGTCTAGCTATAGTGTGTTAATAAAAGGCTGTAGGTAGGTGTTAAAAAAATATCCTGTCAGCTGAGATATAATACTTTCATGACATCCTGATCAAGTGAAGAAATTTATGAGAAAAAAAAAATGAAGAAGAAATTCAATGAGAGTATGCATCTGAAGAGAAATTGAGAGAGACAAATGAAAAAGAAGAAAAATAGATAATTTTGGAAAGGTTTAACTATTTATTGAAGCTAGTGAGCATCCAGATAAAGGCTTGTCTTGATTTGGTGAAATAATTTCCACACAAAATTTAGATTTCATTTATTATCTCAGGCAAGCACAGGATTGTAATCTAGACTTTTGACAAGACAGGTATTTAGTTCAATAAGAACAATGATTTCTTTATTAACCAAAGTCAGAAGTGATGCCATTGTTGGGGTGTTAAAACATATTTGATATTCTTATTACATAAAAGCACTTGAAATAGAATGACTCTGATGTGACCTAAATAAACGGTTTAACCAGGCTCAGTGTTAACAAGCTGAGCATTCACCAGGAATACACTGGGGAATGGTGATGGGCACAATTCCCAGATATCACTCTGGTGTTAGACACAGAAGATATTTCCACTGAGAATAGAAACTGATATTTTCAAAATAATTATTTTGACTCTTGCCATTTTGAATCCTCAAGGAGAGTTTTGTGTTGCAAAACCAGTAGCTAATCTATATGCACTATAATGTGAGCTTTTATGTGTACAATGGAAGCAGATTTTTAAAAATTTTATATTTTCATGAAGTTTATCTCATCCTTATCATCATCATATTCATGAGCATCATCATTATTATCAATGTGTTCATTTTGTGAATTTTTAATGGCCAAATTATTCCATTAATATTAATAGTTGATAACTACGAACATGAAAATAATGTTAAATATTCACTCAGTGATAGGTAATTCTGTTTCCTTCTTCCTCTGGCAGTATATTACCTTAACCTTCCTATTTAATTTTGTTTGGCATTGCATTAAAGTAAAATTAGTATCAAAATTATTAAATAAATATACAATATTTACTTTTAAGACCCATACAATTATTCTTATTTACGTTCCTGGGATTACAGAAGTACTTAGTATTGTTTTAGCTTAAAAACATCTGACTTTTTACTTGTTTATGTTTTACGTGTGTTGCTTTGAACTACTATGAAAATCGAAGATTACCTCTACAAAGAAGACTTGAATTGCATAATCAACCATTTTGAGCTAATTGAATTTATAGGTTAAAAAATCCCACAAACAGCAGAATCTTTATTCAGTTCACGTGCTCCCACAAAATTTATCAAGACAGAACACTTTCAGGGAAGTAAAATCATTTTTGATATAGTTAAAAATTTAAGTATTGGGGGACTGGAGTTGTGGTTCAGTGGTAGAGTGCTTGCTTAGCATGCGTGAGGCCCTGGGTTTGATCCTCAACACCACATAAAAATAAATAAACAAAATAAAGGTAGTGTGTCTAACAAAAAAAAATAAATAAATATTTTTAAAAAATTCAAGCCATACAAGGTATGTTCTGTAACCACAATGTTATTAAATAAAATGTTCTCAACTGAAATATCACTGAAAAAGATACGAATATTAGAGAACTAGTTATGATATTCTAAATAGCCTACAGGTCAAAAAAGAAATTGGAGGAAATTAGAAGTATTTTGAGGACGTGAATGTATAATAATGCTCATAGAGTCCTGATGGGAATGGAAACTAGAATACTTACTATGGAAAACAGTTTGCCATTTTCTCAAAATGTTACACATATATCTACCACAAAATCCAGGCATTTCACTCCAAGATCAAAAAAAGCAAATGCTCATGCAAAGATTTTCACACAGACATTTATAGCCGCTTTATTTGTAATGGCCCCAAATTAGAAACAAGTCAAATGTCCATCAGCTCTGACTGGAGAAATAGATGCTGCTATCCATCTAATGGAATATTGATCAGAAATACGAAGGAATGAACTCAGTACAGAAAGCACGAGTACAGCCATGAATCTCAAGATTATTGTCCCAAATGAAGGAAATAAAAATAAACAACAAGCATATAAAATTCTAGAAATGACAAACTAATATATTGTAATAGAAAGTAGATACAAGTGTCGCCTAGGAATGGTGGTAGGTAGACAGATGGACAGCAGTAAATGATTACCAAGTATCACACGGAAACACCTGAGGATGATGTATAAGTGAATTATCTTGTTTATGGAGGTATTTTATGTGTTTGTGCATGTGTACGTTTTAAAAAATCACAATTTACACTTCAAGTATTGTATTTCAGCTGTACCATAATAAAATTGTTTTAAAAGCAAAAAAATAAATGTTTTTGCTGTATTTACTATATTAGAAGCATATGGAGAATTCTAGCAAACACATGCACAAAGCAATCCACACAAAAATGCTATAGATTTCACAGAGACATTTCACACATGCACACAAGATATGTGAGCCAATTTTTGAAAGGACTAGGCAAAGTAAATGGTACAGAAAGATTTTTTATTTTTGTAGCTCTCATAAGTGAGGGAAGCTATGTTTGGTCATTAAATGTGCAAAAATGAGAGTTAGACAAGAAAAAAAAATGCCTTTTTAGAGGCTCTATGTAAAGGAGAAATTACACTGGCCAGGAAAAGAAAGGTAGACATGTATTGAGAAAAATTCCTAGACAATATAAGGCATGTACACCATACCCACCCACACACCCACACACACACCCCTACACACACACACATGCAACATTTATTTATTTATTTATTTATTTATTTTTGTACCAGAGATTTAATTCAGGGGCACTTAACAACTGAGCTACATCCTCATCCCTTTTATTCTTGATTTTGAGACAGATTCTCACTATGTTGCTGAATCTGGCTTAGAACTCATGATCCTCCTGCATAAGCCTCCCAAGCCACTGGGATTACAGGTCTGCACCATATATCCTGAAAAATATTTTATATTGTTTTTTATTTGCTATAAGGCTATGGAGAGAATATTTTTTTTAAGTTAAAAGAAAAAAAGCTTGACTCATTTATAACTGGTTTCATCTCATCTTTGGATCCCAGAAAAATTGAAAATTGTGGTTATTATTAACTTATGAAGTCCCATCATCCCAGATGTAAAACACCTATAAAAATTAAATTAAGCAAAATATACTTTTTTTTTTCTGTAGAGGAGGAAAAATTTATTTAAAGGCTCACGTTCTCAGAGGTCTTAGTCTATAGAAGGCCAGCTCCATTCCTCAGGGCTCAAGGTGAGGCTGAACATCATGGAGGAAGAGTGTGGCAGATGGAAGCAGCTCACATGGTGATCAGAAAGGGGAGAGAGAGAGAGAGAGAGAGAGAGAGAGAGAGAGAGAGAGTCTACACTCCAGATACAAAATATATACTGCAAAGCCACATCCCCAGTGAACCACTTCCTCCAGCCACCCCCCCACACACACCAGACTCCAGTTCCCTCTCAGTTAATCCAATCAGGGATTAATTCACTGATTAGGTTAAAGCTATGACCCAATCATTTCTCCTCCAAACCTTCTTGTATTGTCCCACATGGGAGCTTTTGGGGTACACCTCACATCCAAACCATAACACAGAGTAAGTAAAATTTTGCTGATTGATGAGGACTGAATTACATGTATACCCATGAAATCCAAGGTTGGATCACACTATCCAAGTCACATGAACTACAAATAGGAAGATACAGTTCCAAAAAATATCATGGAATTGTTACAATAAGATGGGATGGATGCCAAGCAATCAAAAACACATGATGCTCAGGATACTACCAGACATTGAAAAAACATAATCTCTGAACATGAACTTGGATGCTGGCACTGTTTCTTCACTGGTAATAAAATTGTTTAAAAAAAAAAAACATGAGGGATGTTTTTCCTGTCCTCAGGAAGCCTATAATCCATTGGAATGGAATAGTAATCATGCCCAATAACATATTTTGGGTGATATCAGAGTTTCAATGCAAGCAAACTTAGCTGAGCCTGAGATACCCCTATCTTGGTAACATGAAAGAGGACCATGAGGTTTCTACTGGCAAATAGTTCTGCAAGGCTATTTGAGTCAGTGGTAAATTACTAAGTTCAGTGGAAGACTTTTCTTGTGTTCCTTTAAGTCTTTTGCCAAGTTGAACTGTTATATTCCTGTGGAGTACTGGTGAACCAGGCTCATCTCTTTTGCTGCAGAAGAGAGAAATGGATGTGCTTTCAATGTGCTGTACTTTCCCTTTCAGATCTGGCAGAAGAGGTCCCCGGTGCCCATAATGGTCAAGTGTAGCTTACTCCCCACTAGGAGTGTGCAATGTGATCCTTTCTTGTTGTGAACATTAAGTCCTTTTGCAGGGAAGTGTGAGTTGTTCCGATTCAGGAATCCATGATGGAATTGGCTGTGGTCTTCTCAAAGTCAGTCAGTTGGATTGCAGCAACATGTTAACAAAGGCATGAGGAGCTGAGACAGGTGAATCGAATTGCAGAGTAACTTCAAGAGGGCCATAGACAGGATATAATGTGGCAGATTAATAAATGAAGATCTATAAATTAGTTTTTGCCCTGGGTACTCCAGAGTTATTCTACAGGGCAAAATATACTATTTATGATAGTTTTTACATGAATTTTTTTTTTAGAATTCATTTTTGGGAAGAGTAATAGGTGAATGTTGCAACATTTGCTAAAGTATATACATATATATATATATTTGATATAATATGTAAGTGTACTGTTTACATATGGTAAATTATGTATATACATGAAGGCTATATGAGCTGATATATATATATATATATATATATATATATATATATATATATAGAGAGAGAGAGAGAGAGAGAGAGAGAGAGAGAGATACACACATATATTTCATAATATTGAGTTATATATACATTATATAAAGGATTATTATTTCCAACCTATTTTGATACACCTTTATCAGTTTCATTGAATATTTAGATAATTGAAAACTAGGGATTTATTGGATTAAGGTCTTTGATGAGAATTCCAAGAATATATGCATTCCTTTATAATAGGGAGGACATCCATAGACAGAGATTTTGAACTTCCAAAGTTTTTGAGTTACATGCTAAACTTGGAGTCTGAAACCATATGTAAATACTATTGCTTAGTACTTCTAAAATCATTTTGGTATGATTGCCCCTCTGGTATTTTCAAGAATACTAGAGAAATACTTACTAATTATCATGAATATTATAATGGAAATAGATGGATGATATGCAAACATTTAATATAAAATTTTACATAATATATATAAATATCGTAACCATAGAGTATAAAAATAACTAATATTTTACACATGCTATTATCTATTGTACACATTTGTGTGTGCTCTTACAAAATAGCATATGTGTTTGTAAAGTAGATATTAATACAGAAATTCAGATATGTGTGCATGTGTGCAGCTTAATTGAATATTCATCCACACACAAAAAATAAAATAAAATAATATAAGAACTATGAAATTTTAAACAGATACCCACAGGAATAAAATAAACACAATATAATCATGATGATAACTAAAGACAGTACTGAGAACCATCATCATATGATCCTGTCTTCATTTTAAACTACATGTAGTATTTATTTCCAAATCTTATTTGCATATGTATAATTAAAATATAGTACTTTATTAATCTTCATTGCTCATATGCAAAATATTAATATATTATTGAGCACTAAATAAAGCAGACAAATAAATGTAAGTCAAATTAACAGAGAAATAAAATAAGAATAATACTTTAATCTTTTAATCCTTGTAATATTTTATCTTGGCAGACCATTTGTTTCTGACAGTACCAAGATTGTATTATTTAGAGATATGGTCTCAACAAAGACAAGAGACAGGATCATTAGGTATGTCAGTATAGGGAAATAAGTGAAGAAACCACTTTAGATTAATAATTAGTGTAATGGGAAATCTTGGTCAGTGCAATTTTATAGAATCATAGATCTATAAGATATTTTAGGAGTATTTCCCTGTAAACAAATTTACAAATAGACAGTTCTCCTGAAATAGACATATATTGTCTGCAGAATACTTGCCACTAAAAAGCAATTCTATGAGCTTTCTCAAGAACTCAGTTTCTTTCTTTAAATTTGATAGGCCTTTCTTCCAGAATATTTAGAAATATCAAATTCATTGAGAATGGTTAGCATACAAGTATTTTGGTTCTTTTATTTGTTGTTTTTAGGTATACATGACAGTAGAGTACAATAGCCAACCTATGGAACGAACCTAGGTATTTTGAAGTTTGGCTGGGCTGAGATGAATCCTTAGTGAGCAATCCCAAGCAATATTCTATTTTTATCCTCTATTAAACTTGGTGCTTTTGTCAAGTTCTATTTTCAAAATCTACTATAACCTAGTAAGTAATTTTAAAAGGTCCTACTAATAAATATTTCATTATAAAAATAGCATGCCAGTCAGTATTTACATTGGCATAAGCTGGTTAAATTTGCAGATCATTTATTCAAATATAGTAATTGGGGTAACTAGACTGGAATTCTACCAGATGTCTTAAACTTCAATTATTTAAAATAATGACTGTCATTTCTCACATTCTAATGTGTTTACATTTTCCCTCAGAGAGATAATCATTGATAATAGGCTTTTTAATGAAGTACATGAACGATTAAGAAGGGGAATACTCAGCTGTTATGATTTAGTTTGTTACAAAACAAAATTGACGGAACCCATCCCACACTGCCTTGCCCAGAGAGGAACACCTTGCCTGCACAGAAAGAAACACCTCGGTGGTTCTCTATCCACCAACGTGTGACTGCACCCAAATCAACTCCATCTTGGGACACTACAGCCACCTCCATAGCCCTTCCCACATGGTAATCTCCACTGTGGGACAATAGACATGGTTGGGAGGGAGTTGCCCATTGCACCACTGCATGCTACAGTGTGCCATCACGGAACAGGCCACTCAACACCATCACACAGCCCATACTTCCAGCCCCAGCTCTGAAAGCAGTGGCCTTCATCTTGGGACACATCCACTGCCATCTTGAATTACCTCTGCTGATACCTCCACCACCTTTAGTTGGAGCAGATTCCATCTTAGTACACTGACTGAGACCTAGAAGCCCACAGCAAGGTACCTACAAGCTTAACACTAGTGTTGCTACCAACTTGGGACATGGCTGCTTCCATCTAGGCACAATAACCAGGACCTGGAAGACCATCACTAAGGTCCCTTTGGGCCCGGTTGCACTAGAGGTATCCCTGTGAGGTGTGTTAATAGTCACCATCCTCTTACAGAGGCAACAGGATGTCTTGAATGGGGTCACCTCTCTCTTTTTTTTTCCTCTTGCTAACAGCCAACTTCAACTGATTCCCCTTTCACTCATCATATAATCTAATATCTCTATATTCTCACATCCTATCTCATAAACATCACATCCTACCTTCCCTTCTCTCTCTGCCCACCACTAGAAACTGTAAACCCTTCTACTGGCTATATGGTGGAAGCTAACCATACTTGTCATTTCTGTTTATAGTGGCAAAACTATAAGTGTCTAAATAGAAGCTGATTGATTTATAGCTGAATATTAGTTGCACTGAGTGCTGCAAACAATGATCTCCCCCTAAAGGTAAGGTATTCCTAACCTGCAGGGACACTACAAGATTGTAGCAAGATTGTAGGGTAGAAATTGCAATACCTCTGATTCACACTGCAAGAGCGGAAGACACATAGACTACATGAAAAAACAAGGAGGAAAATGTCCCATACAAACCAAGATACTATAACAACAGAATCCATTCACAGCACAGTTGATGAAATGATAAAGAAGGAGTTCAGAATGTACATAATTAAAATTATCTGTAAATTAAAAAAAAGAACTAAGTGAGCAAATACAGGCAAAAATTGATCACGACAACAAAGAGATGAGAGAGCAAAAACATCTAGTAAAAGATGACTTCAAGACAGAATTTTTTTTGGGAAAAACCCAGAAATCCTTGAAATGAAGGAGACAAGAAACCCAATAAAAAACTCAAAAGAAAGCATCACCAACAGACTAGATCACTTGGAAGACAGAACCTCAGACAATGAAGACAAAAGTACAATCTGGAAAATAAAGTTGACCACACAGTGAAGATAGTAATTAACCATAAACAGAACACTCAAGAATTACAGGATAGCATAAAAAGATCAAATCTAAAATTTATCAGGATAGAGGAAGGCACAGAGTTTCAAACCAAAGGAGTGCATAATCTCTTCAATGAAACAATATCAGAAAATTTCCCAAACATGAAGAATGAACCAGAAAATCAGATACAAGAGGCTTAAAGGACACCAAATGTATAAAATTACAACAGATCTCCACCAAGATATATTATAGTGAAAATGACTAGCACATAGAATAAGAATAGAATTTTAAAGGTGACAAGAGAGAAGAATCAGATTATGTGTAGGGGGAGATCAATTTGGATCTCAGCAGATTTTTCAGCCGAGACCCTCAAGGCCAAGAGATCCTGGAAAAACATATACCAAGCTCTGAAAGAAAATGTATGCCAACCCAGAATCTTATATCCAGAAAAAATTAGGCTTTAGATTTGATGATGAAATAAAGACCGTTCATGATAACCAAAAGTTAAAAGAATTTATAGCAAGAAAGCCTGCACTATAGAAAATTCCAGGCAAAATATTCCATGAGGAAGAAATGAAAAACAACAAGGAAACTCTGCAAAGGGAGAAAATACATTAAAGGAAAGGCCAAATAAAGAAGAAACCAAGTCAAAACCAAAAATAAACCAAAATTATTGGGAATACAATACATGTTTCAATAATAACCCTGAATGTGAATGGCCTAAACTCATCAATTAAAAGACAGAGACTGGCAGATTGGATTTCAAAAAGAGACCCAACAATAAGCTGCCTTTAAGAGACTCATCTCACAGGAAAAGACATCCACAGACTGAATGTGAAAAGATGAGAAAAAAGGAAACTCATGGACCACATAAATAAGCAGGGGTTTCCATCCCCATATCAGATAAAGTGGAATTCAAACCAAAGTTACTGAAGGTGATAAAAGAAGGACATTTCATACTACTCAATGGAATCATACTCAACAAGACATAACAATTGTAAATATCTATGCCTCAAACAATGGGGCATCTGTGTATATCAAATAATCACTTCTCAACTTCAAGAATCAAATATACCACAACACACTAACATTGGGTGACTTTTTAACACACCTCTCCCACCACTAAATAGATCTTCCAAACAAAAACTGAACAAGAAACTATAGAACACAATAAAACAATCAATACTTTAGACTTTACAGACATATGTAGAATATTGCATCCATCATGAACAAATATTCTTTTTACTCAGCAGCACATGGATCTTTCTCCAAAAAGACAATATGTTATGCCACAAAGCAAGCCTTAGTAAATACAAAAAAATAGAGATACTACCCTGCATTCCATCTGACCATAAAGGAATGAAATTAGATATCAATGATAAAATTAAAAAAAGAAGCTACTCCAACATCTGGAGACTAAATAATATGATACTGAATGATGCATGGATAACAGAAGACATCAGGGAGGAGATTAAAAAAAAATTCTTAGAGGTAACTGAGAACTTTGATACAACATATCAAAATCTCTGGGACACTATCAAGGGAGTGCTAGTAGGAAAGGTCACTATATTAAACTCATTCATTAAAAGAAGAAACAGTCAACAAATAAATGATCTAACATTACAAGACCTAGAAAAAGAACAAAAAACTAGCACCAAACGTAGAAGATATGAAATAATTAAAATCAGAGATGAAATCAATAAATTTGTAACAAAAGAAACATTTTTTAAAAATTGACAAAACAAAAAGTTAGTTCTTGAAAAAAATAATTGAAATTCATAAACTCTTAGCCACCCTAATGAAAAGAAGGAAAAAGAAAACTCAAATTATTAAATTTGTGATAAAAAGAGAAATATTATGACAGACACTATTGAAATACTGAAGATAATTAAAATTATTTTGAAAACTTATACATCAGTAAAATAGAAAACCTGAAGACAGACAAATTTCTAGACGTATAGGAACTACCAAGAGTGAGCCAGAAGAACATACACACCTTAAACAGATCAATTTCAAGCAAGGAAGTAGAAAATGCCATCAAAGGCCTACCAACAAAGAAAAGCCTGGGACCAGACAGATTCTCAGCAGAGTTGTAAAAGACCTACAAAGATGAATTAATACCAATACTTCTCAAGTTATTCTATGAAATGAAAAAGGAGAAAATCCTTTCAAATTCATTCTGTGAAGCTAGTATCATCCTGATAACAAAACCTGACAGAGACACATCAAGAAAAGAAAATTTCAGAACAATATTCCTGACAAACATAGATGCAAAAATTGTCAAGAAAATCCTGGCCAATCACATACAAAACATATGTTAAAAAAATGTGCACCATTATCAAGTGGGGTTCATTCCATGGGTGCAAGTTTGTTTCAACATTCTGAAATCAATAAATATAATTCATCACATCAATAGATTTAAATATAAAATCATATGATCATATCAATTGATGCAGAGAAAGCATTTGACAAAATACAGCACATCTTCATGTTCAAAACACTAGAAAAACTAGGGATAGTAGGAACATACCTCAACATTCTAAAAGCTATTACAATAAACCCAAGGCCAACATCATTCTAAATGGAGAAAAATTGAAAGCATTCCCAGTGAAAAATGGAACAAGACAGGGATGATCTCTTTCACCACTTCTATTCAACATAGTTCTTGAATCTCTAGCCAGAGCAATTAGACAGAAAAAAGAAAATAAAAGGATACAAATAGAAAGAAAAGAACTCAAACTATCATTATTTGCCAATAACATGATTTTATATTTAGGATTCAAAAAATTCCACCACAAAAATTCTAGAACTAATAAATGAATTCAGCAAAGTAGCAGGATATAAAGTCAATACCCATAAATCAAATGCACTTCTATATATCAGTGATAAATCTTCTGAAAGAGAAATTAGGAAAACTACCACATTCACAATAGCCTCAAAAAAAAAAAAAACAAAATACTTGGGAATCAATTTACCAAAAGAGGTGAAGGACCTCTAAAATGAAACATACAGAATATAAAAGAAAAAAAAATGAAGAAGACCTTAGATGATGAAAAGTTCACCCATGCTTCTAGATAGGCAGAATAAATATTGTCAAAATGTTCATATTACCCAAAGCTCTATAGAGATTCAACATAATTCCAGTTAAAATCACAATGTCATTCTTTATAGATATAGATAAAGCAATCAGAAAATTCATTTGGAAAAATAGTAGACCCAGAATAGCCAAAGGAATCCTTAGTAAGAAGAGTGAAGCAGGAGGCATCACAATACCAGACCTTAAACTATACTACAATGATATAGTAACAAAAATGGGATGATATTGGCACTAAAATAGACATTTAGACCAATGGTACTGAACAGAAGACACAGAGGCAAACCACATACACACAGTTATCTCAGACTAGACAAAATAACCAAAAACACACATTAGAGAAAAGATAGTCTCTTCAACAAATGGTGCTGGGAAAACTGAAAATCCATATGCAACAAAATGAAAATAAACCCCTATCTTGCACAATACATAAAAATCAACTCAACATGGATCGAAATGTAGGAATTAGACGAGAGATCCAACACCTAATAGAAAAAAAAGCAGGCCCAAATCTTCATCACATTGGATTAGGCCCTGACTTCCTTCACAAGAGTCTTAAAACGCAAGAAATAAAATCAAGAATCAATAAATGGGATGAATTCAAACTAAAAAGCTTCTTCCCAGAAAAAGAAATGATCAGTGAGGTGAACAGAGAGCCTACATTTAGGGAGCAAATTTTTGCCACACACATATCAGATAGAGCACTAGTCTCCAGGATATATAAAGAACTCAGAAAGTTTAACACCACAAAAACAAACAACCTCATCAATAAATGGGCTAAGGAACTGAACAGACATTTCTAAGAAGAAGATATAGAATTGATCAACAAATATATGAAAAAATGTTTAACATCTCTAGTAATAAGAGAAATGAAAATCAAAACTAAAATTTCATTTTACTCGAGTCAGAATGGCAGCTATCAAGAATATAGACAATAATAAAAGTTGGCAAGAATGTGGGGGAAAAGGGACACTCATACATTGCTGGTGGCACTGCAAATATGGGCAGCCAATCTGGAAATCAGTATGGAGATTCCTTAGAAAACTTGGAATAAAACCACCATTTGACCCACCTATCCTATTCCTTGGTCTATACACAAAGGATTTAAAAATAGCATACTACAGTGATGCAGACTGATCAATGTTCATAGCAATACAATTCACAATAGCCAAACTGTGGAACCAACCTTGATGACCTTCAATAGATGAATGGATAAAGAAACTGTGGAATACACAGTAGACTATTACTCAGCAATAAGAGAGAATAAAATTATGGCATTTGAAGGTAAATGGTTGGAGTTAGAAAATATCATGCTAACTTAAGTCAGCCAATCCCCCAAAACCAAAGACCTGATAAGTGGATGCTATTTCATAGTGGGGGTGGGGGGCAGAGGCAAGGGATGAGTGGAGGAACTTTGGATGTGGCAAAGGGAAGGGATGGATTGAGAATGGGGATAGAAAAGATGATTGAATAAGAAGGACAACATTACCCTAGGTAGATGTATGTGCATGAATGCTATGACCCTACAGTACAACCAGAGAAGAAATTGTGCTCCATTTGTGCACAATTAATTGAAGAGCATTCTGCTGTTGTGTATAACTGATTAGAACAAAAAATAAATTAAAAACAAACAAAAAATAATCTTGATTCAATGAATTAACTGTGATACTTTGGTTAATGTTTTTATGGAAATATACCATACTAGTGTATGTAAATGTTGGCATCTTAGTTATTTATTTTTGCTGATGACCACACTGTCCCATCAAACCTAAACTTTATTAAACTCTTCTTTTCAAATGGAACATGCCCATTCATGTATTCCCACACATTTATGTACTCCCACAAACTTGAGTCATAATTCTTCCTCTACACAGAATTCTCTTATTTTCTTCTTTGATACTTGAAAGTCCTCTCATGTTGGGAGCCACAAATAAATTGTTGGCTTTTCTGGGCCATATCTAAGCAGAGTTGTACCCTGGAAGAACTCTAGGAGTCATCTCACCAATCTGAGACCCCTCAGTTGTGTTGGTAACGTCCTGCTCAAAGAGAATTCTGTGATACTGCGGAATTTTTGCTTCAGATAGCCCTAGGTTCAAACGCAACTCCCTGGAGGTGGAAAGACATATAAGCATGTCCAAGTAGCCTTGAGGCACCAGCTGCCCGAGGAGGAAGAATTACTGTGCAAGTGAAAAATCTCAAAGCAGGACAATTTCTACATGGTCCCTTGCTTCTTGTTTATGTTACTTTTTTTTTTTTCTCTCAATAAATCCTTTTGATGGGATCCCTTATAAATAAAGTACGTGGAGCCTCATTCTCTGTGAGGGATCAGACCCATCAGGTCCCATCCACCCACCAGGCCCTCACTGTGAAACTATTTTCAGTGTCTTTTGCCTTTTGTTTCTTATTAATTATTTCAGACTTTTAATTTCTCAGCTGGCTCACACCTCTGTGTGGTTATCTGACCCCTACTTGTGCAGGACATAGTGACAAGCCAAGAATAAATGTCACATACAATATGAAGCTTTCAAAACTCTACTAATGTAAGAAGTGATGCTTTTTTGAGCTACATTTTATAGCATATTATATTTGTGTATAAAACTATTATCATTCCCATTACATTTGATATTATCTAAAAAATATGAGTTATGTAAATCTTAGAGGAAAAATATTTTTAAATTTTGGTAAATAAAAATACATACATGTAAAATGCTTCATTTTTTTTCTTTTGCCAGTTTTTGGTATAGCTTTATAATAATTGACCAGTAAGTTTTTGTTTTTGCTGTTGGTTTCCTTTTATAAGCCATACCTTAAACTGCTAGATCCTAGTGTAAGAGAAAACAGAAAAGAAAAAAAAAATCTCTGGCCTGAGATATGTTGATTAAACCAAACTTAATAAATTCATTTAATACATATCATCAATGCAAGATCATTGGTCTGGCTATTTTATCTTCCTATTTTGAATTATATTACAAGATTGATTTTTTTAACCTTACTTCCAAAGATTTGTTAACCAAAAAGGAAAGTTTTTACTTTTGATATTAATATAATTCCTCCCTGCATGCATATTTAAATAAGCTAAGATTGTTGAAAAAAATGTTGCAAAAATATGTCTAAGGGCTGGGGTTGTGGCTCAGTGTTAGAGCACTTGCTTAGCAAGTGTGAGGCCCTGGGTTCAATTCTCAGCACTGCATATAAATAAATAAATAAATAAATCCCCAGTAAATTAAAAAGAAATATTTTAAAAAAATGTCTGAATTTCTTTAAATGAACCTTTACCATAATAATTTTCATATATTATGATAATATTTAGGTATTCAATGAACATACAGGCTCTTATAATTTGGCAAATTATAAATTCCTTAAGAAAAAAAATTTCATGTCATATTTAATTAACATTAAATTGAAAATAATTTAGTTATTTTAAAGTAAGGTATGAGATTGGTTTTAAATATATCTATAGAAATTAATTATCATAAATATGTATTTTCCTTTTAAAGAAATTCAAAACATAATTAAAATAACATATATCATAACTATACAGATATTTTCCAATAATAAACTATTACTGCTTCTAATTCCCAATATCTTGTACCAAATGGAAGTATAGTTATGCTTATAAGCACTCGATAATTTAAAGTTGAGCTGAATAAATATAAGTGTCACAGTCAGAATTACATACAAATTACGTGATTATTTGCAATTATCATGGGATAAACTCACAACAAGATTTAAAGAGTGTCTATTTTTCATGTGAGTTCAATGAGATATGAATTTATCCTACAAGAGCTTCGATCTTTGAGTGCAGAAATCATGGAAGACAGTTCATGTGCATGGCATGATTATTTCTCCCATCAACAACAATTAAACTATATACAAAATATCTGTTTATGAGCTTTGTTAAACATGTCTTAAAATTGGGTATAGTTTTTATAAATAATTCTTAAGTCACAACTATCTTTGTCTGAAAATGAAATTTAAACTCAATTTGGTCTAAAATTTTAGTCTCATGAAATAATCCATCACAAATCATTCCTCTAAGTGGAAAATTGATTTACCCACTGATAGGGCAAGCTGCCGAAAAGTACAAATTTTATAACAACAAATTGAACTCCAAAAACAGAACTGTGTGAAAGCATATAAATCTCTCTGGGGAACTCAAAATCCTTCAGTAAATTCATGTGTTTGGGCAGGAGGTAACTTGATGATCAAAGAAGTAAAATAGAATTTAAAATTTTCATGTTAAAAGTGAGAAAGAAGCATAGGACTACAAGAAACTTACAATAACCTGAAACTTGATAACTATAAATATTGAGGTATTTTGCAACTTCATCAGCACTATTTTAGAACCCATACAAGTTTGATAAGCCAAAATATAGAATGTTTCTAAACAGGCCAGTAACCAACTCACCCATGCAACGAAATTATAGGTGTGTGTATTTTAAGTTGTGTTTAGTGCATGCAATTTGTGTTTCTGAAATTAATAAAAATGTTTTTTTGGTCATTCATTGGTTTATGTCCATTGGTAGGCTATTCAAAAAAGCTTTTTGACTAATCATAAACGAACACACATACAATAAATATGATATTTGTTTTTTCAATAAGCCAACCTATTATGTGTGAAACTGTCTAATACAACCATTATGATCCAATTAGTTTTCCAGTCACCCAAATTCTAGATTTCATTTTTGTTAGCAAGTAACTGCTTTGGCTTTAATTTAATTTTCATAACAAAGTTTAATATAGAAATTATCTTCTTTAAATGTTGAAATTCAAAATTGGGATTTGGTAAAATGTAATGGCTTCGCCTATTTCCATTATTTTTTTTTTCCCACAGAAACAAAATAGGGCTTCAAAAAGTAACTACTATTTCTAAATGGAACCCAATTTCAGAGTATCTCTGAACATTTGGCAACTGACATGAAATCTATATTGGACCTCAGAGAATTAAATTAAAAAAAAAATTACATGCAAAGAGAAAAGAGAAGTATTTGTATTTCTAGATTTTGGTTAGAAAAGAGCAGATGGCTTATGAAACACTATGAAAATTTGAAAAAAACTTGTATTGTCTCATAGTTTAACAAGAGTAGAAGCTAAGGCCAACCCTTAGTCACCTCCACCGTCATCATCATTATGGCAAAAGACAACATAAATATTTGTATTATTGACTCCCTCTTCAAATGAACATGATAAACATCTGATTCCATAGTTACTGTGAATTTACCTGCTGTGTTGTATGTCAGTTTTCATTTTCTATATATTTCCAAATATACCTGAAATATATAACATCTCTTAGCTGGTGCCCTTCAGATTTACAAGGGCTTGTTAACAAAAAGCAAGTTTGACCAGCATAAACTGAATGGAGAAATCAGATGAGAAATTCTCTAAATGTATTTCTTCCCTAGAGATATTTACCAGAATTTACATGAGGCAGTTATTAGCCAACATGCATTGAATCTATCTAAAATTTGCATAATCTTTAACAAAAAGTATTGTTCCTTTTGTCACAATAACCAATGTTTTATTTCTCCCCTATGAAAAGGAGAATTTGAAATAAAACAATAGAAAAGATGCATAGAAATCATGTGTGTGTTTATATCCAATTTCACAGTATATTTATTCCTTTTGCTATCTAATCTCAATTGATAACATATCTTCGGAATGCTATGATGGGAAAATTATTGATTTTTCTTACAGGTTTAGCTAACAATTGATCAGACTCATGTATTTTAAATAGTGGGAAAGTATAAAACTCCTTTGGGATGTGCACTGTGGTTTTACTCAAGTGACAGCTTACAAAATTAAATCATGTGCATAATGCCACACCTTATTTTCTGTAATATTTTTATACAGTAAGTTAGCTTCTTATTTAATTTTCATTCTAAATTCAATACTCATGAATTGCAATGAAAAATAAAATTTTGAGAAACAGAAATTAGTTGCAACCACTGAAGGGGTGGACTCTCTGACCATTATGACTTTAGTAAAAAGTACACAGTGTAGTTTGAATTTGCATTTCTTTAATTGCTGGAGATGTTGAACATTTTTTTCATATATTTTTTGAACACTTGTGCTGCTTCTTCCACAAAGTGCCTGTTCAGTTCCTTTGCCTATTTATTGATTGAGTTATTTGTTTTTATGGTGTTAAATCTTTTTGAATTCTTTGTGTTTCCTGGAGATTAATGCTCTATCTGAGGTGCAGATGGTAAAGATTTTCTCCCATTCTGTAGGCTCTCTATTTATTTTCTTGATTGTTTACTTTGCTGTGAAGTAGCTTTTTAGTTTTATGCCATCCCAACCCCATTCATTGAGTCTTGATTTTACTTTTTGTGTTTTATGAGTGTTATTGAGGAAATCTGTTCCTGAGCTGACATGATGGAGAACTGGTCCTACTTTTTCTTCTAGTAGGTGTAGGGTCTCTGATCTACTGACTAGGTCCTCGATCCACTTTGAGTTGAGTTTTGTGCAGAGTGAGGATATATGGATTCAATTTCAATCTACTATATATAGATTTCCAGTTTTCCCAGAACCATTTGTTGAAGAGGCTTTCTTTTATCCATTAAAACTGCATTGAGATTCTGTTGCACTCTAGTCAAAATGGCAATTATCAAGAATACAAATAACAATAAATGTTGGTGAGAATGTGGGGGATAACGTTCACTTATACATTACTGAGGGAATTGCAAATGTGTGCAATCACTCTGGAAAGCAGTATGGAGATTCCTCAGTAAACTTGGAATGGAACCACCAAGTGACTCAGTGATCCTCAGTTTATACCCAAAAGACTTAAAATCAGAAATCTATAGTGACACAACCACATCAATGTTTATAGCAGCTCAATTAAAAATAGCTAAACTATGGAAATAAACTAGATGCACTTTAATAGATGAATGGATAAAGAAACTGTGGTATATACACAACTGGAATATTACTCGGTGATAAGGAGGAATGAAATCATGGCATTTGATGATAAATGGATGGAATGGGAGAATACCATACTAAGTGAAATAAGCCAGTCTAAAAAACAAAAGGTCAAAAGTTCTCTGATATGTGAATGGTAACCCATGACAAGGGAGCATAAGGAGGGGAAGTATATAAATTCACTGGACTATACAAAGGGTTATGAAGGGAAAGGAGGGGGTATGGGAATAGGAAAGACAGTAGAATGAATTGGACATAACTTTCCTATGTTCAATATGAGTACATGACCAGTGTAAATCCACATTACGTACAAGCACAAGAAAATGGGATTTAAATTGGAATGATTTGCAGTCCATGAATGTATAATATGCCAAAATACAGCCTAGTGTCATGGATATCTAAAAACAACAAATAAAAATAAAGGTACTAGGATATAGTAGAAAATGTGCAGGTAAACAGTGCTATACCTTGGATAAAATGCCATTGCTTCCACTAGAAAAGAGTTATCTTTGTGAGCTTTGTTGTAAGTGTCATCAACTTGGAGAATCTAGATGAGATTTCCTGGCTCTGAATCTTAGTTCTGCCACTTTCTTGCCAGGGAACTTGAGCAAATTACTTGACCTCTCTATGCCTCAGCTCTCCTTTTATAAAGTCGGGTACAATAACAGGATTTATCTCAGGAGATTGTTATAAAGATTAAGCAAGTTTTTATCTGTAAAATTATTACAGCAGAGCCAGGTATATGATATGTATTATGTAAGGAATAGATATAAAAATATCTGTTATTATAATTTTTTCCCAAAGAAAAGCAATAATTTACATGTGTACATGTGTGGTTGTGTGTGGGTATGTGTGTGTGTGTGTGTGTGTAAGAGCGAGAGACAGGGAGAGAGAGAGAAGAAGTCAAGTTTTCATTACTATTTAACTTGATACAATTTTTAAGTTGGAATATTTTAGCTAACAGAACATGTTCACATGTTGAATCATGTTTTAGAGAGAAGTACAAAACAATATGATGTTATTCAGGTACAACACATTATATAATGCAATATAGTATGCTATAATGCAATGAATTTCATGAAAGCAGTATACAAGTTATTAGTTATTACTTATTTAAAATATGCTTTTTGACAATTATTTTTAAATTTAATATATTTAACACATAAAATGTTGTTTTAAAATATGTGCACATTTTGGAATGGGTAAATCAACTGATGCTAATTATTACCTCACATATATGTTTGTTTTTATAGGGATGGTGAGAACACAAAATCCCTATAAAATAATAATTTTCAACAGTGAATATACTAATTTATATTCCCTCTAAATCTGTATAATAGTTACCTTTTCCTAGGCATTACACTTTAAAAAAGTATTTATTTATTTTAATTAGGTGATTATGACAGCAGAATATATTTTGATTCATTGTATACAATTGCATCACAACTTTTCATTTTTCTGATTGTACACAATGTAGCATCACACCTTATGAGCAGTCATACATGTACCTAGGGTAATGATGTCCATCTCATTCCACCCTCTTTTGCATTACACTTTTTTAATCATACTCATTCTAACAGGTATGGGGTGATATTTCGTTGTGGTTTTAATTTGTGTTTCTCTAATTATTGGTGGTTTGTGGCAAGTTTTCATATATTTTTTTTTTAATTTTTTATTGTTGGTTGTTCAAAACATTACAAATTTCTTGACATATCATATTCCACACTTTGATTCAAGTGGGTTATGAACTCCCACCTTCACCCCATACACAGATTGCAGAATCACATCAGTTACACATCCATTGATTTACATATTGCCATACTAGTGTCTGTTGTGCTCCGCTGCCTTTCCCATCCTCCACCATCCCCCCTCCCCTCCCCTCCCCTCCTCTCTCTCTAACCCCTCCACTGTATAACCCTGAGGGTCTCCTTCCATTTCCATGCAATTTCCCTTCTCTCTCCCTTTCCCTCCCACCTCTCATTCCTGTTAAATGTTAATCTTCTTCTCCTGCTCTTCGTCCCTACTCTGATCTTAGTTACTCTCCTTATAAGTTTTCATATATTATCTGTGTATTCATATGTCTTGAGAAATGTCTATTCAGATCCTTTAGTCATTCTTTTCACTCTGCTCATTTTATCTCTTGCTTTTGAGTTATTTGTGCTTCCTATAAATTTGGGATATAAACTTCATCAGATATACAGTTTTAAAATAACATCTTCAGTCCTGTGGTTTGTCTCTTCACTGTGTTGATTGATTCTTTGGCTATGTAGAGATTTTGAGTTTGATTTAATCCCATTTGTCTGTTTTTACTTTTGTTGTCTGTTTTTGTTTGTTTGTTTGTTTGTTTCAAATAAAAACAAACTAATAAACAAACAACAATAACAACAAACTATGCTTGAACCAAAGCTCATGGAAGTTTCCCCTCTTTTATTCTGGTACTTTTACAGTGTCAGGTCTTACATGTGAGTCCGCAATTCATTTTGAAGGCCATTTGTTTATTTATTCATTTTGTACACATTATGAGCTAAGGGCCTACTTTCATATTTCTGCATATAGGTAAACAGTTGTCCCAAAAACATTTATTGAAAAGACTGTTCTGCTTCCCTCATTGTGAGTTTTTAACAATTCTTTCCCAAATATCAGTTGAATGAAAAGTCGTGAAATTTTTCTGTATTCTCTAACCTGTTCCATTAGTCAATATATCTGTTTTAATGCTAATGTCATGATTACTATAACTTTATAGTGTATTTTGAAGTTGTCTGGTATGATGGGAGAAAGCTTTGTTCTTTTTGCTCAAGATTACTTTGTGTACTCAGAGTCTATTTTTCCACACAAATTTTAGGATTTTTTTTTCTATTTCTGTGAAAATGGTATTAGAATATCTAAAAGAATCTCATTGAATATAAAGATCACTTTGGTTAAAATGATAATTTTAATATTACTAATTCCTTCAGAACATGGACATGGATCTTTCGATTGTTTTGTGTCTTCTTTAATTTTTTTCATTAGGGTATTATCATTTTTCAGTGTACAGATCTTATTCCCTCTTGGTAAACCTATCCCTAAGATTATTTTTTAGCTCTTACAAACAGTATTTTCTTGATTTTGATTTTTAGAGAACTCATTGTTAGTGAATAGAAACACTACTATCTTTTTTATATTAATTTTATATCCTTTACTGAATTAAGGTGTAAGTTTTAACAGTCACTTGGTGAAGTCTTTAGGTTTTATATATAGAGAGAATCATGTTTCCTGAATATAGAGACAATTTAACTTCTTTCTCTCCATTTTGCTTGCCTTTTATTTCTTTCTCCTGCTTAGTTGCCTGGTTCAGGCTTGCAGTAATGTATGGGGGGGGGCAGGGGGAGTGTAAGATTGGTCTTGTTGCAGATCTTAAAGAAAAAGTTTTCTACTTGCCAATGTTATGTAAATGAGCTATGGGTTTGTCATCTAAGACCTTCATGTGCTTAGGTACATTTCTTTTGTATTAACTTGTTAAATGTTTTTACCATGAAAATACTGGTAGGAAAAAAAAAACTGAGGTTCATGGATTTTAATATTTACCTAGTTGTAATTGCAACATCTGGCCTCAAACTTTCTTTTTTAACTTCTGATTCAGTCAGACATAGTGCCTTTTACTATCTGCATGACCTTGAAGAAATCGATTGCTTTTCTTGACCATTTTTACATCTTCAAAATTGGCATAAAAATATCTATGGTGCAGGGTGACTAAAAGCAGAATCGGGGGTGTATGAAATAGCTCAGCTATGACAAAAAAAAATAGTGATTATGTTTTACTTAATATATAATAAGTAACTGGCAAATCTAGAATACAATAAGTTTGTGTCTTCGGATGGGTATCACAGTCTTTTCAGAAATCCACAGTAATAGTTAACATTAATTAAGTTGTGATCATGGTCCAGTTATGATTGTAAGTACTCTGGATGTACTTCATGCACTTACGTGAGAAAACAAACTGCCTCGTTGAAGTGTGTTCTTGCAAAACATCTCTTTAGATGTAGCTCTACAATTGAGAGTTTGCATCGATTATTTTTGAATTAAGCAACCAAAACTAAACATATAATCTGTAAATTTGTCAGTCTCATGAGATATTGAAACATGAAATTTTGTACGTCCCTGTCTACTGGTTATTTTCTGTTCACTGGTTTGCCTTCTAATTTTGCTGTGCACAATTAGTAATCTTTATTCTATAATTCTCAGTCTATTTGTCTATGAAGACTTATCTTCCCTTTTGCTATGTAATAATGACAGATCACCTCTTTAACATTTTATGCTTTCTCCTTTTACTTATTTTTACCACAGCATGATGCCACTGACCATTTTTTAAATAAACTTTCTCCATACTAATGTAGAATTGGTAATGAATTTTTATAAACTAACCTGAAAGCTTTGTAGTGTAAAAGCATATGTTCTGATAAGAATTGGAACACATTCTGGAATAGATGCCATCAATAATTTCAGTTAATCTTAGAACCTCTCTTACTTGACTTCTCCAATATCACCACTTTGTTTCTTTTCATGATGTTCTAAACTGAAATTGGGCCACTACTTCTGATATACATCAGAGTCATTAAGATGTGAACACTTTTTAATGGTAAACATAAAGAAGTGATTTCAGAAATTTTCAACAGCATAATATTTCTTGATAGGACACTATCCAAGTTCCTAGTCCTTTGGTAAATTTTTAGAAGTATTTGGTTTTGTTCTCACCAGAGTTGTGAGATGGCACAATCCAGTTCTTTCTGAACTAAGCATCTGTCAGCTTCAGTGGAGCATGCTGTTGAGGTGCAGACTTTCACTGTGGATACTCTCACAGTAAAAGAGCAGCACTGAGCCATCAGTTTTGCTCCTGGAATGACAGTCTTCGTTATACAGATTATGAGAAAGTGAGCCATCTCTGAAACTGTTGCAGTGGTTATAGTAGTTCCAGGAACCAACTGAGCATAGATACCTAGGTGGAATCACCCTATGTTTTCTGTTCAGATAGCTTAACCTAAATAAAAAAAAAAGACCTAAACTCCTGAAGGATACTGAAGTATATTATAGAATAATTATTTTGCTCAATGAAAATATTTTTTAAAATTTTAACAAAAAATAATCAAGATTACTGCTTTAATAGAAACTTACTCTAATGAATTGGAAACACAAGCACACACACTCACAAGTACACAAATATTGAGGAACATACCTGCAATTGAGTTTTAAACAAAAAATCATATTCATTAAGAGCTTAACAATAAAGTTAAGGCAAATCTTTTTTTGCTATAATAAAATTTCATGAATCCATTGATTCTGATTTACCCACATTCACAGTTTTTGTTTCTCACAAGTTCTCTATCATTTTCCAGGTTATCTCTTCTTGAGGGAATGACTAAAGGTAGGTAGTGGTGTAGGTATTTTTCAGAATAAGGATCATTATAGTTGATTTTATCTTCCATACAACTTTAAATACTATCCTGAAAATAAAATTTCACCAGGAAAAGAAAGCCATTACTAAATTTTTTCCTAACACCATTCTTTAGACAGTTAATTTTTAAAAAGTAATCATCTCACACCACATCTTTAGATTACAAATTTATGTTTCTAAGCCTCTAATATCAGAATTTCAAATAC
Organism: Marmota marmota marmota; assembly: GCF_001458135.2. Lineage (NCBI taxonomy): Eukaryota > Metazoa > Chordata > Mammalia > Rodentia > Sciuridae > Marmota > Marmota marmota. The sequence continues at coordinate 23,555,626 of NW_026000242.1, forward strand.
TACTAAATTATTTTTTAGGAGAGAGAGAGAGAATTTTTTTAATATCTATTTTTTAGTTTTTGGTGGACACAACATCTTTATTTTATGTTTATGTGGTGCTGAGGATTGAACCCAGCGCCCAGCGCATGCCAGGCGAGTGCGCTACCGCTTGAGTCACATCCCCAGCCCCATACTAAATTATTGTTTTGATTTGGATTTAGTACTCCCATGCAGTTAGCTTTTACGACTGCTTAGGTTATATCTCTTCATTTAAACATATATTCACTAAGTCTATCGCACTCACCCTATCAGAAGACCACAAGAAGTGGAGAAGTCTTCCAAACTGGTTTGTCTTGACAAGGTTGTGGCAGGCTTAGATCAGGCTTTTGCTACTTCAATAGACATAAGACATAATTTATCACTTTAAAATGTTTAGCAGAAAATGGACAAAAGTACCGAGATTCATGTGATTTACAAGTCAATAACCAGGTGTGCAAAGAAAAGCCTAAAGTTAGTAAAGACTTCCATGCCTGCCAACAAGCTGTTAGACCACAGAAGAACCCAAAAAGGAATCAAAGTCAAAACTAAGAAAGAGGCAGTGTCCCTTTCTTAAGGAAGCAATCACAGAGCACAGACTGAATTTGCTACAAATTTAATGTGATGGGCAAAACTTCTCTCAAAGAATAAAAAAATCTCTGAGTGTTTTGTTTTCTAAATTTAGTAAGTATATTAAAATGTTCAGTCTCATCCAACTTAATTTTTCTTTAAATACATTATTTCAGAAAAAAATCCTCTAACAATAATGTAATTATAGTGGCAGAGATGTTACTTCATTAAAACTTTAAAAGGACTTAATGACAATAACATTCTTCTTAGGCACATTTCTAGTTCCTATAAAAGGGAATTAACAAGCTGTTGTTTATATCCTGGTGAAAGTAAATCTCAGCTCAGAAACTGCTTCTTTGAAAGCAGGTGTTTTAGAATATAAAAAGTAGAATTACATCTAATAGCCATATCCCAATGTAACCTCTGCATTGTTTGATAGTTCTCACTGTGGACAATATTCCCAAGCAAAGACAGCTGCTAAGCTTTATTTATTTTATTATTTTTTAAAATTCCTAACCCCCACTCTAAACAAATAGGTTGCCTATGACATAGATAGATAGATAGATAGATAGATAGATAGATGATAGATAAAATTAATTTTCTCTGGAGGAAAATTCCTTGGAACCCTGGGAGTTTGGTATAAAAATAGATTTTGTGATCTGTGTATCTATATCTCATCAATCTCTAAGGTTACTGTGCTAATTTAAATATTGATTTATGTTTAGTGGTATTCAATTAAAATGTGTGATTCCATACTGTGAAGATAGTCTCAGTCTACTGATGATTGTTTTCTATCATTTGCTGAGTTCCTCTAAACAATGACATGTGAATCCTAAGGCTTTCTATCCCGGCTGGAGAAAACTAGCAAAATTCCTAATCCTGTATAAGAGGTGGGCACTGTCACCCTTAGTCATTGACATAGTTCTTTGCCTAGTGTTTCAGTGGTTCTTTGCTACATGTGATCATCACTGTCCTTCTGCTGGTCAAGGGGGATCTTCTATGCAACACTTCTAACTCTGTCCTGAGAATTCTCACCTCCATGGTCTCCCCATCTCTCAGCTATCCTCAATTCAAGGAGTGCTATGGCCTCCACTAAGACCTCTGCATAGTGACCTGAAATTTTTCTTACAGAGGTAAACTGGAACAATCATAAACTGAGCTATTTAGTTTGTTCTTCCTCCCTAAAATATAAATTTCCTTTTTTACTTAATTGTCTTAAAAATTGTTATTTTATTTTTATGGATATTTCTTGTATATTTAACTAGTCATTTGGGTTTTTTTTGTTTGTTTGTTTTATTTTCAAAGCTATTTTACTTTCATAAAAAAATTCGGCAAATAAAATAGAATTGCCATATAACTCCTTCCCAACCGCCCCGCCTCCCCAGCTCCCTGGCTATCAACATCTTACAAAGGGATAAAACATTCATTATAATCAGGGACCCTTCATTAAACATCACTAATTCCAAAACTCTACAGTTCAGACTATAACTCACCTTTGGTATTGTATATTCTATACATTTTTACTAATGAACAATAATTTGTATCCAACATTATAATATGAAGCAGAAAAGTTTCATTGCCCTAAAATTCTGGTTTCTGTCTGTTCATCCCTCCCCGGATCCCAATCATGGAGTCACTGATGTTTTTACTGTTCCCACAGTTTTCTTTTTCCAGGCCATTTTATTTGGGATGATAGAGTATGCAGCGTTTTCTTTAACTTAGTAGCGTGGATTTCAGTTTCCTTGTTGTCTTAAGATTTGCTACATCATTTCATTTAAGCATAAAACAGTACGCGTTTGAATGGATATGCCACTGTGCAGGTGTTTATGTAGACGAAACTTTTCATATCTTTTGGATGAGTACCAATGAGCTTCATTGATGAATCATAAAGTATGAGTATATTTAGTTTTGTAATAAACTGCCAAATTGTCCTTGAAAGCAACTGCACACATTTGCATTCCCAGCAACAAGTGAGGGTGTCTGTTGATTCAGATCCTTACCAGCATTTGGTGTGGTCAGCACTTTATATTTGGCTATTCTAATAGGCATGTAGTGGTATCTTGTTGTTTATATTTATAATTCCCTATTAACATATGTTGTTTAGCACTTTGCCATTTCCTTGTTTGCCATCTGTCTTTTTTTGTTTTTGTGAGATCAGTACTTTGCCCATTTTTAAATCAAGTTATTCGCTGTATTTTTGTTGAATTTTAAAAGTTTAAGTTTTTTTTTTTGAGGGGGGAATAGTAGTTTCTCACATGTCTTTTGACAATATTTTCTCCTGTTCTAAAACAATTTCAATTCTTTCAGCAGTATTTATCCAAAAGATTTCATTTTAATGAAGAATAGCTTATGAGTTATTTCTTTCACAGATTGTGCCTTGAGTTTTTTATAGCTCCTTCTTTTTTTTTTTTCCACATGGCTGAGCATGTGATGCTTGTAAGATGGAGTTATAGAAACTTCATCTTGGCTGTAGCAGAAGTGCTTCTTTGTTGTTGTTGCTGTTTAATTTTAAAAATTTGTTTTAATTAGTAATACATAACAATAGAATACATTTATGCACTTTGATATATCATACATAGATGGGAGATTATTTCTGATTTTTCTGAATGTACATGTTGTAGAATCACATTGGTCATGCAGTCACATATATACATAAAGCAATAATGTCTGTTTCACTCTCTATCCTTCCTCTCCCCTTATCTCCTCCCCTCTCTACCCTTCACTTCCCTCTACCTAATCTAAGGTAACTAATTTCTTCTCTAGAGCCCCCTCCTTATTTTGAATTAGAATCCTCATACTAGAGAAAACACTTGGCCTTTGTTTTTGTGGGATTGGCTTGTTTCGCTTAGCAGGATATTCTACAACTCCATCCATTTACTGGCAAATGCAGTGATTTCATTCTTCTTTAAAGCTGAGTAATATTCCACTGAATATATATATACCACATTTTCTTTATCCATTCATCTATTGAAGGACACCTAGTTTGGTTCCATAGTTTAGCTATTGTGAACTGAACTCCTTAAACATTGATATGACTGCATCACTTTTTTTTGGGGGGGTGGAAAGTTTTCTTTCATTCCATGACTTATTTTTTTAATATTACAACAGTGTCTTTTGCAGAAGTTTTTAACTTTATATACTCTATTTATCCAATGTATCAATTTTGTCATGTTTCGTACTTTTGATACTATTATGCAAGAAATCATTATTTTAAGTGAGATGTCAATCATAGAAGACAAACACTGAATAAACTTACTTGTAAATGGAGTTTAAAATGTTGATCTCATAGAATTTGAGAGCAGAATAGAAGGTACCATTGACTGCAATGAATGGTGGAAGAGGTAATAAGGAAAAGCTTATTAACAAGTGCAACATTAATTGTTTAATAAGAGAAGTATGATCTGGTATCCTGTGTTACAGCACATTGGGTAAAGTACCAAAAATGCATTGTATAACTCAAAAATCATTAAAAGAAAGACAATTTAGTGTACTTACCATAAAGAAATGATGAAAGTTTGAAGTAATGGTTATGCTAACAACTCTGAGCTAATCACACTTAATGTATACACAAATCAAAACATAAATACTATACATATTTTGTGTTACTCAAAAAATTGTATATATATATATATATGTGTGTGTGTGTGTGTGTGTGTGTGTGTGTGTGTGTGTTTTGGCAATTCTAGGTCATTTGTATTTTAAAATTTTGTTGCTAAAATGCATTATGAAAGAACACTGAGGATTTGGGATGCAGCTCAATGGTAGACTGCCTGCCTAGCATGCCTGAGGCTATGAGTTCAATCTCCTGTGCCATCAAAAAGAAAAGAGAGAGAAAAAAAAGAATGCTGATACATCTGGTACTCTATAGTCTTTCAGTTCTTTGTATATCACTACCTATTTTGCCTCAAGGTTTTCCTATATTTCTTATTCCTTGAATATTTATAGAGGGAAAATCAGAGAAAGAAAAGAACTATTATTAGTTCCTTTTAATTATTACTATTATTTCTTATCATATTGTTAGTGGTTAAGATTCTTGCCAAAGTAGTTTATACATTTTTTTCCAATTCATTTCTATTCTTCAGACCACACAACATACATCAATTTATTCCTTGTTGGTAAGCGTATTTCATTTTCCCATCTAGAGATAAAATCTATTATTTATTCCCTTATATCTGGGCTGGCTTTAGTAACCAATGGCAAGTGTGAGGAAGGATATTTTTTACATTTTTATGAGTGGTTTATATGAGCCTTGCAGCCTCTGCCTAGACCATATGGAACATCTCTGGGAAGCTGGCTGTCATGTTAGCTGTCAAAGCATTCTGATACCTCTGTTCTGGGAAAAGTCAAGCCACATGGAAGGATCCTGAAAGTCAAGAGGCCATGAAAAAAGAGAAAGAGAGGGAGAGAGAATAGCCAAATATATTAAGCATAACAATGGAGGAGTCAACTGAAGGTAGATATTCTAGTACCAGTTGCCTCTTCCTGAACAGGAACTAATAGTAACCAAGTGATGCCTTCCTCAAATTCAGATCCTAGACCTATGAACAATGTTTAAGGATTCCAAGTGATGTATTTAATTACCTTTTTATTGAATTAGTTTAAATTATGTTTGATTTCAGTGTGACTCCAAACTACCCCCTCTTCTAAATTTTCTTTACTTAGAAAAGCAAACAAATGTAAAGAAGTCTGATGTGCTAATCTAGCAGGTGAATAGGTAGCTAATGTCACAGGTAATTCTGGACCCAAGAAAATTGTCTCTCATTATTGTAAAATTAAACAAATAATGTAAGTTATTATAACAAAGTATTTTAAATAAAATATAGTTTGGATAGTGTGAGAAACTCCAAGTAAAACATTTAAAAAATCAACTCAGTATAGTGGACCAAAAGTCAGATATATACAAACCAAGAGAAATCTAATAGAGTGGCCTACATATGTAAACACTCCTGAATTAAGACAACTTCAAGAATTTTAGACAATTATAAAATATTTCCTGTTTTATGTAGGAAGCACCAATGACAATCAAGGTCCTGGAATTCTGGAAATCAAAAAGAAATTTATAGATCAATTGATTAGTACAAAGGAGGCCAATATCCAAGAATAATTTAATTCAAGTTCAGATCTAGAGATAATTAAAAACAGCTAGATTGGAATAGAATATGAAGACAATGAGTAAAGGAAATTTTCATGTCTGCATTTTAGTTTGGTGGACACAATTTTTATTCTGAAATTTTATAAGAAACTCTCAAGAATGTAAAGTACAGAGTGTCTATTGATGATTTAGCAGAATGTCCTGTTCATAATTTTAAAATAGTTTTCTGAGTGAAAAATATTGGTTACACAATATTTTCAAGATTTTAAGACTCAGTTTTAAAAGTAGTTAGATTCACTGGCAATCTTGCTACATAACGTGATTTAAAAATATTTTTAGACTTCAGCTCACAGAAAAACACCTGAAGTTGTAAATTTCTAGCATTTCATGAAATCTGCTTGTTTTATTGGAGTTCTCCTCAGGCTGATTGTCCACCAAAGCCTGAGAGAAATTTTGGTAACATTTTTGCAATGCAGCAGTAAGTGAGATTTCCCATAGGCTATTACAATAAGGGGTCCCTTCCCTCTGCACCCAAATCCATATTGACAACTTGCCACAGGCCTGAGGGCTAAACCTAATTAGCAGAGCTTCATTTTTCAAAATAATTCAATCTAAACATGGCTTAAAGTATCTGAATTCTTATAGAACACTTTAAAATATTATTACAACTAATTGACTTTGATTGTGTCTTCTTGTCAAGCTTTCTAGTACTTAGGAGACACATAAAAACAAGTCAGTGTGTTGAGATACTTTTAATCTGATTATTCTTTTTATGACACCCAGTGCCCTTCATATTCTGATCCTGACCTTGCTATCCAGATTCAGCTCCCACTTTTTCACAAATAACAAAACTAACCATGCCCTCTGAAGCTCTCCAGATGTGCATATTTGTATACTTCACTACATATTATTTCCTTAGTTTTAAATACTCTGTCCTTACCTGTGTATCTGGAAGTTTGAAAATCTATGATCATCACTGAAACCTTTGCCCTTAACAGATGTCTTCTGAAGGTCTCACTCCCCCAACAGAGTTTAGAATTCCAGCCTTATACATAAACTATTATAGCAATGATCTTATATCAATGCTATTGTTTAATGGTTATCTGCTTACTAGAATTTAAACTTATACAGATAAAAATATTGATATTTTCTCCTTAATCTCAAGAGAGACTATTTATTAAATAAACATTCAATAACTGTTCACAGATTAATGGATAAAATGAGAGCAATATATTTTCAGCATATTACAGTCAGATGAGACCTTCAGTAGGGCAAGTACTATGCCTCATAGCATAGAATGTCACCTTGAGAGTTTACAAAGATCAAATACAGCAGACATCATTGGACTGAGTCCCAAATAAAACACCAATGATAACTTATGGTGGTATAAATGTATTAGATTCAGTTTCAAATTCCCTCACTTAGATTCTATTTTAAATCTAGAGTAACAATATTCATTTCATCTATAGGAAGGATATTTTAGGCTATGAAGATTTTTTTTTTCTTATGAAATATGAGCTGTGAAAGTGCATTGTTGGGGCCAGGGTCATGACTCAGTGGTAGAGTGCTTGCCTAGTATATGTGTGGCACTGGGTTTGATTCTCAGCACTGAATATAAATAAATAAAATAAAGGTCCACTGACAACTAAAAATATGTGGCATATATACACAATGGAATTTTTCTCAGCAATAAAAGAGAACAAAATCATGGCATTTGCAGGTAAAAGGGTGGCCTTGGAGAAGATAATGCTAAGTGAAGTTAGCCAATCTAAAAAAAAATGCTTAATGTTTTCTCTGATATAAGGAGGCTGACTTATAGTGGGATAGAGAGGCAGAGCATGAGAATAGATGATTTCTAGATAGGGCAGAGGGGTGGGAGGGAAAGGGAGGGGGCAGGGGATTAGCAAGTATGGTGGAATATGATAGACATCATTATCCAGAGTACATGTATGAAGACACAAATTGGGGTCAATATACTTTATATACAACCAGAGATATAAAAAAATGTGCTGTATACATGTAATAAGAACCGTAATGCATTCCGCTGTCATTTATTTTTAAAAAATCTAAAAAAACACTGTAATGCTCAAGAACCGGTAATCTCTCCAAAATATGGCATACCTTCCAAACAAGATCACAAATAAGGAATGGGAATTTATATTTCTCTTCTTCTAAGTGAAGCCTTATAAATACCATGGTTTTCATGAACTCTGCTACGCTAACATACCCTTCATGTCAGATGATTCAATACTTATTAAGCAGAGCATCTAGGGCAGACCAAGTGTTTATTAAGTGCTGCTCTGTATACATTGATAAATACAAAATACATTATAGCTCTCATATACTTTTCATTATATTTTGAATAATATATTTTTAATATATTTCTTATAATAATAATTAACATTTTGTGACAATGGGACAGGCATGAAGCAATAACATTGTTCCACACAGTTATCATCACACATTTCATTCAAAACACATTTACTAAACACTGATCATGAGTCAAAATCTTCTCTCACATTGCGTCCAGAAAACAACCATGTAAGATCTCTTTCCTCAAAGAAGTTATATACTAAATAGGAAGAATGAACAATACATATATTAGTAAATCACATGGCACATAAGAATAGTAATAACTTATGGGGCATATGGAAATTAAGCAGGAAGTGCACACTGGGGGTGATGGTGGCAGGAGTGAGTAGGTGACAGTTTTATATTTGGTGGTCTTCTCCTGCTGCTATAGTTGACCTGGTTGATCAAAGCTCTGACATATGGTCATTGACCTGCTAAAATTTCTTTTTAAAATTTACAGTCTTAAGAACTCAATTCTTTATTTCCATAAATCTACAGAGAAAAAAATAACTGTTTTTATTAAATTTTGTTGAGATCCTTTTTTGAGATATATGTTTATATTATTGATCAAATTAACTAGTCTTTTTGATATGTTAAAAATTTCATATTCTGCAATCAGTTTAGTGAGGAGATACAACCAGGGGAGGTTAGGTTATATAATAGAAAAGGATCAACTTTCAAAGATAATTCCTATAAAACAATAAGCAGAAAAGAAATTACTATTTTCTGTGTGGCTGTTAAACACTTTAAATAATTTATATCTTTTAACTCTTCAGAATCATCATGAGGTAGTTATTTTATAATCAGTTCATAGTTGAAGAAATTACAATTCAAGGAAACTAAGGAAATACCTAGAGTTGTGCTCTTAGATTACTTCACTTATTTGGAACATGAATGATGCCTATCTGTCTCTAAAGTAATGGCTTCAAATGTTCCTGATGCTTTTCTGAATTTTTATTTTAATGCTAGTAGCAACTAAAATAGGTCTTAAAAAGAATGGAGGCCCAATCTTAGTATATTTGTACTATTGTCAGATTGCTTTTATCAAATTACACTGTAGGTTTGTACATAGGACAAAGATGAAGATTAATTTATTTCTTGAATTCTTGCAGCAATTGAGCCATTTTTCATGTGAAGAATACTTCCGTAAAATAAAGAACGAGTTTGTATTTCTTTCATTACTCTTTTGTGGTGTCACAGGCTTGCTAATTAACTCTACCAACTTTTGTGGCATTTTCTTCTGACTCTGGTCATTGTGAATCACACATGGAAGCCAAAGATTGCAAAGTTCAAAGGCAATGATAAAATGGAAAAAATATGCTTTGTTTTCAAACAGTAGATTGATATAATTCTTAATTCTATCTGCATTAATTTCCTAGTGCTATTATCTTTACAATGAATCACCTGTGGTGGCCCATATTGGTGAACTTGGCTTTTTTTACTGAAAGATACTACATTCATCTATAATTGATCTTACTAAATGTGGGGTGAAAGGACAAAAAGGTATACAATATCATTAATCACATACCATATCTGCAACAACAAAAATAATAGAAACTGCTATTTATTGGAAATTATTTGTATGCCTTACATTGTTTTTATACACACACATATCTGTGTGTATTCTCATTTTATTCTTACACTTTCCCTAAAATTTAATTAGCAATGAAGAAAAAGCAAAACCTGGATTTAAATATTTGCCTAAAATCATGGAGCTACTAAATCCCAAAGCTGGAAAATGAACCTAGGTTTTTCTGATCATAAATATATATTCTATTATATTGTTTCCTTTCTGAAAATTCTCAGCATTTGATCAACGTAAATATTTCTTTCATGTGCTTAGTATCAAAGAAGATAGCTTAACGTGGCTACGCTGGACCAGTGGTTTTCAAAGCATGTTCTGTGGACTCTTATTGATCAGAGAAACATTCAGTGGGCTGAACTGTCAAAACAATTCTTATAATGATGTTAAAACACTTGTCATTCTCACTGTGTGGACATTTGCATGGATGATGCAAAAACAATGGTGTTGAAATTAGTGGTGCCTTAGAATGAATCATGGCTTTCTTAACTTCACACACTGCAGTAAAAAGTAAAAGTAAATCAAGCAACAGAGCAATAAACAAAGAGAGTTATAAATAAACAAATAAATAGGCAGCTCAGCCTTGATGAAATGAGGAAAATGCATCAATTATATCAAATATTAATTAAACCCAGGGGTGCTTAACCACTGACCAACATCCCCAACCCCTTTTATTTATTTTGAGACAGGTTCTCACTCAGTTGCTGAGGGCCTTACTAAATTGTTGAGGCTGGCTTTGAATTTGCAATCTTCCTGCTTCAGCCTCCTGAGATGCTGGGATTATAGGTGTATGCCACTACACCTGACCAAATACTGCCTTTTTGAGAATGTTTCTTAACATTCTGTATGGTTGGAAAGTGCCCCAAAACACTTCTGCTGCACAAAAAACCCAAGACTCATCCAGGCATCTTTTTTTTCTTTGAGTTGTGAATTGAACTAGTTGCCCTTTCAATTAAAATCATATGTATTTAAAATAATGTCTGACAGACAAACTATGATTATTCAGACCTGGGTATTTGGTTTAAATTTTCTTGAAAACAAATGAAATGAACCTGCTATTTCAAGAAAAAACAACTGACTGTATTAAGAGCTAATGATGGCTTGCAAAAACTGCATTTCACTATAGCAGAGTATAAAAATATCATTAATAAGAATCAAATTTAGCCATTTTACTAGCTTTTAGGAAAACAATATTAAGAAAATTGTTGAATTTTGGTGAGGTATCAAAGAAAAGCATCTACTGTCTTCTGAAAAGACTAACAAAATGTTCCTTCATTTTCCAAGTATATATGTGGCTGATTTTTTTCATTCAGTTCAACCAAAAGTGCATACCTAAATGGATTAAAAGTACAAGGAGATGTAAGAATTCAGCCAGACATTAAATAATTTTGCTAAAATATGAAGATATAAGAACTCAACTAGACAGATATAAGAATTGAACTAGACATTAAATAATTTTGCTAAAATGTGAAATTTGCTGTTACACTTTGTTAACTTTTCTTTTTTTAGAAAATAGATTTATTTTAATATCTGAGTTATGTATGTTTACATGTAATATGTGTTTATTTTAAAGACAATATATACTGTTAAAAATTTCTCATTTTTAATTTGCCCTGTGGGAAATATTGATATACATAAAACACATAAACAAAAGTTCTTGAGGTTTTCAATATTTTTTAAGGTCACAAGTTATCCTGTGATCCAAATGTTCAAATGCCATGCAATAGATGTGGGGTGCATAAGAGAGGATCTCTGTTTCTCTTTCTCTATATTATTTCCCCTTTCCTTCCTTCCTTCCTTTCACCTGCTTAATTTAGAAGCGTAAGGGACCAGGTTGGAATATCGTATTTGGAGAGGACAGATAAATTTTAAAAAATGTGAATGATAGGAGCTGGACTTTACAGCATTTTTAGTTTCTCCATGTTATGGTTGAAATATCAGGTGTCCCCCCAAACTCATGAGTGAGACAATGCAAGAAGATTTATAAGTGAAATGATTGGGTAATGAGAGCCTTAATCCTCTGATGGGGATTAACCAAGTGGTAACTACAGGTTGGTAGGGTGTGGCTGGAGCATGGTGTCCCTGAGTGTGTGCCTTTGAGGTTTTTATTTTGTTCTTGTTGAGCTGAGCTCTCTCTCTCTCTCTCTCTCTCAATCTCTGTTCCCCACCTTCCTGGTGTGATGACTTAAGCAGCTTCCCTCCACCACACTCTTCGTCCATAATGTTCCACCTTAACTTGAGCCCCCCCACCCCCAAAAGGAGCAGTCTGTCTATGGACTGAGATCTCTGAAACTGCGCGCCCCCAAATAATCTTTCTTCTTCTAGTTGTTCTTCTCAGATCTTTTGGTCACCATGGCAAAAATGGTGACTAAAATATCCCAATGTTGTCTTTTATTTCAGTAATTCTATATACTGAACTCAAGTCAAACATTTCTAACCATTATAAAGGGCACCAGAAATTTAGGAAAGAGACTGATTATAGGGTTTTTGTTCTGTATCTGTTCATCATTTCCTCCTCATTAAATCTCATTGATTTAGAAAGATAAATATAGACATCTATAATCATTTTTAATGCTTTCTGTGACACCTGGTAATTCACAAATGTTTGAACAACTAGCACTGGCTAAAATGGGATGGAAAATAGATTGCAAATCCTCTTCTTAGTAAAACCTTCCTGTTAGTAAATCATTTCATTTTTTTTTCTAAAAGGAAGAAAAAGAAAAAAAAAGAACAGAAATTCCTATTTAGAGTTCTGAATTTTGATCAAACAACACTGAAAAAAGAAAAAAAAAACCTGTAAGTTACGTAGACAATGTGGGTGTGCATACTTTTGTGTGTGTACGGTATTGGGGTTGGTACCTAAGGACCCTTTACTACTGACCTACAATCGCAGGCCTTTTTATTTATTTATTTTATTTTGAGACAGGGTCTTGCTGTGTTGCTCATACTGGCCTTGAACTTATGTTCCTTTTTTCTCAGCTTCCAGAATTGCTGGGATCACAGGTGTGCACTACTGTGCCCAGCAACAACTCTCTTTAGTGTTATTTTATTGCCCACATCACTCACCATTCTGTAGTTTTAGACAAATATTCCATGCAATTTTCTTCTTCAAAATATTCACATTTACTTACATTGCCTTTATATCAACTGATTTTGCTTCAAATTTCCCAAAAAGAAATGAACAATCAGGGTTACACTATACTTTTAATCTATCTGCCTTACTTATATGCCCAGTTTTATTTCAGTTACAATAAATATAGATGAAGTATTACTTTTCCTATGATGTCCTCCCATCTACTGGACCCCATTCAAAGAAATCATCTCAGTAATTATTCTTTCATGCATTCATAACTTCCCCAGATTACAACATATGTCAATATCTATCTTCTCTAAAAGAAGTGGGTCAGGCTGCCTGTGTACTGGTTACCAACATCTATAAGTCAAGTGATGCAGAATACATTCTAAAACAATACATTAACTGAAGTAGATATATCACTTACATATAGGAAGCCTCAGACAGCAAAAACCTGGGATTCATTCATTGTGGGTCAGTCTGTCAAAGTTCACAAACCTTCTGGAGACAGATGTAATTTTGTTTGTGCACATCTCACTCACTAAGGGACTCCAAAATGCAAACTGTGCCCCATTACATTCCTTGGGATAATGTGTTTCATAGGAGTGTAGTGTAGAAGGACACCCGTTATAGCATGAGGAAGGAGAACAGAGCCTAGGTTGTGCCAGTCACCTCCATTTTGTCCATCTTATTTCAGGATACTGCATTCCCAGAACATTCTAACCACAAGTGGGAAAGAAGGGAGAACTTGGCTGGCCCATGTCTATCTGGAGAAGTGTCCTATCACTCCTTCTTTTTCGAGTAATGTTCACTTCTCTACTTCTTTATTCACTAAAATTCCTTGAGTTATTGATGCTTTTCTCTCATTTTAAGTAAAATCTTGTATATAACAAAGAAAATACCTTTTGCAATTGTTCAATGTAAAATAAAACAAATAGCTATGGACATAGCACTCAATCTTATCAGATTTTTATTACTAATATTGAATCTCCCTATTTGTTTTATGTTGCTTTGTGTAATGTTATGTTAATTTGTGTTTGTTGTGTAGTGTTAGAGTGAGTGAATGGATCACTGGGTGTTCATTCTCTTATTGCTTTTACCTTTGGTTTCCTTTTAATATTTATTGCTATTACAAATAATCTGCAATGACCATCCATGCATATGTGTCTTGATCTTCAAAAGTATGCTTTTTCTAAAAATGTTTAGAAGTATAATTGCTAGGACCTAGGATACTTGCAAGTTCTCTCTGCTGGTCAGTATAAAACTGTTGCCCAAGGTACTTGTGTCATGCTGTCCTTTAGTAAGCAGAGTTTCTTCAATTTGTATAATATCTTCTCCATGTACTTTTTGCTCATTTTTCTTTAAGTTGTTGGAATTTTACTTACTAAGGTTATATATATATATATATATTCTTGTTATTAACATCATTAGTGATATGAGTCGAGGTCTCCTCCAGTTTCATGATTGGTTATGCTGTGAGTATAGGAACAAAAAAAATTTCTCATTTAATATGGTATGTTTTGTAAATGTTTATTTATACGGCTTTATTTGAGATACATTTTATTATGTAAGTGACATAAAATTGCTCTGTATTCTAAATGTTAATATTTTATAACATTTAAATTTTAATTTAGCATTTGCTAGTCATGTTTTTGTTCTATGTGGGAAGGATTTATGAATATGTTGCGATATAAAGATATAACATCTGCTCTTTTTCTTTAATATGGATAAATAATTGTCATAGAAAAATTATCAAAGAATACTTTTGCTTTTAGTCATCTAGAAGAATACCTGTGTGTGTATGCATGTGTGTGGGTACTCAAACAAGTTTATCTGTGTGTGTATGTGTGTTTATAACTATTTTGCTCATGAGTTTTGACATTAGTTAATTCTGTTCCTCATATCTGTAGTTTATGAATTTTCCTTACTCTTTTATATTCTATTCTGGCTAAAACATGTTTGGAAGCCACTGAAGAGGGATGAGATATTAACAGTTACTGGAATTTGCTGTATTATTAGAAAGGAGATCACATGATATTTCTATTACATTAAATGGGATAATTTTCTTTAATTATAAGGCTTTTGTATAGGTATTGAACTCCACCCTTTAGTTGCATGGCAATTAAATTGAAGCTTCTAAGTTGATTTATAATAATTTCAATTAGTAAATTTGTGGTTGACTGCCCTTATCTTCTGTTAGTTAAATAGAGCACTTTAAAATTCTCAACTTTGCAATAAGCCCTTTTGACTCAACTTCCATCTTGGAATTAATATACACTAATAAAGCTTTTCCTGATCCCAAAATAAATAAATTGATTGTACTTCTCTTACACTTTAATAACTATTCTGAGGACAAAGAAAAATGCAACAAATCCTCAAACTAATATAACATTAAATAGAGAAAAATATGGTATTAAACGTATACATCTGTGTGTGTGTGTGTGTGTGTGTGTGTATATATATATATATATAAAATTTCAAAAGGAAATTAAGCCTAATTATCTCAAATTTACATCTCCAAAGAACACAAGACTTGAAAGATAAACACAGAATGTTTCCTTAAGAGTGTTTACTTTATACATTACTTTAAAACCATTGGCTAAAATTATACCAAAATAAACCATAGATCTTATCACGTAACAAGATTTAATGTAAAATTCAAGAATAGATAACTCTGGGGCACTAAGGAAGCTGGAAGACATCAGGGACTTTGACTCAACTGTCATTCTTGCAATTTGGGATATACTCTTGACAATCCTGAGGTCCCTTGATAATGTACCTACATTACTTGCAAATAAGGAATCTGTTTTGATCATCAGTCATTTCTATTTTATTTTGATATAATTGCATAGCATACTTGAATTTTGCAAAAAGCCATAATCTGGAAATCCAGATTTTTTGTTACTATGCATATTAGTAGAGAGACCAGGTACATCCTTCTAAACATTTCATAGGCAAGTAATCTCTCACAGTAAACACCATTATTTCATTATCCATTAACATATTTACAGAGATGTTTGACTAGCTCATATTTTTTTCTTTAAGGGTCTAATACCCTTTTAACAGAGAAAATAAATCATAGACCTCCTGCTTAACCATTCAGTTAGTTATATCATGAAAGTTGAATTACATTAAAATTCCTGTTTTTCTGATTGAGCAAGTTTTTTAGGCATTTTATACTTTTAAAACAATGTAGCTTTTAGCTGCTAGGCTTGTAAACTAAATACAAACAGGACAACCCCAAGCCAGCACAAACAGACATACACTTATATTACAAATTATAGTTACCACTGCAAGTTTTTATAAATGTAGTTATATTATACATTATTTAGAACCTTTAAGTTATTGGATGGCATAGAATTTTTGTTTGTTTGTTTCAGTTCACTGTTGCACCCAACTACCAATAACTGCATAAGACAGCTGACATTCAATATTTGTGAACAAATAGTTACTCCCGTTGAAAATAAATTTCTATATTTTTAGAAGTACTCTCATAAATTAATATTGAAAATTATTAAATATCATTTTACCCTTAAATGTTCAAGCATAAATTTCCCTTTAGACTTATATACATTATGAATCTTAGCAGTCTAGTACATAATATGAAATAAGGCTTGCTCTCTTGAATTATCTATGTACACTTTTCTTTACTTATGCTGTGAAATGTATCTGCTTTTATAATATTTAATATTTTGTATAATATAGATATAATGTTTGGTGATATAATCATATAATCTGAAGATGGTCCTTTTAAAATCTTTTGAATGGTTTATTATCCATTTTGCTTACATAGAAATTATTGGCTTGAATTTTCTATTTCACCCCAAATGAATTTTAACAAGTTATTTTCTTCCAAGAAATTTATTCATCCAGTTCAGAAACTTAAACATACTTGTGTAAACTTTAATAGTTATTAAATACGATTGTTTTTAAATTTCTTGTACCTGTGAAGAAGATAATTACTTTCTCCTTAAAATGACTTGAAATATGAACCTAATTACTTGTTATAATGCTCTCTGATTAATATATTTTCCCATGAGAAAAATTTGTACCTGGCTTTAGATAAATTAATTTTTCTTGAAGAAAATGTTAAAACTAAAAAGCTAAAATATATTTTAAGATAACTAACACAGCTTCTAAGACATTCTCATACATAATTAAACATTTATTGTATTTTCAAGATAATAAGTCTTTATTCTGCTCATATTTGTTGGACTAATCTTTATCATCAGCGTTTACTAACTTGATAATAAATGAATAAAACACAATAAATCCTTAAGAAATTTTGCAGTTAATGAAAGTAAGAGCACTTTGTAAACAATTGTGCTTGAACAAGATAAACTTTCATGCACTACTCCAAAGCAATATACTCTTAAATCAGTTAAGTCGGGGAAACATATGGTTACTCAGAAATACTAGAATAATAATAAGAAAGAAAAAGAATCAGTGACAAGGATGCAAAAGTAAGTGAAGGAAAGCCTAATAAATTCAGTCTTGAATACTTTGATCACAACTATGTCCCCATCAGAGTCTTGAAATGGCTATATATCATTCCTGCCCATTGTCATTCCTGTAATGAATTAGACAAGGGACCAGAACTTATTTTTAATCAACGAAAATAGTAGTATCTTCTAAACAGCAGACAAAAAAAGAAAAAAATAACACCATGTTTCAAAAACAAGATTATAATAACACAGAAGGAGATAAAACGTAAAGGAGCAGAACTCAGGAAATAAACGAAAGTGAAAGTAAGATATTTCAGAAATTAGAGCCTCATTGAAAGCATTGGCTCTCCCCTGATTACCCCAGTGACTCATCTGCTGCCAGCGCCTGCTGCACCAAGGTCCTCCAATCGCTGCTCAGCTCTTTTGAAAAGGAAGAGTGATAATCCTGTGTTTTGGACAAGTTCCTGTACAGAGGCTATAATTGCACATTGGCAACTTTAATTTCCCTTTCCTATAGCTACTTCTCTTCCCAAGGAACTTCAAATCTATCACCCCACCAGGAGTGCTTTCTTCTGCCCTCAGTACTCATTGAGGATTCCGGGTGGGATGGATCCTGAAATGCTGAGATTTACAGCACTGTGGTGTTAGATACCATGCTGTGAAAATGTCTGCATCAACCCCAAAGCCAGCAGGCTCCCAGTGGTCCTTAAGCTTGTCAGAAGCAGGAACCCTAATGAAATCACCTTGGCAGTTGCACAATAAAAGGAAACTAGGAAATAATACTTTTCAAGGAAGGACCCTGAGGAAATGCCAGGATGGCATCTTACTTTCAACTAGAAGAGTCTGTTTCTAAACTATTTGTGTATTTGATATTTGCACAGCTTAATCTGGCTTCTCAGGCTGACACAGGCATGTACTAGACCAGAAAGACATTTTCCAAAATTGTTTTAGAATAAAATAATTCTTACATTAGTGTCTCAACATCTCTTTGTTGTCTGTCAGAAGTTGCCCTACCTTAAGAATCATTACTTTCCATTTTATGTCAACCATTTGGAGAATTGCAGGGTGCTTTTGACAATGGTACTGGAGCTCAAATGCTACCAGTCCATAAAAATGTTGGAGAGATTGTGGCATCAGTTGATTTGTGAGAAGAGGTTTTTGTACCAGCTCACTCACAAGTGGTCAGGTAAGCTTACGTGAATTATTTAATACATTGCTCCTGAGCTTTTTCATCTGGAAAACATCTGCCCTGGGGATTTAATGGTGATTTTGAAATAATTGCAATAGGCTTTGAATATTATACTTTGAATACAATAGAATACTAAAAAGCAACAAAAAGGAAAGTCCTACTTATATGAACCCCAATATGGACAAATTTCAAAATAACTATACTAAATAAGATGGCAAAAGAAAAAAAGAGAATATATTATCTCATTTATGTAAAATTCTAGAAATCAAAACTAACCAGAAGTGACAGAAGAATGCAGATCAGTATTTGGGACTTCAGGAAAAGAAATGCACGAAGAAATACAAGGGAGGGATTATTTATGGGCAACAAGAAAACTTCTAAGAGTGATGGACATGTTAACTAATTTTATTGTAGTGATGGTTTTGCATGTTAAAAAAGAATTTATCTAGGGAGAGAAATATGAATTGTGAAAAGAAAACAATATAAACAATAAAAAGCTGTTGCTTTTAATGAAATTAACTGTATTAGTCCTGTAAATGGAACATCATCTAGACAAAATTATTTAAATGTAACATTTTCTTCCTTATATAACAAAAACTGCATGCTTCATTTCTTTCACGGTCTGTGTGGTTTTATTTGAATTCTTTTTAAAGAGAAATCACTACAAATGCTCACTTTGCTTTCAAGGCTTAATCTTTCCTAAATTATTAAAACTATCCATTCACATTTTATATTGACATGGAATGCTGCTTATATTTTTATATAATATAAATAAAGAATTTTGAACTTCAGTTGTATGAGAAACTAATTGAGGTTACCTACACAAGGAAAATACACATGTACATACGCACATGCGTACATATGTATGTACAAGATATAACATATGTGTGACAAGATATAACAAATTATCTTTCTTCCTGTTCAGTTTTTCTATAAAAAATAAAATGACATGAGTACTGAATCTATGCCTTATATTAGATTGTATATCTTAAGAATGTTCTGAAAACCAAAGATGGAGAAGGTATACAGTTGGGGTCCAAGAAAGAATACTCAGGGCTTTAAAAGGCACTTTTCACCTTCCATTTCTTTGTGATGCCGGCTTCCTAACCCTAAATATCCCTTAAGATTTACCTCACTGAAACTCAATCTTAAATTTTGTGTATTAGAGATCAAGTCTGAAAGAGATCCTGGAAAGAACTTAGAGGTACAAGAAGTGTATTAATAATTAAGACCCAGGAGAAGGAGCAGGTTGGTGTGGTATAAAGCAGGGGAGAGGCACTGTTAGACAGAGGCAATGTTAAAGTCAGATAGAAGTTTAGACCTTGGGAAACAAGGAGCAAGTAATGCTCTTTGGAATTGTGTGCTTCCTTTGGACAAAGTGACTGGACCTTTTATGTCCCTTCCTCAATTAGTCACTAGATGTCAAATGCGCTGCAAGGGAAGTGCCTCCAGGAGACAGACCTGGAGGAGATGGTAGATGTCTGTTGTCTGCTGTCTGCAATCCCCTCTGATGGGCAGCAACTTCCCCTGTGAAATTGGATCTTGGCAGAGCACTGTTGTGCTTACCAAAGTGACACTTTGTTCCATTTAAACACTGTATGTGTTTCAGAAATGGATTCTTCAAGCAGAACTGGCTACAGATCTTGTGAGGCTCAGTGCTAAATGAAAATGTAGGGCCTTCTGTTTTTTTTTTTTTTTTTTTAAATACCAAGGATTTCAAGATAGCAACAATTATGTATTAAAGCAAGCAGGATACTGTCTATGTATGGCCTCACATGTGTCTTCACATGAAGCTGTTCCTGCCTTCAGGATTCAAGTGACCCTCTCTTCCCAAACACATACAAAGAAGAATGAGATTACTGTGATGAACTTATGCCCATAACATTGCAGTTGATTCCCTCCATCTGATTCCTTTCATCTCCTTATTGCACTATCCTTTCTATTTTTCTCTGACAGCTACCAACTTTGCTGCCCTCTGTAATTGGCATTCGGGTGTGTCCCAAAGCCACAGTACCTAGTATGAGGTACCTATTTGCTCAGGACCAGATTAGCATTCCTTTCTCAGAATGAAGTTAATGTACCTGTTCATTTACTGTCACAATTTGGCAATTGAGTACAAAGAGTGACCCAGAAAAATAACCTGAGCTCCACAATATTATTCCCCACCTACATTTTGTACCTGAATCCCTATCTTCTCTGATGATTAGGATCAATTAATCCTGAGAAGACAGTGACACTCTTCTTAGTCCCTATATACAAATAACTTAAAGTCTTCAGGGAAGTTTGAATTCTGCATCCCCTATCAAACATTTTTATTCTTTGGGAAGAAGGACTACTAACATGCTGGGCTATATTTTATTTGTGTGATTATTATAGATGTTCTCTAGTGAGCATTTACATGTGAAGACAACAGAGCACCATAAAAATGTTTATTTCAGTGCACATAGTGCACTCTAGATGACTGAACTCCATTCTTGTATCTATAGTCTTATCTTTTCCAGAATGTCATATTTTGGAATCATGTAATATGTAGCTGTTTTGTTCCACTCAGGCTGCTATGAAAAAGTACCTAAGACTTAGTAATTTATAAATCACAGAAATTTATTGTTTTCAGTTGAGGAGGCTGGGAAGTCCAAATTCAAGTTGCCGGCAGATTTGGTATCTGGTGACGGTTATCTGCTTCATACCTGAAGCCATATATTATATCCTCACATGTGGAACAAAAAGGCCTCTTTTACAGGGCACTTTTATCAAGGCACTAATCTCATTCATGGTTAGTGAGGGTTCACTTTTATCACCCACTCACCTCAAAATACCCACCTCTTAATGCTACTGCACTGGAGATTGGGTTTCAACTTAGGAACTTTGTGTGATGCTTAGATTCAGACTATTGCAGTAGCCTTTTCATTTGGATTTCTTTCACTTAGTGATATACATTTATGCTTCCCTCATGTCTTTTTATGTCTTGATAACTCATTTTTTTTCAGTACTGAATAGCATTTCCTTGTCTGAATGTACTACAATTTATCCACTCACCTGCAATATGCCATTTTGTTTGCTTCCAAGGTTTAGTAATCATGAATAAACATTTCTGTAAACATCCATGTGCAGGACTTTTTGTGGATATAAGCTTTTAATGCATTATGGTAAATAAGAAGGAGTGTGATTGCTGAAATCTATGCTAAGGATATGTATAGTTTTGCAAGAAGCTGCCAAACTGTCTTTCAAAGTGACTCCACCATTTTGCATTCCCAACAGCAAGGACCGAGGATTTCCACAGCTGTACATCCTCATCAGCATATGATGTTGTCACTGTCTTGTATTTTTGAACTAAAATAGGTATAAAGTGGTATCTTGTAGTTGTTTTAAACTGTAATTCTCCAATGAGAAATGATATTCATCATGATTCCTTATTTATGGCTGACATCAGAATATTCAGTGTATTTTCTTTAGTGAGGCATATTTTTAGGGCTTTCACTCATTTTTCAAATTGTTGTTAGTTTTCTTATTGTTGGAGCTTAGGTATTTTTGTGTATTTTGGATAACAATCCTTTATCCCTGTGTCTTTTAAAAATTTTCCTCCAGCATCTGGCAGTAAAGTAGCATCATTAAGCTGCTACAATTTTGTGATTATCTCATCTTTGTTACTAATACTTATGTGAATTCTACAGAAGAGACTCTCCTAGGACAGCACTGTCCTGTAATTTGGAGCCAGGCTGAGTGTTTTAGGAGGCTAGAGCCCTTTTTGCCAGTTAATTCATTGTAAATTTGGCAATGTGTGTCTTCTGGGCATTCCCACAGTGCACAGTCATTTAGCAGGTCTTCTGTCTTATTCTAGCATGCTCTCTCCTCTCAGCCTTTGAAGCCTTTCTTGGATCATCTGTGTTACAAGTCTATTCATGAAGGCCAGCATTCTTTTCCATGCAACTCTCAGCCATTCATGAAATGAGTCATAGTATTTAATAGAGTCATGAACTGATACTAAATTCTTGACTTTAGGAGTGTGCTCCCAAGTCCATAATCCTTCTGTATTCAATTTTATGGTCCAACTCCCTTAATTAAACACCCAAGAATAGAGCACCATGTGTACTCCCTCTGTTTCTGCCAGATAAACTTTGGCTAAGTATTAAAATACTTCTGTATTTTTTTTAATCAAGGCCCCCTTATCTTATGTGGGTTATGCTGTGATTATGAGCCCAGTGTCCAGAAAGTTTGGTGGAGACTATCTGGAGAAGGTTGTCCCTGATGCTCTGTGGAAGAAAAGCCTTGGCATTGGATTTCAGCTGAGAGAAAATATTAGCTCTTACCCATGAGGGATGGAACAATGTCTGCAATCTTATAGGGTTCAGAAGGGTCATGTGTCAGTTTTATTTTTCATGAGCAGTGCTTGCATCTGTCCTAGTTTGTATGGGTGCTTAGCTAGCCTTGAAATTTAACCATAGTTTTGGTCTTGTTTGTTTTTGCCCTTATCTCCCTTCTTGTTGCAAGAAGTGAAAGGTTCTTTAGACACAATGAAAGTGGCCCCAAACCTTCACACCTGGCTTTCAAATGCCTGTTTCTTCACCTCAGATGCTGATTATATATCTAGAGAACATTAACCATGCTTAGCACTGGTTATGTAATATCATTTCCTAACATCTAACTGTTTTTTTTTTTTTTTTGCACATTTGTCAAATGTCGGACCACTCAGCTAGTAAATTCCTTCCAATTATACCCTATCAAATTTCATCTCATGAAAGTTTAAATTTTTAATATTTGGACTTCACCTTGTATTATGCATTATTCGTGCTTTAACTCCAAAATTGTATAAGTCTTCATCAACAACAAGGGCATAGTGGTTTAGCTCCCAAATCATATCATCTTCACTTTCAAACGCTTCTAGTGTAAGTGTCACGTATTAGATTCCCCAGAAGTAAATAATGTTACAGAGTTTGGAAGGCCCAATATTTATTAATGAGAAAGTAGACAAGGTAGGGTCCTGCAGAAGGAATGGCCCTTTAAGGTAGGTGCAACAAAGCCTCACCCAACTTAGTGGAAGCTATGGAGAAACACTGCTATCTATCTATCTATCTATCTATCTATCTATCTATCTATCTATCTATCTATCTATCTCTATATCTATCTATCTATATCTATCTATCTATCTATCTATCTATCTATCTATCTATCTATCTATTTTGTACTGGATATTGAACTCAGGAAGACTTTTCTCTGGGCCACATCCCCAGCCCTTTTTATTTTATTTACTTATTTTTTAATTTTTATTATGAGAGTATCTGGCTAAGTTGCTTAGGGCCTCACTAAGTTTCTGAGGCTGGCCTGGAACTTGTGATCCCCCTGCCTCAGCCTCCCTAGAGACTTGGATTACAGATATGTGCCACCCTATCTGGCAAAATATTGCTCTTGCACTGTTCTTTACAGAGGCCGAAATTGCTGACACATGATATCCCTGATTTTCTTAGTCATTGGATTTGGCTACCACCTCTATGTGTAGCTGAGAAGCAATGATATAAGAAACTAATCTAGAGGATCTCAATAACATGCACAGTATAGAAAACACAGGAGCTTTAATTGCTTTTTCTAAGAGGATATATATGTTTACAAATTCAATAAAGAATTTTGTAAAATAATCTGAATGTTGAAGCAAAAATTTATAATTTTAAATTTAAAAGATATTTAAATATCCATTTTTATTCTTCTTAATAATACAGTTTTATGATGTATTAACTTGACAGCCATGATTTAAAAAAAAAAAAAACTTCTAACATGAGAAATTATCTTTAACTAGAAGAAATATTTTCTAAGTGAAAATTATGTATTCAGATTTACATCTATATGGTAGACAAGTTGAAGTTAAGCCAAGCTCACAAACTTTTAAAGTTATTGATGCTTTTTGCAAATCTTAGATTCTTTGTCATTTCTTGCTTATTTAACATATTTTCCCAATAATTTTATAGCCTTCATTTTATAAATTAAGGGTTATTATTAATGGTGTACATGATTTTAATAGGAATTTTCTAACTTTAGGATTTGGTAATGGGTAGCAAGTTAAAAGTAAAGTTTAAGATAATTTTAATCAATATCAGCAAACCAATAAATTGTTTCAGATATGCATATCAAATATTAAATTAATAAATACATTTTAAACATTGTTCATATTTAAGTAAACAGAAGTCAGAACAACTCAAGAATCCCTTCAATTGGTTCACTTATATTAACATGACTATTTAAAGCTTCTATTAAGAATATATCTGTAATATCTTTAATCAAAAAAAATTCAAGAAATCAGCTTGTTTATATTCATAAAGGCATTTTGTTCAGTATTCAATCTTTTTAGAGATGGTACAAGTCTTGGATACTTTTTCCACACTTAGATTACTGAAACTGTCTACTGGGTTCAGAGTCCACATATAGCCCCATTATTAAATCACCATAAAATTCTCCACTGATTATCTCAACATGTAGCAAATGGGTCTGGAATAGAATTGTGTGTATCAATATCTTTAGTTAAGAATTTGGTGAGACCTGCTACTAGGAAATCTTTCATTACTAGTATTTTGAGAGTTTATAAATTCATTGGTGAGAATTATTTTCTAGGAAACACCTAAAGGAGTAAAGCATTATTATCTACAGTCCAGACTAATGATGATGGATCTCTGGGGCACCAGGTTCAGCCCTTTGTTTCTCCCCATGGTGTGTGTGATTTATTTAGTATAAAATATAACATTCAGGTATGACTATTCCTGCATTCTCTATGGTTTCCTTTGTTCTCCCTTCTCCTACTTCAATGAAATGAATGTGCATGTGTTAGATGAAGAGGTGTGGAGAGAATACATACTTCAAAATGGCATTCTATGGTACACCCTGGCTGTATTTACCCTGGTGTAATCAAGGTTAGCTGTATTGCCAATTCGAGTACAAATCTCTAGCCTGCATCTTTTCTTGACCACGCAATTTTCATCATTATTCCAATTAGCAACATCATTCTTCCTTTCTGAAGTGTTCTTCTATTATGTCTTTCCTTGGAAGTTATGTAATAGTTTCAGCAGAGTGCTTAATGAAAAACTGATTCACTAACATGTTAGTAGTTTGAAAAGTATTTCCTACAGATACAATGAATCTATACTCAATTTGGATAGAAGCAGCCTGCTGTTACCAATACATCAATATCTATCTGAAAGTAATTGTGTATACTATTTTATCTTGAATAATCATGCAGTAAAATATAAATATAAAAAGTTAAGTAGCATAAATATGATAAACTACTAATATTTGCAGTTACATTGTTATTTTGTAATGATATTCAAGTATAATAACCCTGTGAGAAAAGCTTCTAGCCCTTAGTGTTTCATATGTTATATCTTTTATTATATCTACATTGTCTATTTCTATCCAAAACTTGGAAAGTTCAAATATGTCATTCCGTGTTAATGAGACAAATTCTAGACTCCTCTCTGCATTTTTGTTTATAGCTATTTTTATTAATTTAATAAAACAAAGAATATTTGCTTTAAAAATTCATAGTTATGATCAATCAGAATTACATATCTATTTATCTTGTATTTTATTCTTGTATTTTAAATTCATACTGTTAGAAATTCTGGGGCTGTTTCTGTACTTTGAATTGTAATTTGGTGCATTTATTCACTTCTATGTTCAATATACAGAACAGGATAGCAAAGGTATGAAGTTATGCAATAAAAGTTTCAGGAAAAAAATCACATATTGGAACAACAACAAAAAAGACAACCACTAACCCAATAATGACATTACAATATAAGTATAGAGATTAAAATTTGAAAAATCAATATGCAACTTTAAATAGGTATCAACACAGTTTATCTGGAGTACAAAAAAAAAGGCTCACATGGGGGTGATTTTACACTTGGTCTTGTATAAATAGGATATAACTCAGATAAAGGGAAACCATTTAGGCACATAGAATAGTTGATAAAAGAATATTAAAAAACACTTTTTTCTGAGTAATATATATGTAAATATAGGACATAATTTTTATTAACTCAAATTAACAAACTCAGAGTGTGTTGTGAAAAATAAAAATAAAAAAAGACATTCTCTAAATGCATATGAAAAAATTATGCATCTCGCACCTGGACTTCAATAAAGTTGTAAGAGATACAGAAACCACATGACACAGAAAATAGTTAAAGAAATTGAGATAAATTCACATGAATTCGATTGGACTAAGTACTTAGATTACAAAATAGCTATTTTCAAATCAATAGAACAAAATAATGAATGCAAAGGAATGACATTATTAATGAAATATGGTGCTGTCTGAATTTCACACTTTGTACCTACTTTAGACGGTTACTATCTATCTGAAACCAATATTTCCAGAAAAGTATCTACAGTTTCAATAGTGTTGTGTTAGAAGGAACATAGTATGCTGATTCATTAAACATTCATTAAACTCAACAGTAAAATATGAACTTCCCCCTATAGTAGCTACTGCATTCTGTCTATCCTAGACCTCCGCCAGGGGAAGTAATAGCTAAACTGACACGGGCCCTTGAGTACTCAAACATTCCAGCGAGCACTGCTGACTTAAAAAATCCAAATCGGCTTGTGAATACCCCTTCATGTCTCTCTATCTTCCTGAAACTGCTGCCTCTGAAATTAGATAGTCTTCAATACACAGAAACCATATCAACTTCAAAAAGCAGGAAGGACATCAAGATGACCCTTTGAAAGGTGGGGGGCTATAAATGTTTAAGAGCATCAACAGCTTAAATCAGACATTTCTTTATAAGATCTTTTTATAAACTGCAAGAAGACAGTGAAGCTTGATCTTAAATATTTTAGATTGCTTAACTTGATTCTGCCAATTCACCATTCAGGTTAATAGGTCTTGGCAAGAGCCTAAAGATTTCCAGCAACTGCTAATTCAGTTTACAAAAAAAGAAGATGTTCTTATGTCACAACAAGTTAAAATCATAAAAAGATAACCAAGGAATTAAGAAAAAGCATTTCATGAACATATGGTGACATGTGGATTTGTAAAATTGCAGGTTTGGAAAGGAATTTAACGGCCATTGTGAATAAAGATATCACATTTATTTATGTGTTTGAAGATAAGTTTTTCTTTTATGCAATGTTTAGCTTCATGAGTTATCAAAATATAGGAATGTCTGTACTTTCTTTCTACTTCAGAAATGTTGGTATAAACTCATCAGTACCATAATTTTATTTCATTTAGAAAAATGACAAGATCCATGCCAATATTAAAACTTAAAAATAGTGCTTACTTGATAAAACCGTGAATAATATGTCTTGATTTATTAATCTATCATAGAGATTGTGAAAAATGTTGGCACAGACACAAAAAAAGAAAAAAAAAATATTTGGGAAAGTAAAAAAATCAAAGTTATATATGAGTTAATCATTGACTAAATATTTTCTTGGCTCCTACTTGTGTCTGGTAATTTAAATTAATTTGATTTATTTAATTTCCTGGGAATTTAATAGTGAGCTTTCTTCTGTCATTGAACTTACTCTATAGATTTTTGGGGGAGGGAGATAGATTAATAAATACATCACTGTATAAATGAATATGGAATTTAAAGAAGAGAAAAGACATGAGAAAAAAAAATGAAAGGTTTAACAATATAATCTGATCAAGATAGTGGGGTTAGAGATATCATTAAAACCCAAACTAGGTTTGGGAGGGGTAGTAGGGGAGAAATAGATGAATTATAGATAGGGAAGAGGGGTGGGAGGAAAAGGGAGGGGGAAGGGAATTAGCCAGGAGGGTGGAATGAGATGGACATCATTATACAAAGTGCATGTATGAAGACTTGAATTGGGTGTCAACATTTTAAAGAGTTACAAAAATTGTGGTATATATGTGTATTAAAAATTGCAATGCAAAAAAAGGAATAACATTATCTTAGATTAGGTAGAGGGAAGTGAAAGGAGGGGAAGGCAGGGGATGTGGGGATAAGAAAGATAGTAGAATGAAACAGACATTATTACTCTATGTATGTATGTGACTCTATGACCAATGTGATTGCACCATATGTATACTCAGAAAAATGAGAAATTATATCCCATCTATGTATGATATATCAAAGTATATAAGTGCATTCTATTGTCATGTACAACTAATTAAAACAAATAAAAAATTAAAAAGAAATGAAATAAAACCTGAGCTAGGTTGGAAGCAGAAGCATGTATTGGGAGATACAGATGCAGCATGACTTCAGCTGACAGGTCAGGTCCTGGATAGTTGACCTGATTATTTTCCAAACCTCAAGTTATTCTCAAGTTAACTTCTCAATTTATTTTGATAAATACGACTTGTCTTACAACTACAAAATAAGAGAGAGAGAACAGTGTCCAAAGAGGACTAATGACAGGCAAGGATTATGATGGGCACTGTGAAACAGTCCTAAGTATTTTGACTGCTACTGAAATTTTTTTTGAATAGTGTGGG
This sequence comes from Marmota marmota marmota, assembly GCF_001458135.2. NCBI lineage: Eukaryota > Metazoa > Chordata > Mammalia > Rodentia > Sciuridae > Marmota > Marmota marmota. The sequence goes on from NW_026000242.1 coordinate 23,584,400, forward strand.
TTTCGTGAGATCATATGAAAAGATTTTTTTTTTTCTTAAAAAGATCACTGTGCCTGCATGGTAGCAATGATGTATGATAATATGTTCAGAGGTTCTCAAAATATAATTTTGTGATCAAATATAATGTCTCTTGAAAAAACACATAAACACGCATGCACACATGAACATGAACACACACACAAAAATGCATTACCAAGTGCACACACTTACAGTCAGTCATATGATGCTCAGAATACAAACAACATAGCCACACACAGATATTAATTATCTATATAAGAGAGAAAAAAATTAGGAATGTCAGATAAACTTAATCACTGGAAGTTTTCTGAAGTTGTTATTAAAGTACGGAATGAAAGAGGTGATAAATTCCAAGAAGGATCTAAAGAGTTTCCCTCAAATTTTTCAGTTAACAAATTCAAGGTTCAAAATTGTAACCTCACCAAGTTAACATATATAGCTGGACATTCTAAACTCTGTTACCATTTTACCCTTCTTTCCATGTGACCCACTTGCTAATTCTTCTTTTGATGTGACCATTAGTTCAAACAAAAAGTTTGAACTTTTCACCTAGGAAATTATGCACTAGAAAAAGTATTATTTTCTTTTGAATATTGTGCTATTCCACTCATAGTAAATCTAAGTAAACTTTACATGCTACACTTAAAACAATTTATTTTACCATTTTTAGTAACACGAGGAAGGTGTTATCATACTTATTTTGTAAATCAGAAAAATCAGACTCAGGTGGTGTGAATGCACATGAGCACAATTTCACCTCAACATGTGTTTACTAATGTGTCTGCTCTGAAGCCCATGCTCTTCTCTCTATTTGAAGCTCATCAGAAACTTCAATTCAAACACAATTGTCACTTGTTTTCTAAGAATATATGTATTTGTACATTGAAAATATCTTAGAATACATAGACGCTAATTATTGAAACTAGTCTGGGCCCTAGGTTAAAAACAAAAGCAACAACAAAAATAATAGCTGAAATTGAGCCCTGCAATAGAATGCTTGAGGTTATTAATAATTTTGATTCTGGAGACATTGTTAAAATTGGCCCCTTCTTGTACCTTTGAATATAGTTGAATGCATGTTTTCCCATCTTGGCTACTTATTTATATCATACCCATAATAACACATGATAAATTGTTGAGCTCCAATGAAAGAATTGTTAATAGTGATTAAAGAGACCATCAATAAGATACTAAATTATTGAGCATTCATTCGCTTTAAACAGAGAGAAAAGACACAGATTTTCTCCTATCCCTGGAACTATCCTACATTGGAACACTTTAAAATTTTTCTTAGTATATTATACAATTTATTAATAGAATTACTTACTTTTCATGTATCTGTTTTATTACTTCTTTCACTCAATATATAAACTTTTTGATTCATGAGATTTGCATCATATTGATATCAGTATTCTACCTAGCAGTTATTACAGTGTATTCCAAGTAGTTAATAATATCTTTTAAATTTAATTGAACCCATCACTGATAAACAATTCATTGTAACTGGTTGAGAAAGTATATGGATAGATCTGTATCAATGTGTTTCTTTCACCATATATTGCAGTACAAAAGGAAGTATTTGAATGGTGTGGAAAGCTCATATCCATTTTTTTCTTTCAATCTCTTATAAGGCTGAGGCTTGGAACCATCATTTATTTAGTGTTTCCTGAAGGTTTTCAGAATTTTATACTGATTCCAACTCACATGTGTTCTGTTATCTTCACATATTTCTAAATTGCTTTTCTTGAATTTTAATGTTTTGAAGTAGTTCATTTTCTCTTCATCATTCCATGAGTACATAAAATAGGTTCATCATATATTATGTTCACAGATAAGTCAAATGTATACTGCCACTGTGGACCCAGTCATGCTTCTCATCAGAGTATGGCCATCCCCATTTTTCAGTTATTAGATGGTTAAGTCTTACCAATGTGGCAGAATGACATTGAATTCAGTTAGTGATCTAGAAGATAAAACCCATTAGAATATTAATTTCTTATTAGACATATGGTGTACAAAAATATTCTGCCAACTCATGGCTGTAATTTCATTTTGTTGATTGTTTCCTTTGAAGAAAAGTTTTTAGGTTAATATTGTCTCATTTGTTTATTTTTTTCTTTTGTAACTTGAGCATTTTGTGTAATATACAAGGAAAAAAATCATTGTCAAGACCAATATCTGGGATCTTTTTCTTCATGGTTTCCTTCATCATGACCTGTGCAACAGTTAATTCAGGAATGAAGGGCAATGGGGGATTAGAAAAAAAATATAAAACAACAGAGGATCCCGGGTTGTGGCTCAGTGGTAGAAGCTTGCTGAGCATGCATGAGGTGCTGGGTTCCATCAAATAAAATAAAGGTATTTTGTCCATCTACAACTAAAATAAATAAATAAACAAAACAAAACAAAACAAACAACAACAACAACAAAGATACAAAAATAGAGAAAAGGCTGATGAGCCCTGGTGAGCACCACGCTTGTTTGGAGTGTAATGACAAAGAGCCACCTCAGCATGTTTATTATATAGGTTATATTATTAAAAGGATTTATTGTGAAGAAGTTTCTTCAAAGTACTCAAAGTGAAGGACAAAGTTCTGTGCCGCCTAATAATAATTATCAGCTTTTACCCATAAGTCTCTACCTTGGGCAGCTGGCATTTGAACCCAAGGGTGAGAACTGATAAACTCTGTGGCTGGCATAGAAACCCCTTTTGAACAGGACATCACCATAGCAACTGAGCAATCTTCTATTCACACTTTTGCACGAAGAAATTCCCAAGAAAGTTATCACCTCGGTCTCTGAGCATTTTAAGAACCATAATCCATTCCACTCCAGGCATTCCTCTATAAGTTTTATAGTTTCACCTCTTACATTTATAATTTTAATGCATTTTTATTTCATATTATGTTTGGTGCAACAGTGCAGTTTCATTATTTTCCACATGGACATCTGTTTCCTCCACCTCAGTTACTGAAGACACTGTTCTTTCCCCATTTTTTCCTCATGGTGGCCTTATTGAAAATTAGTTGGTCATATATGCTTGGTTTTATTTTGGGGTTCTCTCTTTGTTCCATTGAACCATGAATGTACTTATGCCCATGCCATACTGGTTTGATTATTAAATTTATGTGACATATCTTAAATAAAGAAGTGTGATATATCCCATTTTTTCTTTCTAAAGATTTTTTCGGGTATTGGGGATATTTTATGATGACATGCAAACTTTAGAATTGTTTTTCTGTTTTTGTGAAAATTACCATTATAATCTTGATAGGGATTGTATTGTATTTATAGATTGCTTTGATTAGTATTGATAGATTGATATCAATTTTTCCAATCCACAAACATGGGATCTTTTCCCTTACTTCTGTTTTATTTTTCATCAATATTTTGTAGATTTTAGTATACAGAGCTTTCAAAGTTTTGATTAAATTAATTCCATTTTCTTTGATGGTGTCTAAATGGGATGATTATCTAATTTATTTTCCCATAAATAGTTATGGTGTAAATAAATAAAATTTATTTGGCAAACAGATTATATATTTTGCTATTTTACTGAATTAATTTATTAGTTGTAACAGTTTTTTGTGTGAATTTTTTATAGTTTTGTATAAACAAAATTATATCTTCTGCAAACAGGGATCAATTTATTATTTCTTCCCTTTTTATTTGAATGCCTTTTGTTTTTTCTTGTTTGGCTGCTCTTCCTGGTACTCCCTGTACTATGTGGAATATAAGTAACTAGGCCATATAAATGATAAGAGATTATAGTCAAAGGCATAGAAAATGTACACAACCAAATAACAGGGAAAATATAAATAAGCTGATTTAAAAATAAGAAAATAACCAAAATGTATTTTTTTTACCTGAAGACAGAGAATAAGTGCTTCAAAATGTGTTTACTATCATTGGTCACCAGGAAAATGCAAATGAAACTCACAATGCAATATCATCTTACACTTGTTAGTATGTCTATGACAACAAAAAAGTATGTATTAGTGAGGGTTTAATAAAAAGAGAACACTTGCATACCATTATGGGACTTTGAAATGGTATAATCATTATGGAAAACATTATGAAATTTCCTTGAATAATAAAAATAGAACCACTGTATGACCCAGCAATCTTTCTCTTGGGTATATAAGAAAGGAAAATTAAATCAACACCTGATAGGGATATCTGGACTCCCAGTCATTTGCAAAAAAAAATTAAGTATTCACCAATGGATGTATGAATAAAGATATATATATATTTATATATATACACAAACACACATATCTATACACTATATATACACATATATTATGTATGCATGTATATTATGTATTATATATTACATATGTATCATATATAGTACATATATAAATATATATTAGATTTATGTGACACATCTTAAATAAGGAAGTGTGATATATCCGATATGTTCTTTCTAAAGATTTTTTAGGTATTGGGGATATTTTGTCATAAATATAAAATACTTTTTTTTTCATTTTTTTCTACTTAATCTAACTCTATTCTTCTCTAGTGACCCTACCTTATTTTGAATTAGCATCCGCATATTAAAGAAAGCATTCAGCCTTTGGTTTTTTGGGATTGGCTTATTTCACTTAGCATGATATTCTCCAGCTCCATGCATTCACTGGCAAATGCCATAATTTCATTCTTCATTAAAGCTGAGTAATACTCCAGTGAACATATAGACCACATTTTCTTTATCCATTCATCTTTTGAAAGACACCTAGGTTGGTTCCATAGTTTAACTATTGTGCATTGAGGTGCTATAAACATTGACTTGGCTGCATTACTGTAGTATGCTGATTTTAAGTCCTTTGGGTATAAACTGAGAAGTGGTATAGCTGGATCAAATAGTGGTTCCATTCCAAGTTTTCTGAGGAATCTCTATACTGCTTTCTATTGTGGTTGTACTAATTTTCAGTCCCACCAGCAATGTATGAGTGTACCTTTTCCCCACATCCTCACCAACATTTATTATTGCTTATATTCTTGATGATTGTCATTCTGACTGGAGTGAAATGAAATGTTAGTATAGTTTTGATTTGAATTTCTCTAATTACTAGAGATTTTTTATTGAACTTTTTTTCATATATTTGTGGATCAATTATAATTTTTCTTCTGTGAAGTGTCTATTCAGTTCCTTAAGTCATTTATTGATTGAGTTATTTGGTTTTTTGCTGTTAAGTTTTTTTTAGTTCTTAATATATCCTAGAGATTTTTTCTTTATCAGAGGTGCATGTGCTAAAGATTTTCTCCCAATCTGTAGGCTCTCTCTCAAGTTACTGATTGTTTCCTTTGCTGAGAAGAAGCTTTTTAATTAAACCCATCCCATTTATTGAGTTTTGATTTTACTTCTTGCACTTTAGGAGTCTTGTTAAGGAAGTCAGATCCTAGGCCTACATGGTGAAAATTTGGGCCTCCTTTCTCTTCTGTTAGGTACAGGGTCTCTGTTTTAGTGCTTAAGTCTTTGATCCACTTTGAGTTGATTTTTGTTCAGAGTGGAGATTGAGTTTTAATATATAATCAGTATTTTCTCACACTTTGTTTGATTTCTGCTTTCCACGGGAACAGTTAGATATTATTCAAGTACATATTGTAATAACTACATTTCTCTATTATTCCACATATCTTCTTCAGAGAGAAGAGAAAATAACACCAAAAACAAAGCTGTTTCTTTTTAAATATATTTCAAAGGAAGTTTTTGTTATATCTCTTTGATTATTATTCAATAAACCTCATTTAAATGAACAATATTTCAAGATGACAACAGAGACACTAAATATAATTAATCTTTCAGGATATCTAGAATGTGTCACTTTAAAAGAAGAAAATAATTGAAATATGAATAGGTAACAGATTATACCAAAAAATGATCAATGATGGTAAAAATGTAGTTATTCTCTTGCATGATGTTTAGAGGTATATTCACTGGAGAGTCCATTTGTTTATATGCTGGAACATAATTTTTCATCTGCAATTTTTTGTTAGATATTTGCCTTACCTATTTTGTTATTTCAAAGGATGTTTTTGTTGTTCCTGTCTCTGGGAGTTTCATAGATGAAACCTTTGTACTTTGAAAAATGAAATACACAAAATTAAAAGGCTTTGAATAAGTTACTTCCAGATTTTCAAATTATTTTATTAAAACATTTTATAAATAAAGATGTCTAGTTTAAAGAGTAGCAACAATTGTTTTAAGTTCATCTGTTTACATTGAAAAGCTCCATAGATTTTACCGGTGCTGGGGTTGTGGATCAGTGGGAAAGCTCTTGCCTGTGTGAAGCAGTGGGTTAGATTCTCAGCACCATATATAAAACACATACAATAAAGGTCCATTGACAACCAGAAAACTTAAAAAAATATTTTACTGAATAAAGTTCATTTTCTTCATTTTTTCCAAGATTTTTCTTTCTTTCTTTTTTTAGTTATACATGATGCAAGAATCCATTTTGATATAATTATACAAGCATGACATATAACTTATTCTAATTAGGACCCCAGTCTTATGCATGTAAATGATGATGAGATTCACTGTTGTGTATTTATATATGTACATAGGAAAGTTATTTCAGATTCATTCTACTATCCTTGTTTTCCTATCCCACCTTCTTTCCCTTCATTCCCCTTTGTCTAATACACTGAACATGTATCTCCTTGGCCCAGTTTGGGTTAACTTTCACATATCAGAGAAAATATTTGTTTTGGGGGGATTGGCTTATTTCACTTAGCATGATAATCTCCAGATCCATCCACTTACCACAAAAATAATTTATTAAAAATAGAGTTCAGCCAGGTGGCAGCACATGCCTGTAAGACCAACTACTTACCTGAGGCTGGAGGATAGCAAGAGCAGAGAACCTGGGCAATTTGGCAGAATCCTATCTCATAAATCAAAAGGGCTGGGGGTGTAGCTCAGAGGAAGAGCATTTGGGAGGTTCTAGATTCAATCCCTAGCACTCATGACTCAAAAAACACAAGAAATATCTGTAGATATAATGGAGTATAAAGTGCCTCTAGTTTCAATCCAGCAGTCCAACACAAAATATTCAGAATGGGGGTATGGCTTGGTGGCAGAGTCCTTGCCTAGCATGCATGAGGCCATGGGTTTTATACACAGCACTGTACAACAAAGTTCATCTAGAGATATATGACTTGGCTGATAACACCCAGTAATCATGTGGACTTGGAGGCAGAAGCAGGAGGATCCCAAGTTTAAGGCCATTCCCATGAACTTAGCTGAGACCATGTCCCAAAATGAAAAGGGCTGGGATGTGGCTCATTGATAGAGAACACGTGGATTAAATCCCTAGTACAAATAAACAAACAAACAAAATAAAAAGAAAAGAAAGAAAAAGTAGACGGCAGAACTGCAGAACCTGGAATTTGCTCAGAGGTAGATCTGTCATGGTAACATTCAAGGACCTCATGTTACCATCTAGGGGTGGTGGGTTTCTCATCTCTGTCCAGCAAAGAACAGAAGAGCAAGGCATAGTGATAGCAAGCAAGCAGTGGTTTATTGAAAAAGCAACAGACAGACTTCTCCAAAGAGAAGTGATCTCTGGCATTTCCTGCTTTTCTTATTTCCTCCCCTGTCCACCCTCTCCTCACTATTATTGATTGGTACCTCTCTGTCCATGCATCTGTTTTAGTTTTTTATTGGGTCCCCCACTTAGGAGGACAAGTACAAAAGTGTCTACTGATTTGATCCCCAATTTGTGTCCACCAACATTTTCATCAACCAGGAAGATGATCTCATCAGAAGACCTCTCCATGCTCCTTTGTTCTGGCCCTGCCCCTAACCTCCTAACTGTCCATCTTGCCCTGATTGCCTAAGCCCTTCTATATCTCCCTCACAAGGCTCAATTCCAACATGGTAAAAAACTTAACTGCTGCTAGAGGGAGGTGAAGTTGACTTGTATGTTTAGAGATATTCTGACAAAGGGCAGCTATACCACTTGGTTGAGTTAACAGCAAGTTTTTCTCTGCAGATGCCCCCCTCCTCAAGCAAGGAGCCATTTTCAGATGCACATCTCCACAATGGCTAACTCTCCTTCAGGTCCCAAATTTCCCAGTTCAGTTTGGGTGCCATGTCCTAAAAGGGATTCAAGGCACATGACAACCCAGAGAATATCTTATGTTTATAAAAACCTGGAATTTCCTTTGTCACTGAAGGGCTAGGGTTGGAAATTTTCCAAATTAGAACATGAATGTCAAAACATTGGCCATTAGGAAATTAGGAATATGGAACAAATTAGAAATTAGGAATATGGAGAAAATCAGGTAAGGAGTTAGGTGTCATAGCAGGGTACCCAGTAATAATGCTCTCTAGGGGAAAACAGATTCCCTTTCCATTGCCCCCATTCTCTGTCCTGTTTAGGAGTGGGCAGTAGAATAGAGTCCATGAGGACATGATTTTCTGTGCCCCCAACCCTGTCCTTCCTTATTCAACATATGCTGATCTTACTTTGAATTTAAGAATTAGTTTATGCCAGGCCAGGTGTAATGGTACATACCTGTAATCCCAAAGACTGAGGGAAGAGGATTGCAAATTCCAGGCCAGCTTGGGAAATTTAGCAAGACTTGTTTCAAAATAAAGGTCTAGGGATTTTACTTAGTGTTAAATGCCCCTGGGTTCAGTCCAAGGTGCCAAAAGAAAAAATAAAAAAGATGTGTTTACTACTGTAGGGGCATGGAACCTGGAAGTTTTCTAGGGCTGGACAGAAGTTTAGAAGTCCAAGAAATCTAAAAGAATGAATATGAAAGGTCAAAGGCAAAGAAACTGCCAGAATGCCTCCTCAAACTGTGAAGGTTTGCCATTATCAAGTCCTACTACACTAATAAAGTTTATCTGTACTCTAAATCATTGGAATCCATCAAGAAATAAGTCTTTAAGTAAACTGTCTTTTAAAATTTTTTTAATAAATTGTATGTGAGCCATTGTTAGAGTATTAGAGAAAAATTGTATTAATTCATAAACTATTTTATTTCTGTAAATAGTTATAAAATAATGGAATTATCCATTGATAAGCATTATTGTATTTTATGCAATTATGCTAACATAATGTTAAAAAAAGAAAAATTTCCCATACCTGCAAGTACTCTTTTTTCTTTTTTCCTTTCCTCTTTCCCTTCTTTCTTTAGTTTCTTCCTTTCCTTCTTTCTTCCTTACTTCCCAGAATGCATTTTTGAAGAGGAATATTTTTATTGCTAAATATACTGTAAGTATGTCCATGATAGTATATCAGTTTTTTAAAAAATCAATATAAAGTCAAAATAAACAAAAAAAAACTGTGTTGTTATGAAGGAAACCCAGACATTTTGCAAACACCATGTATTGTTATTAAAGGTAAAATTTTTCCCCCAATGGAGGAAGGTCCAAATATCCAGATATATGCTTTTTATAAATTGTCAGGATTTTAACTGATGACTGCTACCTAATGATTGCATTCTTTCTCAGAGTCTTGGATTTCACATCAATGTCATTATAGTTCTGAATTGAGTCATCAGAATAAATTCAGTAATATGCAATATTACTTAAATAAACACAAATAAAATAATTATGAACTTGAATTCTCAATGTTATTAAATATCAATAAAACTGATATTTTAAAAATATTGGCTTATCTTCAAGACTTAGATTTAGATAAATCAAAAGCCCAGAGGCTCAGAATGTATTTAAAACCCTGGCTCTGCCATTTTCTAGGTAAATTGCCCTTATGAAATTTCTTTAGTGAGTGCAATTAACTATAAAATTGAAATAATGATATTTAACTTATAAAGCTACTTATGAGGTTGAAAATTCATATTTCACAGTGCTTGGGAGACACCAGATGCTTAATTAATTTTGGTTCATTAAACATGTTTGTGATTAATGATTATTTTATCAGGTATATATAACAATATTGATCTTTTTTTAATACTTTCATTTTTCAGGATTTTTTTGTATTTATGCATAAATGGCACTAAGCAAATCATTAATCCTAGAACTATAGATGAGACTCAATATAGTAATTTTTTAAAGCAAAGTATTTGAATCTTATTGTTCTTCTTCATCAAAACCTTACAAATGTATGAATTATCACCTAGGGAGTATGAGTATATTTTAAAAATGAATTTTAAAAAATCATAAGGTAATTATAACTTTTAAAAATTACTCTAAGTATAGATATGTACTTTCTTATACATTTTAAATATGTCACATAAACATAACTAAGTTTGGTTTCTTAGTTTTTTGTTTTCATTTTTTAATTTTGTCTCTATTGGTGTCTTAGATCTGACAAATTTATCACCAAAAAAGACATTTATGCATCCATAAATCAATTTTTGTCATTTTTATTTTCTGTGCTTCATTAGTTCTTTGTTTCCTAAATAAAAAGTTCTCGTTCTCTGGTGCCAATATGCTGGAAACTTCAACTTTGATTTATTTATCAAATATGGTATCTATATGTATTCATATTTGTTGAGAGCCACAGCTGAAGGGGTCCCAGCAAACTTTCAGACTGCCAGCTGATGATTGGCTCACAGCGGCCCCAGCAACTTCTAGCTGATTGGCTCCTCTGTGGTGATGCTCATTGGGCTGTTTCCCTGCCCTTTCAGACCATGCAGCTACTCACTGGGGGACTTTTTTGGCTCCGCCCACACGACCCAGCCAATCGGCCTCAAGAGCAGGAGGAGTGGGGGAGGTGGAGAGGCTTGTGGGAAGCCGGTGGTGGCAGTTGGGCTCTGAGGGTTTTTCCTGAGGAGCTGTTTTGTTTGGCTTGTGTGGTTCTAAAAATAAAGTTCGTTTCTTTTGACAAGTGGCTCCTGAATTGTGCCCAGCCAGACTGCAGCACATATTTCCTAAAATATATAATGATATAATATTTTAGTTTGGTTATTATTAGTTTAACTAAATTATAAATTTATTTGCATAGTATAAAATATATAATTTGAGATGATTCGTTTTACAAATTTTCCCCCTTTTTTAATAAAAAAGCAAGTTTTTTATATTTGTAAAAATAAGGAAATTTGAAGATAAATAATTAATGGTGTAAGAGGAGAGAGAACAGAGTGGTTTTCCACAGTCCAAATGTGGAGTATTTCAGGAAGAAGAGATTGTGTCAGACATTGCTGAATGTACTAAAAAAATAAAATAAAATAACAATTTGGGGCTCATTGTGACTTTCACAGAAGCTGTTTCTATAATGCAATGGCAAGCTCTAAAATCTAAAGGACAGTGATTTGCAAGAGAAGGTAAACAAGTAGACATAGTATGGATAAAAGACTTTTAAGAATTTCCATTTCTATGGGAGAGGATATGACACCCAGGAAACTAAGTAGTCATTTTTTAATAACCATGTTATGTTTTAGAAAAATGTTTATTTAATAAATTTTAATATTTAATCACAAGCAGTATTCAGCAAAATTAAAAGTAATCAAATACTGATACAACAATGTCTAATTTAAGATACTACTGAGTATTATCAATCTGCTAATTCCCCAAGTGATCTTATACTTTGGAATCCTTTTCAAGGTTAGATAGGCAGTAATTTTATATTGATAATTTTTTATTTTCTTTTTTTCTTCATAGATTTACTTTTTGTGTGTGCATCCCTAAAACTGCCTTAGATTTGACTAATTTTGAATTTTGCATAAGTAGAATAATTCTTGTGCTTTCTTACTGACATAGTTGTAAAATATTTTTTATTCATCTAAACTGGACATCTAGTACTCTATTTACTTTTGGACATTTAAAAAATGCATGTTGTATCGAATATTTTGACATTTTGTTTCCTTCATATTATAATGCAAAAATCCATTTCCATTTTTGTCTATTGCTAAAGGTACTTATTTTGAACAGTAAGTTACATTATATTGAGACTATGCTTAAGATTTTATTCCCATTGATTTACTCTTTATTTCATGCCATTAATTTTAACATTAATTTTCTGTGGATTGGAATTTTGCTCATATTTCAGCTATTGTTAATGTGAAAATTATTTTTGTTAACTTTATATAAGTCTTCCCTTATACTGTATAAATGTTTACTTGAACATATTTCTATAGTAGAATTGCTATGTCATAGGCTATGTGAATGCCAGTTTAAGGAAATAATAGAAGTGGTTTACAGGGTGTTTTCTTCCACTTGCTCCTTCTCAAAAATGCATGCTTTTCTCTCTACCCTTATATTGCCCAATACTTACAGATCTTTTAATTTCTTTCTGAGTACATGGAAGATTAGATCCCCGATGATTTGCGTAGGCCTATGGCCTTAACACTGTCAGAGACAGAACTGGTTTCAAACTATATTGGAATTTCCTTAAGGATTCGTCTGCTTCTTACTCAATTCTGTTGGGTAATGTCTTCTTTGGTTTCAGATGGAGATGTTCATGTTTTCATCAGGGTTTCTCCTTTGGAAGGTTTCTCAGCACTGAACGACTAATGAAAATCCCTCTCTGTGTTACAGAGGTCTTCTGTGTAGCCTTATTATATATTTGTTCCATGAAGCTTCAGGATTTTGCAAATTGGATGGAAACCATGAATTCAAAGTCATGCCAGTTAAATTAAAATTAATCAAATTCTGATGCTGCAATGTTCAGTTTAAGTCACTGAGGATCTATCTATCTGCTAAAAGATAAGCAATAATTTTATATTGATTTTTTTTCATAAATTTTATCTGTGAGAGGCAGCTATAGAAAACTCTGTGGTTCTCGTTCTCTCTCTCTCTCTCTCTCTCTCTCTCTCTCTCTCTCTTTCTCTCTCTCAAAGCAAAAAGGATCTTCTCCTTTGTCACAAATCTGCAAATGCTACCCACACCTCAGTAGAAAGTGGATACAGAGTATCAGCTGTTTACTTGTACAGTAGATTCCTATGATTCCCATTGATTTGTTCTTTATTTCATGCCATTAATTATTTTAACTGACTTTATTAAAAAGCCTATTACAAACTTGATATAGGACAGAAGAGGCTGGACACCCGAGGAATTTTCAGGAAGACAGGTTATTGGCTGCAGGGTCCAGAGTGGTTATCGCCTAAAATTTCTCTGGACCTAGTATCTGGAAATTCTTTGAACTTTTTAGCCAGTGGGAGGAGGAGTTTGAAGATTTACAAAACAAGTGCTTTTTGTCCAATTTTGTTTAGATTACTCAGAGTTTTTATAACAAAAGCAAAAGTAACATCATCAAGTCTGTGGCCAAATTTAGCTTTTGCAAGACTGAGCAACTTAGTCCTCACAAGAATAGGAAGTCCTATCCCACATTGAGGTGTTTTTTTGTTGTTGTTGTTGTCAGAAATTTTGGCATTTATTCTATTATAAAGCTTTCTGACAAGAAGAGGAACTTATATGTTACAAACATGGTGGAGGTTTCTGCTTAATTACGGCAATGGTCATCTGGGTGAGGGGTTTCTGGTCTGCTTCAAACACAGAAAAGGATTTTTCTTTTTATTTTTTCCAATGTATTTATCTAATTTTAAATTATGTCCTTCTGTCTTCAGATGCAGGGTTTTTTTTTTTTTTTTTTTTGTATAAGTATTTGCTCTTCTCAAATATCATATTACTTCAGACTGTGAGCTCTTTTTTCCTATTGGAATGCCAGCATCTGTTGACAATCAGGATGAAGACAAGCTGTACCTGTGTGTCCTCCCCATGAAGTAAATGATGAGTGAATCAGATAAAATTTCTATGATGAACAGTTTCGGCATTAGAAAATTATAATTTAAGTATTACTTATATGACTAAATGTTCAGATATTTACTTTTTTCTTAGCTGGGGAGATTTGGAATTAGAAACTTAACCTCAGTTCTGTCCTCTATAATGTGAAAAATAGTTACACTTTCTTTCTCAGCCTCTTCCTTATTACTTTCCACTCTTGCAGGATTTATTTGTCTCCAGACAATGATAAAGGGTCTTAAGGGGGATTAAGTTATTTCGCTTTCAAATGTAAGGCTATAACAGACAGGCCCAAAGAAGTTCTCAGAGATCACATTTTGTGTTCAAATGAGGTGAGAAGTAAGGAACCCTCTCATACCTGCATTGAGAGTTGGCAAGTGGTTTCCTATAGTAAATGAAGCTTCACTTGTTATCTTGGTTTCTGGTAATTGTATTAAAGGGTACCTGGGCCAGGCAAAATGCACAGAATGGTGCAGTCATTCCCCACCCCCCCAAAAAAGATAATAACAAACAAGACAAAGCAATCACCACCAACAAAGAAGACAAAAACTCAAAGATCCTGTTTGCCCTACATAGATAATTCTAGGGTTTTCTCTAATTTTTAACTATAATTTTTCAGAGAACAGTCTTAATAGAGATGGACAATGATGGCAGTTGTACTTGTTTGGCATATTAGCAAGATTCTTGTTATTTTGTGAATTGATGGATCCTAAAAATTATGCTCCTGTGGTTAATCCATGTGATAGGGCACAACTTCTTTTAATTTCCACCTGTATGATATTCTAATGAATTACTGATAAAATGTTTGCCTACATTCTCTGATTGATGGAGTGTTTTGTTTTTCTCCCTTTCTGAAATGATTTATTCTAAAATATGCTTCAAAGAGCATTATTATATTTATCTTCTGGTTCATGTATATATACACAGTTATTTCTTTAGTTATCCAGTACTGTAGTTGCTACTTCTATGGTATTTTGCATGCAACCAATTATTCCTAGTATTGACCCATATTTTTCCCCATGAGGTCTATAGTAATTTATTTCTTGTCCATGACAGCAGTGTAGAAAATTCCTTTTACTCCATATCCTTGCATGCATTTTGATTCTAATTTTACCAACTTGGAGAATTTGATATCATCTCATTAGGATTTTATATTGTATTTCTTAGTTAACAGTGAGTTTCATAATCATTTAATCATAATCATTTAATTTCTATATTACACACATATTTCTCATTCTGAAAATAACTTTATTTCTTTTGACTATTTTATTATTGGGTTATTTTGTAATTCTTATCCTTTTGTGAAATTTTTTCATATATTTTCAATGATGATCATAATTTACAAATGTATTTTTGTTTTCATCTTTATCCTTCACTCTTATGAATATGACAAAGTGAAGTAAAAATTTTAATTTAATATGTTCAAATTTACCTGTTGTTTTCTCCATCATATGTATTTATTTTATGTTTTTGAAAAGTGTTTACCTATATTAAGATCAAAATGTTTTCTAGAATTTTTCTGAATATTTAAAAATTATTCTAGCCACATGAAATTTGATCATTCAGGATTTGTTTTATTTTAATAAAGGTCATGATGGTCATGATCTTTTTATATTTTTCTATTTGAATAAAAATGTTTCACCATTATTAACTACTTTTTCTTTCTGCATTAATTGGTGATAGCCTCCTCTGATTTAAATGTATCAAGTTATGTCACACACACATACAATTCTTGTTCTCTTGATTCTAGATCTAGTCTACTTATCTCTGTTTATTATTGAACCAATAGCACATTGTCCTAAGTAAAAGAACTGTAAAAAAAAAAAAAGTATCTAGTTGAGCAAGTTTGTCATCTTGGTTCACTGTAAAGAATACCTTGATATTATACCATTATTTGATTCTCCATAACATTTTTAAAATAAAATTGTTAAAATGCACAAAAGTAGTTTATTTGAAATTGCTTTAAATATTCACATTTTTTGATATATGAACAAATAGCAATTCTGTTTTTATGGTATTGTGTTTTCTATTTTGAATATCATGTTTTTTTTCTATTTGAGTTTTTATATTTTAAACTAATTTTATAACATTTCATGTTTTTTTTGTTAGATATGTTTAGTATCACTGATTTCATTTTCATATTTAAAATTTTATATATGTACATATGTATATACACACATAAATACCCACACTCATATATGTACTCTACCCAATTTGTACAAGTGTGTAGGTGTGCAAATGTGTGTTTAATTTTTTTGTTGTAGAAATATAGGCTATAGAGATACAAAAGTTCCATTAAAATATAGAAATGCTTTTCTATCCTAAAATTTGCTAAACTCTGTTGATAATAATAATAACTTGATCCTGTTTTTCTTTAGCTTTTCTATATTTCTACAATAATGAAATATGAAAGCAATGGCTGTTTATTTATTTATTTTTTCTGATTTTAACATAAGTCACCTATGCTGAATTTCTGGGATCTCATCTTTGTATTCCATAGCTGTGCTCCATTGGTCACATGTACCCTTTGCAGCATTTATGGCTGAGAATATTTCATATTTCACATCAGTTTTTGTTTTAGTTTTTAAGACAGGAGATATTACAGAAAAATTCATGCAGAAGGGAATTATCTGCAAAGATAAAATAATTTATGATTCAGGAAAGAGGTAAAGCAACTGAGTGACATTATGGTTGAGTCAGAGAAAATGGTGTACAAATCACAAGTGAAGTGGTGTTTTCAGATGTACAAGTACTACATCTCTGAAAACAGAAGATAAGAAGTGAGTATGCCGAGATGCACAGGTTTATACAATTCATGATCTGAGCATGGCTGACACCTGGCATTCCTTTGTAAACGTTTTAGATCTCTGCCAGGAGATTTTCATAGAATCACATTGAATATCCATTTCACTTACTCTCTCGTAAAATTTTTCTTTCTCTTCCAGTGATTTTTAAGTTAGTAGGTTTCAAGATCCTTTTCTTGAGCTTTCTGTCAGATGATGACAATTATGTTGTATTCAATGCTGATATGGATATTTCCACCTTATTTGTGTATTTTTTAAAATATTTATTTTTTAGTTGTAGTTGGACACAATACCTTTATTTTAGTTATGTATTTTTATGTGATTCTGAGGATTGAACCCAGGGTCTTGAAGCCAGATTTAAAGATAAGTAGTTAGTGTAGTTAGGTAAATCAGGTCTAAGATCCAGTAAGATAAATAAAATGGAGACCATTTTCAAGAATGGAGTCCAGGAAACCAGAGCAGCACTTGGGGAATTTGAAATGTTAATGTGCCCCAGGCCTGGAACCCATCCTAAGGAACTGTTAATGAAACAGCTCTCAGCAAACTGGGAGATGCTAATCAAACCACTCCAGGCCCTTTCTGCCCAGATTACTCCTTCAGCTCACCTACCTCCCTCCTGTTGGCCTTCCCACCTGTGTTCTATTACTGCAGGCTAAAGAGAAACAAAGGACAGAAATGTGGGAAGACTAAAAGAAGACCTTAGCTATAAAAAACGGAAGACCTCACCCTTCCACGAATTCCGCCTTTTGGGTCCCCTTCTTCCTCAGGGGAGAAGTCTTTTCTGCTGTCTTTTAAGTTTATAGAGTGCTTGCCTTGCATGCACAAGGCCCTGAGTTTGATCCCCATTACAAAAACAAACAAACAAACAAACAAATAAATCTTCTACTTTCCACTCTCCACTGGCCTCAGTGCTTCTCTGGTGTTATACTTCCGCATTCGGGGAAGCAAGGACTCATCACCAGGAAACAGCAGTAACAGCCTCACACGTGCAAGGTGAGTGTTCTACCACTGAGACACAACCCAAGCCCTTATTTGTATATTTTTAAAGCTCTTTTGAAAAGCTAACCTAGGATGGAAGGCACTTAAATGTACGGGTTTAAGAAGTTAAGTCAAATGCATTTACTGCTAACTGTTTTTCCTCAGTGTGTCTTAGTGAATATGAGCTTCAGTGCAGACAGTAGAAGAAGGTCTTTCCTAAAGTGCGGGACTAAGATTCAGGGTATTTTTTTAGTTTGTGGGTTTGTTTCTGTTTCAGTTCAGAGAGAGGGAGTAGAGTGTATTTTACTGATTGAGGATTTGGGCATTGGAGTTCACATCTTTGCATCTTGTTTCTCTATCTGTAAAATATAGAGTTTTAGCTCTGTAATCTTTAAAAATCCCTATCAGATATCACACTCACAAAGACAAATAAATCTGGGACTAGAATTGAATGCCAGATTTGTTGGATTCTGAGCCTATCCCACTCTGTCCTGCTATTCATTCTTTATGGATTTTGGTAAATAAACCAAGTGTAATCAAGTAGAATTCATAAATGAATACCTGAAGTTAAATTTTTTGCCAACTATCTCAAGATTATAATTTTAACTATATTATTAATTGATCATATATACTATAGTTTGGGATTACTTCAATATGAGTCCATCTGTTTAATAATGAGAAATAAAATGTGATGTAATGATAATCCCTTCACTTGCAAAATCTCTGTAAATTTTTGGCTCGGTTTTCTTATGCTCATTTTTTCTTGAATGTTGTACTAATCTCCCAGGGGCAAAATGCCAATTCAAATTTTCAAAATTTTCAACCATTATACACTGAAGAGGTACACGTTCATTTAAGCATACTTATAACTGATAAGTTCCAATTCTTTCCAAAGAATAGAAAACATTTGTTCCTATAGTTTTAGAATAAGAGCAAGTTACTCACAGTGGTTCACATTGACTCCATTTTAATGTGTTTCTAACAAGGAAAAAATATCCAAAATTTTGCTCAAATATTCAGTAGTCATTTATTTTAGGTAGTATTATAAGTCAAAGGATGGGGTCTCACTGACTAATTTTAAGCTTTATATAAGCACAGATCCACGAACAGAATAGTACTATGTTAGGTTCTCTCCTGCAGTGACTGTAAAGAACCCCTGCAAACCAGTGTGAAATAGGAAGTGTAGGAAGTACAAGGAGTCATGAGGTAGAGGCTCATGACATAAAACCCTGTAATCATCCCACTGTGAAAGCTAAAATGAAAAAAAAAAAAAAGAAAAGAAATCACTTTTTAGTGACCTTTACTACTTACGTTTTGAAAGTTTCTTTCATCAGGGGAACTTTTTCATTTTGTTCTTAGATACTTATAGGTGTTCTAAGAATGGAAGTCCTCAAACTATACTGGGTCTTATGAGACAGAAGTCTTTGTGAAAACAAGCTATTTTTTTTCTTGTTTATCACAACAAAAGACTTCATTATATTCACACCAATCTTTCTTTCAATTTTTACCAGATGAAATTGCTTCAATTCAGAATTCAGTGTTAAATAGCTCATTATTTCTTGAGTGGAGGATTACTGATATCTTACCTCCCCTTGTCCTTTCTTGTTGTCCCCTCCCTGTTTGTAAAGGACCCAGTTCCTTCTTTTTTAAGCAGGAAGTTAATGGAGAACATGTGAGTGAGGAGGGCAATGCATCAGTCATCGCAGGATCCAGAGTATTCTCAGCTCTAGGGAAACAGTTATGTTCTAGGGTTATGACTGATGAGGCTGGCTCCTCTAGTTATTTTTCAATATCCACCATAGACACACAGGGTGGTGGCTTGCTCAGACCTAGAAGCTATTCCCTGGCCATGCAAAGTTGCTGTGAGTAGGCATGGTGCTTAAATCAATAAGACTGAAAAGATTAGTGTGAGAATATCTCAATCTATTTCCAATGAAAAAGAAATTACCATTTAATATATACTTCCCTTTCTCCTTTAATTTTCTATCTTCTCCTTTTAATGATGAATAATATATTTGAAATGGAATATATGAATGATATTTTTAAATTGTATGAGTCAATTGCACTAGAAAGTTTAAAAGAATATAATTTAAAAGAGTTCCTGTTTCAAATGAGACTTCATTTGAATTCTCATCTTAGGCTTTTGTGTCCAGATGTACTTTGGGTAATTGTAATAAAATTAAAATTCCTCATGGATTTTAATTTTTTAGAGATTCAGACTGTTGAAACTGAGTTTTCCTATGTATCTCTATGTTCTGCAATTCAACTTATTAAAATTATATAATTTTATGGAGCTTCTGAAATATTATTTAATATGGTAGTTTGGTGAATAAAAATACTTTCTTCTTCCAAAAAAGAAAGAAAAAACAGAAAAAAAATGAAAAGTGTTGACTGTCCTTATATTTTAGTAGATAATTTCTCTCTCTCCTTCATAGTTAACATCATGCTGAAATTATGTCATCTCCTAGATTATAATATTACTTTTGAATATTTTATAAAATTAAAGAGTATTTCACAGGTTAAATTTCAAATTATGGCTACAGATTGATTCTGATTGTCACACAATATTTTTCCCAAATCACCAAAATTATAACTGATGAAAATATAATTTTTAAAAGGTTATCCTTGGTGCACATGAAAATTAACAATGAAGACCTATTTGAGATTTATTTCAATTTAATAATATGGAAAGCAATGAAGATTACTAAAAAATTACTGGTTCAAATATAAAATTGTTTAATGTTCAACAGTGTCATATGCTATACCCTTTTGAAGTTATCAGTTCCATTGGATAGAACTTAGCTGAATCTATCGAAAAAGTGTAGAAATTAAACTCTACTCTTATATGGTAGGAAAATCAACTAAAAATAGAAAACTTAAGCTCCATCCTACAATGAAAGTACCCAATATTGTTTCTTTCATCCTTCTAAAAACTGAAAAACTTTTCTGGAACACATTGTTCATACACTTCCTTGGACCTCCAAAGCCTTGGTTGTCATGAAGGGAACAAAGAATTAGTATACTTAAGGGACATACTTCTTACTGCTTCCAGAGAAGAAACAGGCATTTGGTGGTGTTGTACCACAAATCACTAAAATTCCAAGTAGTGGAGTCTAGGGTATAGTGGGATGTAAACTGAGGTAGATCCAAAGTCTATTTTCTGACTTTGTGATTTTATTTACCTTAATAACTTAAGGCTTGGTTGAAAAATAGGTAAACGTGTGAAATGGAAATAACAAGACTACCAACTCCACCTAATTGTGGAGAAGAATAAATGCTGAAATTTTATGATTCATTAGTGTATTAGTTGGTATACACTGAACACTTACTATTCGTCACTCTAAATTCAGATAAATTTTGTCAAAACTTGTTTTTTTTACTCAAGCTGTATAATCAAATTTTATATTTTTAATAATCAGACAGAATGAGTGCTGAATGTGCATTCTTTTTCTCCTTCTTTGAAGCCCTTTTTCTGCTTTTTGGATTGTTATTACTACTGAAGAAATAAAAATAACATGAATTTATCTTGTAAAAGGAGGCATGTTGATGAGTTTGTGAATTGTTAACAATAAATGGGATTGATAATTATTTAAGCTATCTATTTATTTTTAATGTATACTGGTAGAGCAATTAAAACTAAATTTCAGAGACTTTTGGCTTTGATACATCTTATGACAGCCAAAGGAATAACAGAATTTTTATTTTTCAGCAGCAAGTTATTGGTAAAAGTTGATTAATGAATACAATATAAAAGACCTATTTTCCATAGGTTAGCAGATTTCACAGCTTGTGGATCTGTATATTTTTCCATAGAGAAAAAAGTTAACAGATGCATGTTTAAAATTTTACCAGAGCTATCATAACAAAATACTACAGACCAAAAATTTATTTTCTCACATTACAAGAGGTTAAAAGTCCAAGATCAAGGTGTTGGCAGACTTGGTTTCTTCTAAGGCCTCCCTCCTCCTTTTTGTTTTTCCTGCTGTCATTATTTTCTCTGTGTAGATGAACAATGAGTTCCTCTACTATCGTCTCTTAAGAACACTAGTCTCATTGAATAAGGGGCCACCTGTAAGATCTCATTCTAAGCCATGTTTCTCAATGAAATTACATGATGAGATCCTGGCGGTTAAGAAATCAATATAAGAGCTGGGCATGGTGGCACACATCTGTAATCCCAGCAGCTGGAGAAACTGAGGGAGGAGGATCATGAGTTCAAAGCCACCCTCAGCAACTCATTAAAGCCCTAAGTAACTCAGGGAGACTCTCTTTCTAAATAAAATATACAAAAAAAAAAAAAAAAAAGGTCT
>NW_026000242.1:23606197-23618715 GCF_001458135.2 Marmota marmota marmota
AAAAAAAAAAAAAAAAAAAAAAAAAAAAAAGGTCTGAGGATGTGGCTCAGTGGTTAAGCACCCCTGGGTTCTTTCTCCAGTACAATTCATTATAACATAAACATAATTCATTCCATATAAATGTATAAGAATTTTGAATGTATTGCTGTCTTTGGAAGCAATTTATTTTTTTCTTTTTATTTACTTATTTATTTTTTATTTTTTTGGTAAAGCAGTATGTCTCAACGGAAAGATGGTAGAATTTGAAGCTGTGCTGCCTCACCTCAAATGAGGCTCTGCCTCTGCTTGTTCTGCACTTTGAGTAAGGTGCTTGATTTCCCTGTTCCTTTTACACTATTGCTTCAATGGTGATAACCCTATAGATTTGCTATGTATGATAAATATGTTAATTCATATAGTGCATTTAGAAGAATATCTATTAGGTATTCAATAACTCAGAAATAATATTAATGCTTACCTTCTGTATTTCCTTAAAGTAACTGGTATCTCAAAGAAGCCCTAAGTATGTCAAATAAAAATTAAGATGAGAATATTGAAAATATTTATATATTATATATTCTACACATATTACATATGCACACACACATATAATTTTATATATATATAATTTAATTTTAATTTAATATATATATATATGTATATATGTGTGTGTATATATATATATATATATATATATATATATAATTTAATTTCCCATCTTTTATCTGAGATAGTATATTTTATTAATGAACACCTGGAAACTCTTCAATCATTTATCATTAGGTTACATAGTGGACAATCTGATTTCTGTATACCCAGAGAAAAAGAGATTTGACTCTCTGCTAATATATTTTAAAAAGTCTCGACACCTTTTTGTATAGTGACTCATTCAGCATATCTTTTTTAATACATATATTACATAAAACTTAAGGAAAATACATATTTCCCCTTTTTCATAATTGATATTAAAATAATATAATGTATTATACTCATATTTGTATTACCTGGAGAAATAATATAGAATTTTTGGTTATTGTTCCTGATGAAGGGCCTGTTTCAGTACATGCTGATACTAAGTTAATACTAAATATTTGATGAGGAGAATGGAGAAAAAAAAAAGATTGTGAAAATGGAATATATGGCATCTACCAACTAGCAAACAATGAATTGTGAGTTTAATCAGATGCAAGTCTTAAAAATTAACACTGTTAATTCTGAAGGAGTTCTCTTGAAATCATGTACTGAAAATAGAATGTCCACATGTCTGCTTGTAATATGAAACTTCACTGTACAGTGGGTTGCATGATTTATCAGATATTTCTTCTGCTCTCAGACCCTGTGAGTGTATGGAAACTTTTCAGATCCAGCTGCCATAAATACTCATGATGCTTCTTCAGCACACTGAGTCAAAGGCAATTGATCTGGCTTGGCCTTCTGCTGTACCATGGTGCCAAGTGTAGAAGGTACTCTTCTTCTATTTTGGTCCTAAATTATGATGACAACTTCCCATTTTGTACCAAGAGATTTTCTTATTTTCACTGTCATTGGAAAACACTTGAAAGGTAGAAAACCATCCTGTATTTGCTGTATGAGAAATTCAATTCTTCTAACCCTTTGCCATATTACATTTGAGATAGTTTTCTTTTTTTAACCAACAACTACCATAATAACTCATATGTAAGTGTGGGTGAAAGATTGCTGATGATCCTGAGAAGGTGCAGAAAGATGTTTCCTAGTTCCTGCTTATGGCTCTGATCTGACAGGTGAATATAAAAGGCAAGATTTACTGGCAGCAAAGAATAGCTATGAAATGCATGGGCTAAGACAATTTGACTTATTTATTTAACTGAATTTGAAATGAAATATATAGTATAGTGCAAGTGAGGGTCAGGGGAAAATTAAATAAAAGATTGGGAAGTGGAAATATTACCTGAGCTTCACTGACTATCAAATAAACATAGTATATATTTATCCAGTTTACCTGGGATTACCTTATTAAAACAGTTTTCTTCCTCTTTTTAAAAACTGAATATTATATTACTTTGGGAGGGAAAAGATACTGGCAGAATATTTTTATTAGAACTGAATTCATACCACCAAATAGAAATTGTATTGATTTTTCTAATCATTATTTTCCTAATTGATAACATGGCTGAGTAGGCTTGGTTTAGCTAGAAGTTTGTTTTTCTGTGAATTTATTAAAAACATAATACCTATATAGACATTATGTACTATTTCAAAGGCAAAGCCCAAGTTTTAATTATAAGAAAAGACAAAATTTAGGATAGAAATTAGTCACAAGTGTCAGGAACATAAACTATACATAAAACTGCACACAAAGGGAAAGATATCATTGTGACAGAACTTCAAATGACATCTCTAATTTTCTTTGTAACTAAAATAATAGTAGAAGACAATTAATGCAGGGAGAAAGTAAATTCATCAAAGATAAATCATCATCTTTGTGAGCAGCAAACTCAATTCTTTGTACTCAAGGTTTTTGGACCTCAGGGTCTAATTTCATGTTAGTTTCTGTAGATAAAAGAGAACTGCAAGTGCTTTTTATCCTAAGTGATTACTTTTCACGTAATAATAATCTGATACTAGACATTTGAATCAAGAATATTAGCACTGTTGATATCACTTCTGCAAATATATAAATATGTTAGGCTTAAAAGATTATACAATTCTTTTAACTTTTAATAAATAAATTATTGAGAAAAAATTATAATACATTATTTGGCTTTATTTAAGTTTACTTAAATTTTTAACAATCCATTTTACATTTTACTTTGAATAAATACATATAAGAATAGAAAACTGAGCACTGGCACATGCCTATAATTCCATGGGCTCAGGAGGCTGAGACAGGAGGATTGCAAATTTAAAGCCAGGCTCGGCAAAAACGAGGTGCTAAGCAGTGAGATCCTGTCAAAATAAAAATACAAAATAGGGCTGGATGTGGCTCAGTGGTCAAGTGACCCTGAGTTCAATCCCCATAACAAAAAAATAAAATTAAAAGAATTTTTTCAGTTGAAAAGTGATATGTAAAAACTACATAGAAATGCAGATGTTTAATAATGGAATGTGTAATGATGAAGAAAACATGGAGTGTTGCCATACTGTTTTTCTAAAACAGATTGACAGACTATCATTTAAAATGGATGGTTGCCAAGCCCAGTGGTGCATGCCTGTAATTCCACCAGCTGGGAACGGGAAGGTTGGATGATCATGAGTTCAAAGCCAGCCTCAGCAACTTAGAAAAATCCTAAGTAACTCAGTGAGACCCTGTCTATAAATAAAATATAAAAAATGGCTGGAGATGTGGCTTAGTGGTTAAGCACCCTGGGTTAAATGCCCGGTACCAATAACTAACTAACTAAATAAATAAATAAATAAATGGGTGGTGGGGTGTCTTTAGCAAAATGGGTGCCTGGGAAGCTCCAAAGCACTTGTTCCAGATGGAAACCTCAAAACACAAAATTTGGGTAAAAATGACCTAATAGGTTTTGAGTTAATGGAGCCATTTCTAGAATGCTTAGATACTCAACTATGTAAGAAAACCATGATTGAGTACATACAGTGTCATTTATGAAGTAGAAAATATTAAAATGTGTTATATTTGAAATTCTTATTAGACATCCAAGTAGAGATGTCAAATAGATAGATAATCTATGTAGGATACTGGAACCCAGAAGAAATATCTTGTATTGAGATATAGTATGCTAATAAACTTTAAATACATAATAATGGATGACATCTATAAGAGAGAAAGAATAGAGGGAGACGCAGAGAGTCCCTAGGATGATCTGCAAAATAATATCACATAATATTCTCAAAAGTGTTAGATATTTAAAGGGCCATGAAAAGGAGGCATTTGGTTTCATGGTATCATGATTAGGCAAGAACAAATACCTAATTATTCAAGATGAGAAATTATATTGCCATTGTACAACATTGAAATTTGTAGCTCTCTAGTACCACTGTACCAACATAGCTAGCACACTTTGAACATCATTCCTCAGCAAACAACTATGTGTTTTAAGAAGCCCAATATTGGGTTCAAAGTAGAAATAAATACAATCTATGAAGAAATAAGCAATAGAATCAAAGCAACCCATAGCAGAAAAAAAATAACTTGAGTTTACAAAACTAAATGGTAATTAAATAAGTATAGAATAGAGGAACTATTGCTAGTAATGAAATGCTTAACTTTTAAAGATGGAAGAAAATTAAAGAAGAGAAAAACAAAGCTAACTTTAAGGATGTAAGTCTAGGTGATTAAAAAAAAAACAATATTCATACTATAGACAATGACATCAACAAGAGAAAAAAATGAAAGAATTTGATTAAGGATAAATAATGATGATTTTGTTCAATATTATTAACTTTATTTTTTATTTATGTATGACAGAAGAATACATTACAATTCTTATTACACACATAGAGCACAATTTTTCATATCTCTGGTTGTATACACAGTATATTCACACCAATTCGTGTCTTTATACCTGTCTTTAGATAATAATGATCATCACATTCCACAATAACCCCATGTCCCCTCCCTTCCTCTCGAACCATTCTGCCCTAATTTAAATAACTGTATAACACTTGATGAGTGAGGAACAGGAAGTTTGAGGCTAAAGCTTGACAACTTTGAAACTGAGGGAATGAATGAATGCCCCGCCCACCGAACATAAGTGAAGGACCCAAAATCAAGCTTAAACCTAAAGGATTGTGTTTTTTAAGAGATAAAAGGACAAGAACAATGAGTTGTTATTCACACGGATAACAGTGAGAAATGGAAATTAAATTTGGGATTGGAAATACAAAAGAGAAACAAAATAAGGTTTTTCTTAAAAGAAAGAATTAGATGTCAAGAATGAATCAATCTGTCATGGAGGCTAAGGACAAACCAGACAAGGAGCTAATGACTATTTGGTACATATATGTAAACAAGGTTAAGTTCAGGAAATTGTTAGGATAAAAAGAGTATTTGATTATAGATGTGTTCCCATTAACAAATTCTTCCCTTTAAATAACACGATAAACAGAATTTTGTGTCATAAGTTTAATTTATATGTGATATTATGGTAGATGAAAATTTCTCTAAAAGAAAACACCAGCATTTTCCCCCATGAGGCTTATCAATATTCCCATTTCTTCTCGTTTCTTTTTCACTCTTCACCATTTATTTTTTATTTTATTTTTTCAGAGAGAGAGAGAGAGAGAGAGAGAGAGAGAGAGAGAGAGAGAGGGAATTTTTAATATTTATTTTTAGTTTTCGGCGGACACAACATCTTTGTTTGTATGTGGTGCTGAGGATCGAACCCGGGCCACACGCATACCAGGCGAGTGCGCTACCGCTTGAGCCACATCCCCAGCCCCCTCTTCACCATTTAGAGTGCTATACATACATGTGCTTGCATGTGGGTTGAATAGCATCTGTGCATTTTACTGTGTTCATAAGTATTGAAGGTCTACAAACAGAAAAAAGATACTATACAATTTTGCAGGCTTTGCACAAAATTATTGGAAAAACTCTTGAAGATATTTTTATTATTCTCAATTTAAATATTATAATTTACTTTTCTCACAAATATGCAATGGTATTATATGTTCTGCTTGCACAGGATATGTGTCAAATTTATAGTGAAAAGTAAACTACATTAGAATTTCTAAAATCCATTTAATATAAAAGGGTTTTTGCATGTATTATATTAAAACTTTGACCAGATGCAAAATAAAATTAAAAATTACTTTTTTCTTAGTTCGTTTGGCATAATTTTTATTAAGGACCTGTTTTAGTATGGATAAGACTTGGACTGAAATGGCCTAATCACAAAAATATTAGTGTATGTATATATGTTAAATATGAAAAAAAAACCAATTTCATGCTTTTAAGTAGTATTTCATCTTCTTGTAATATTCTTTAAAGGAAAATGTATTTTTAGAGCCCTAAAATATCAAGTCAGGCTGAGTATCTTGCATTTTATCTACTTTTGAATAGTCTCCATATTTATTGCCTACTACAATAGTATGTGAGAACCCATGGCCTTTAGTCCCATATAAAGGTGATTGTGAGAAAACAAAAAGAGAAAATTATATATGTAAGGGAGAACTGCTGTCACTTCAGAGTGTGGTGTCATTGGGACCTAAACAAAGAATGGCACATGCCACTCAATGTTACATACATTGACATAGAATTAGTACAAGGATATTTATATATGGATTAGAAATTTTTATTGCATTTTACATAGATACAGAATCAAATGAACAGGTCAAAATTAAATTAGGTTCCTTTTATTAAAATTAATCCTTTAAAGAAAAATAGAAAACACAATCATGTCCAAGAAGAAAATGGCAGCTGGACATAATTGCAACGTCAAAAGGGGAAACTGTTCACAAGTGCATATTGTACTGTTTTATTTTTATCTGGAGGATTACTGACTAAATGTGCAAAATTCTTGCTTTGCATTTAATTTTATTTCCTCATACTTTGTAATTAAGCATTTTTGGACATATAATTAAAATATTTTCTATTATTCATTTTATATGAAGTATACAGAATATTTGGTCTCAACTGAAGAAGGTTTACAAAATATATTATTTAATTTCAAGTAGGTATTTTTCTGCATCATCCTATTATTTTTATTCAGAGTGAGTTCTCATATATAACAGGGTCTGCTTCAGAACTTTCTAAAGGGAATCATTGATCTGTTGGTCTGTCTTTATACCAAAAGTAAATACTACTTTTATTATATAGATATATTTTATTGTATATGCAAAGGACAGTAAATTCTCTTCTCATATTTAAAAATATTTTCAGATTGTCTTTTGACATGACAGAATGAAGAACTCCACAAACCTGCTACTCAGTGAAATGTTAAATATAAATATAGTTTTAAAACATTAAAATATTGTTTTAAAAAACAAGCAAATACATAAAACCTTTGGAAATGGTGCTAAAGGCATACATCACATGAAGAATCATACGATGAAGAATGTCTATGAAAATTTGGTAGAAAATTGAGACTATAGTGTTTGGAAAATGATATGCTCTCTCTTTCCTAATCTACTTCATTGAGATTTAAACTTCACTGAAGACTATTGCATCCAAACATGGCTCCTTTTTTTATCTGAGCTCCAAGTTGAATGATTCCATTACCAAGTTGCTTTCTATCCCAGACCCAAGGTGGATAGCTTTCTTCCAGACAAGAGCAGAAAGTCGGTATTTATCACAGTGACCCACATTC
Source organism: Marmota marmota marmota (assembly GCF_001458135.2). NCBI lineage: Eukaryota > Metazoa > Chordata > Mammalia > Rodentia > Sciuridae > Marmota > Marmota marmota. Next base: position 23,613,433 of record NW_026000242.1, read on the forward strand.
CTGGATCATCTGGTCATGAAATTGGGACTCCATTCTTTTGCCTAATTTCTACTCATGGAAAGTATATTCTACCTTATGCACTGCACTATCAGTTTGCTGGGACCCTGATTGTCCTTGTCCTACATCATAAAGCAGTGGTTCCTTTGTGTGTCAGAGGCAATCTGAGAGGACCTATGACTACTACTGCCTACTACCAGAGACCTTAGCTCCTACAAGTGGGGCTTGCATTCCAAAAGATGCATGCCATTTTCTCCAATACTAGCTCCAGAAAATTAATAGCTCCTAATCTCTTGGTAAATGAATAGACATCATTTTTCAGAAAGTAAAAATAAATTCAAATTTAAAGTTGCTCTCAAACATGGTGGAGTAATTGCTGAAGGCAATTTGGCATAAAGTTATAGATTCAATGATGATATAAGCTCAATTTTAAGCCAACTAGTTTGTAGGATAAAAGAAGTCAAGAGGTAATGGATGGAGAGCCTTCTGGAATCTGAATTAATACCAAACACCAGCCTTTGGAGCCATTTCTTCAGAAGAGCACAGATTTGTTTGAATTGGCCTGTAAATTATTTCCCAAGGTATTACTAAATACAAAAGATGAATCTGCTGTCAATTTTTAGAGGTTAACAGCTAGTTTTATTTCAGGAAAGAGAATAAGAGAGCCCTGTCAAATTCACTATCTTCCTATGGTGACAATGGTCATATCCAAAGATTTATTCTTTTTTGAGGAGCCACATTAGGGACTTAGCACAGCAAGGAATGGGGACTAGAGTGGATTTTACTAAAATAATCTAGCCAATGACCAAACAAATGAAAAGAATGTAAGAATAGCAAGCCCCTGAGGAGTACCTATAATTGCTATATCATCTATAATGCACAGCATACAAAAAACAAAATATATGGGACATGCAATAAAATAGAAATGTATCATCTTTACAGTGGAAAAATGCATACAGCAACATTACCAATGAGAGTACTAAGATGTCAAATTTAAGAGAAAAAATTTAGAGTAACCATCAAAATATATTAAAAAGAATTGAAGGAAACCACAATAAAAGAAGTAAAATAATGTATGGTGACAAAATACCACATTGGATAGAAATATCAATATAGTAAAAGAAATTTTGGAATAAAAGAATCAACTGAAAATTACAGAGTTGAAAAGTACAAAAGTGAATTGAAGTGTGGTAGGAAATACAGAAAAACACAGCTTAATACATGAACCAATTTAAAGTGTACAGTTTAGTAGTGCAAGTATTCAAGTTGCGATACAGATCTCTAGAACCTTTTCATTGTGCAAACATGAAATTCACTCTATTACTGTTTAATAGTTTCTAATAACTTCTCATTTTCTTTACCTCCCAATTATCACAAACATCATTCTATTTTCTGCTTCTAGAAGTCTGTTATAAATTAAATCATATTATTTAAGAATTGACAAAAATCTTTAAAATTTTTCACTTTGCTGATGGTTCCACATACTTGTGAACATATAAAAAAATCATTGAACTAAAAAAAGAAACCACTCCCTAAAAATTGCTATTCTTTCATATGAGACCTGCATACAAACTTGCATGAGTTTCAAGCAATTTATTTCTCCATTTTTTATTCAGCTGAACATCAAAAAAACATGTGTCTTTATAAATTCAAAACAAGCAACCTCAAGTGAGTATAGCAATCATGTTATTTTGCTTATATTTTACCCTTTTATTCTCTTAAGTAAAAGTTCATAATTTCCCCATTTTTCTCTAACCCTGTCATCTCTTTCTAAATGTTAGTGATTGTCATTTCTCTGTCTCCTTTTTTATTTTTTCCCCCACTAGGGATTGAACTTAGGGGCGCTTAACCACTTAGCCACATCCTCATCCCTTTTTGATTTTTATTTTGAGACAAGGTCTTGCTAAGTTACTGAATCTGTGAATTTGTGATTCTTCTGCCTCAGCCTCCAGAGTCACTGGGATTACAGACATGCAGCATGGAGCCCAACTCCCTTTTCAACTCTTAAAGTGAGAATAGTCTTGAGCTCAGTAGTTTCTTTGTCTTTCTTAGGATTTACTTTTAGAGTAAATACTCATGAGTTCAGAAATTTCAATATTTATCTCTGCAGTCCAGATCCTGTAACCATCATACTTCTCTGTCTATGCAAAAAAAAAAATGTTTGTCAAATGTATCAAACTGCTGTTCCTTCTTTTAAACCTGCTCTTTCTTTTAAACCTTCTTTTAAACTGGTGCAGGCCTCCCTGTACCAGTTCCCAGATTCCCCACAACCCACTCTGTCACCCATGAATCATTATTGATACTTTGTTTTACTCCTTTACCAAACTACGAGGAAATAATATGAGCTCTAAGTCCAAAATATACCACAAATCCAACCACTTTCTACACATTCTCTGCTATAAGTCATTTCAGCTTCCATAATTCTTTTCAGATTATTATTTCAGCCTGCTAAGTGGTCTCTTTATTTTGGCCATTAAACATACCCCTGAATATCTTCTCAAAATAACAGAGAATTTTTTAATAATTTTAAACCAGTGTACGCATGTTGTACTTTTATTTTAACTCTTCCAAACACTCTATCAATTATATTCAAAATTAAATCCAAACTCTAGATTTGGTTTCCAATTGCCTTTGTGAATTTGTCTCCCTATGCTGTCTCTATTTTTAATTAAGACAAAATTATTTTATAGATTTTTTAGGGGGATACAGTATGATAAATTTATCAAATTATTATTTAGAATAATGAAAATAACACTGTGAACATATGTGTGTGTGTATACACATTTATATATTGTACAGTGATAAACATGGGTGACAAACTCATTCATTATCTCAAATATGTATCATTTTGGTGTGGGGGACCTTCAAAATCTTTTCATTATTTTGAAAAATAAAGCATAGTTAACTCTACCCATTTGATGCAATTTCAATCATAGGGGCCTCCTCACTGTTCCTCATGCATGCCAGGTACCTCTTGTTCTATGCTGTTTGAAACAACTGATCCTTCTGTCCCAAATGCTCTTGTGTCTGCAGAAGCTGACTCATCCACTAGTATGGATTTCAACATTATTTTCTTAGCATAGTTTATACAGGTTAATATGCAATATTTAAGTTATAACAGCCTACTAACCCTAGAATTCTCAGCACTATTTAGACATGTTCATTTTACTAATTAAACTTACCATCTTTTAAAATTCTATATTGTTTTATACCCATGACCTATTTCAAAACATTTTTTTTGTTGGTGTTGTTACCCAAAATAATTAATTCATATCCCCAAGCCTCTGGTGTTATTTTGTTGTTTGCAATTAAATATCTAAGTGTCCTTTTTACATATTTCCTATTTTGTTTATCATGATTTTCTCTTTTTATTTTATTTTTGTCTTATGATGGTATTGCCTCCATTGTGATTATGGATTCAATGGTGGTCCATAGTGTTTAAAACATTGAGAAGTCTGCATATATCAACAAATGCCAAAGTTCATAGTTATCAACACAATAAAAAGACCTTATTATGAAATCACCCCACTCCCACATTGTTATTTTCACATCATTCTAATTTTATTTATTTTTAGCTTCCCATGAGACATTTATTCTTATGTTTGTTTATATTTACTCAAATTTACAACAACTCACATTTCTTCTGGAATATTCATTCATTCCCTCTTTATGAAATACATTTTATAAAACTTAGTGGCAATCTTTTAGCATTTTATACCCCTGCTTTCCAGTTTCTGTTTACTGAACCTGAGACGTCAGTTACAAGTCTGATTTTATTCAACTCTAATAATTATAATTATTAATCTTTGGCAGATATATAAAGAATACTTTTCTATATTGAATAGGTATATTAAGACATGCCTTGTTATTTGTTTATTTTTACATATTCTTAGAATTTATTAGAATTCTTGAATCTGAGTTATCATTTTCGTCCTTTCAGGAAAATAAATTAGAGTAAATTGCCTCTTCTCCATTTTTCTATGATTTCCATATACCTGTGCATAACCGGAATTTTTAGAATGTTTCTTTCTATCCTCTGTGTCTCTTATTATCTCTTCATAGTTTCCAACTACTATCAATTAAAACCACATTCATTTTTTCTTTCAATATATAGATAAAGCATTATCATAGCTTCATGTGAACTTGTACTTTTTGTTTAATAAAATACGGAAATTTCTTCCTTCATGAAAAGACCAATCTATTTACATATATTTTGTTGTTTGCCTTTCTTTTTTCCTGCTTAGAAAATTCAGTGAATAAATTTTCCTCCGTTTCCTTTGTCTTTACTACCTTCAACTCAATTATGTCTTTCTATTCAGGTTCAAACATACTCAATGATTTTGTAAAAAATAAGACTTATTTATTCTTCTCCAATCTATTTAGTTTTTAGTTCTTTCTTATTTGTCCTTCTCCTACCTCTCTAATCTGGCACCAACATTTCACTCAAGAAAAACTATCAGTAATCTCCAGGTTGTAAAATCAGTAGTGGATTTCATGCCTCATCTCACTTAAACTCTACATTCACCATTTTGTTTATAAAGTTAATTAAACTGTTTCATTTAATAATGTGCTGTTTCATTTTCTTGCATTGTCTCCTATTTCCCTGCATGCTTCTTTATTCACTCAAAAATCTTTTCAGTGCTATGCTTTACGGGTTGGGGATAGGAAGCAGCAGCCTAAATCAATATTGCAAATTTCATAAATATTAGACTTCAATATTTTCTTTTATTACCTTCTATTTATAAGTCAGGCCACTTTTTTTTAATTTATAATTTTCTGGAATAACCATGTGAAATACAGCTAACCAAAGGCAATATTCCCTCTTAGTATTCAATTTTTCTAATTCTTGTACTGAAGCAACAAAGTGATCAAATACATTTTCTGCCTCATAATATAGACAAAACTTTACCAAAAATTTCTGTTGCACATTAGGGACTATCATCCTCTTATTCTCCACTATCAGCTTCCTTGCCTCTTTGCCACTTAATATTCTTGAGGATCGTAACTGCAGGAGCATTCCATGATTAGTTTCCAATTACTGTGTCAATCTCAGTGATTTAAAGCAGCAGATTATATTTCTCATTCATGGTATTTGACCATGGAATGCTTAATTAAATCTTAGTTTGGCCTCATTCCTTTGGAAGAAAATAGCAAAATCCATAGTCTCTAACATATAATTCAACCCTGTATAAGATACATTCAAAACTAGTAAACACATAGAGAACAAAGAATGAACATCCTATTCTCAAGGGAAATTTAGGGAAAAAAAAAAAAAAAAAAAAACTT
>NW_026000242.1:23622710-23692892 GCF_001458135.2 Marmota marmota marmota
ACTTGTGGTAGTGTTGGGGTATTTTTGCTGATGATGTCATCAGTGGTACAATTTTTCCAAAAGGAACCGTCAGTTGGCTTGGTGTATCTTCCTCCCTTCTGCTTGTCATGGTTGTTCAGCTAAAATTTGGGGACCAACAGAGGTGAGGCAAAGAACCTCACCCCCCCACTGATACAAAGACCTATCTACAGGTGTGGCTGTATACTGGACCGGTAGTCAGTGACGGGTAAGATCCAATTGCAATGGTACCAACCTAAGACAGGAGGCTGATGCCTTGAGGTCAGCTCATCCGATAACGGGTAAGAACCATATGTACTATTGGACAGGCACGGTCCCTAAGCCACATGCTTGTTATTTAAACAGAGAGGGGGAGATGTTGAGAGCCACAGCCGAAGGGGCCCCAGCAAACTTTCAGACTGCCAGCTGATGATTGGCTCACAGTGGCCCCAGCAACTTCTAGCTGATTGGCTCCTCTGTGGTGATGCTCATTGGGCTGTTTCCCTGCCCTTTCAGACCACGGAGCTGCTCATTGGGGGACTTTTTTGGCTCTGCCCACGCGACCCAGCCAATCGGCCTCAAGAGCAGGAAGAGTGGGGGAGGTGGAGAGGCTTGTGGGAAGCCGGTGGTGGCAGTTGGGCTCTGAAGGTTTTCCTGAGGAGCTGTTTTGTTTGGCGTGTGTGGTTCTAAAAATAAAGTTCGTTTCTTTTGACAAGTGGCTCCTGAATTGTGCCCAGCCAGACTTTGGCATCAGAATTTACAAATGATGCCCACCAAACTTGTAAACAATGTTCTTTTATATGGATTGCTTTTACCATTAAATCATAAGAATTTCTGATATATACTGGTGTACTAATTCTAATGATTTGTTCAATTATCAGATATTTATTGAAATATACTGGGATGCTAGATTTACTATGTGGGCAACAAAACATAGGATCAGTGGCCTAAGAGAGTTTATATATGAAATGAGGTTATTATGAGCTGAATTGTGTTTCTCCAAAATACTTATGTTGGCTTCCTAACCTCCACTCAGAATAACTGTATTAAGATCTGGGGACTTTGGGGCTGGAGTATTCTTCAGTGGCAGAGAGGTTACCTAGTGTGTGTAAAGTTGGCCATGGATTTGATTTTCAGCACTGCTGGAGGGTGGGGAGAAGAAAGAGTGACATAAAAAGGAGAGACATCATTTTTAAGAGGCAATTATATTCAATGGGAATTGTGAGGATGAGTCTTATCCAATATGACTAGTGATTTTATAAAAGAGGGAATTTGGATACTGTTATAGTCAGTTTTTTTGCTTCTGTGACCAATGACCCTAAAAGATCAATTTTAGAAGAGGAAACATTTATTTGGGGGCATATAGTTTCTGAGCTCTCTGTCCATAGACAGCACACTCCATTGATCTGTGCTCTCCTTGTAGCAGAAGATAACAACAGATAATGTGGAAGAGGAAAGCAACTCAGGACATGGCACCAGGAAGCAGAGCTCTACCCAACAAGGACAAAATATGTATAACAAAGACACGTCCCCAGAGACCCCCTCCTCCAGCCACACTCTACCTATCACATAGAGTTACTACCTAGTTAATCACTATTTGGAAATTAATGCACTAATTAAGTTTAGCCTCTCCTACCCTGTCGTTTTACCTCGAAACTTTCTTGCATTGTCTCAGACATGAGATTTTGGGGAACACCTAATATCTAAACTATAACAAATACAGATAGAGGGAAGACCATGTGAAACAAAGAATAAAATGACCATCTAAGGTCAGGTAAAAATGACTCAAAACCAATCCACTCTGCCAAAACCTTCATCTGCAAATCCCATTTTCCAGAACTGAGAAAAAATAAATTCTGTTACTTGAGCTATCCATTCTCTGGTACTTTGCTATGGCAGCACTAGGAAAATATGACGAGAGATAACTCAGAGTACCATGAGCTGAAACAAGAATTTCTTTACCTGGATTCAGAGGCAGCTTCATGAATATGCAATATGTGCAAACAAGTGCTAGTATACAAAAGGATATTGTGTTTGGTTTACTACTTTGCAGTCACTGCCTTCAAGATTTAATATATTTGTTACAGGGGGTCTTACATTTGTATTCCACTCTGAGATAAACAAATAACATATCTGGTCCTATACGGACTTGTGAGTTTAGAGGACATTTCCTAAGGTTAAAGCATGAAAAGGAATAAAGTAATGTGCTGATCACATTAATCATACACATGTGTCCTTAAATAACTTGAGTATGAATTGAGTGTGTGTGTGCTGGAGGGAGAAAGAGAGAAAGCATTGAACTAACTGAATATAATGTAGTAATTCAAATATAAATTTGAACATAATCATAAATAAATTGACAACTTGGTTTTGAGCATATTTTCCTGTAGTTACAAGGTTAGATGTAAGGTTAGATGTAAGGTTAAATAAAATTAAAACTGAGGTATAATTGATTTGTGTTCAGCAATTTTTAATAATACAAAATTCATTGTACTTTTAGTTGTGTTAAATAGTCTAACTTATTTAAGGTAAAATATGCATAATAGACAATAAAAAATGTATTTGCCCTTTCTTTTATGAGGTGACCATAATAATTGTGAAAAATTAGTCCATCCTCCTATATTAGCTTTTTTTTTTTTTTGGTACTGGGGATTAAACTCAGGGGCACTTGACCACTGAGCCATATCCCCATCCTAGTTTGTATTATATTCAGAGACAGGGTCTCACTGAGTTGCTTAGCAGCTCACTTTTGCTGAGGCTGGCTTTGAATTCGCGATCCTCCTGTCTTAGCCTCTGGAGCTGCTGGGATTACAGGCATGTGCCACTATGCCCAGCTCCATATTAGCTTCTTAATTTAGAAAAAAAAGTACAGCACAGAGAAAATTCAAGGAATGAATTTATTTTCAGTGAACCTATACAGGTGTGTTAGCTAACTTTTCTTCATTGCCACCAAAATGCCTCAGGAGAAAAGATTTATTTTGGCTGATGTTGGCAGAGGATTCATTTGAGCTCCATTGCTTTGGTCTTGAGGTGAGGCCATCCTCCCAGTAACCTATTTGCTCCAGCTTTGCCTCACCTTTTAATAGTTTTTATACCACCTCCCAGTTATTCATTCTAATTATTAATCTGTCAAATGGATTAATCTATTCATGAGGTCAGAACCATCATGATCAAATCTTTTCACCTCTGAATATTTTTGCATTTGGATTTTGGATTTGGAATAATTTTTGAAGTTTTAAAGTAATATTAATAAAAATATTGAAAGATGAGGGAAAGAGAGAGATGAGGAATTTGACAAAAAGGCATAAAATTAGGAATCTTGTTGATATTCAGATAGAAAGCAGTGTTTAATTATATACACACAAAAATTTTCTAGAAATAGAATTACAGGCATGTGTTACCATAGGTTTTCAACATAATATCATACTGTACATTCACACATTTTGGTTGTTTTTCTTCTCTATGTACTTTGTAGCATTTGCCACAGTATAATAAAACTGACACAAACTTGCCTCATTCTATTGCTAGATTAAGAACTACTTTTAAATTTGTTTTTAATTGTTATAAAAATTATAAAATTATACATGCTAATAGCACAGTGTGTAATGTTTCAATCCATACATACATTGCATAATGGTAAATCAGATTAAACATTTTTCTCAAGTATTTATTATTTCTTTATACTGAAAGCTTTCAAAATGCTTTTCTCTAGCTTTTTGTCTATAGCCACCCTGTTGTGCCATAGACACTAGAACCTCCTGTTGCTATCTAAGTGCAACTTAGTACCTATTAACTTTTCCCTATTCTTCCCCAAAACCTCATCCTGATCTCTGGTAAATACTATCCTCTTCTCAACATTTCTAAAATCATTCCACTTATACGTTAGATCATCTAGAACTTGTCTTTGTGTACCTTTGCTAATTAACATAATGATCTATGAATATGCAGGAGACACAAGTAAAATAATTTTATTATTTTTATTATTATCTTTTACTGGATAGTAATCTATCATGTATATGTAAATTTTTTTATCCATTCATCAGTAGATAGATGTGTATGTTGTTTCCATTACTTAGCTATCATAAATAGTGTTGCAAGATATATAGAAGGGCAGGTGTCTCCACAGTGTGATTTCATTTCCTTTGGATATTTAACTGCTATATTCTGGCTCATATAGCAGTTCTATATTTAATTTTTTGAGAAACCTCCATACCATTTTCCATAGTTTACTAACTTGAATTCCTTCCAACAGTGTGCAGGAACTTTGTTTTCTCCAAATCCTCACATTCATCCTTGGGATTGAACTCAAGGGCACTTGACCACTGAGCCACATCCCCAGCCCTATTTTGTATTTTATTTACAACAGGATCTCACTGAGTTGCTTAGCACCTGGCTTTTGCTGAGGCTGGCTTTGAACTCATGTTCCTCCTGTCTCAGATTCCTGAGCTACTGGGATTACAGGTGTATGCCACCAGGACTGACGTGGAATCTTTCTTGAATATTAGATGAAGTCTTGCTATTCTGAAGGTTCAGGAACTTTGTTGGCATGCAATGTCATCTTGCATTTGAATGATTAGGTATGTATTTCATTCTGACTTTATTTGTGTCTATCTTTTCAGAAAATCTAAATGGACTGCTTATTTTCTCCAAGCCTATAGTTGCTTCCACTGTTTCAGCTCTGGATGGTGACCATTTGTTGGGAGCCTGCTATTTGTTTCTTGCCACTATTTAAATACTAGAGTACAAGGCAATCCTGGATTTGTCTCAAATATACCAATAATGTGCTACTCAGAAAGAACCAGCAGAAGATTACCTAGAAAGAGTATTCTGTCCTCATAAGCATATTTTTTTTTGGCCAGGATAAGTCAAGATGCCTCATTCATATAGAGAATTGCCTATAGGGAGGCACTATGGGATTATGCCCCATTCTAGGCAGTAGAATAATAGATGAAACAAACCCAAGATCCTATGTCATACATGTGGCCATCAATACCACCAACTGTGACACATCCCTAACCCACAGCCTAACAAGACCAGTGAAACGGTGGGGAAGACCATAAGCTTAGAGTGCTACAGGCTGCCCAATGCTGGTGTATGTGTGACACAAAACCACTGCAACTAGCCATAGATGACATTTAGCTGAAATATAAATATAAATCTGGGACTTCATGTCTTTTTCTGGCACTAAAAATGTTCCTGAGGCTCTGCCTACAGGTAGGCCTGGGCATGAGGACTCTTTTACTCTTCCTATTTCAGTACATTTCAGCAAAGCCTTGTGATTACTATCTTTTTCTGTCTCCAGTGGATAGGCTCTCAAATCAGGCTATCTACCTGAAGTTGGGTAGTGATGACCAAAATGAACCCTTGTCCACCTAGACTGATGCTAAGCTGGATCACATCTGAGTTTTACAACTACAGGAACCTTTACAGCCTCCAAGATTGCAATGAGATCTGCACCACAGCGGAAGGTAATGCAGATCCAAATATGATTCCTTGCTGGTTTTTTTGTCTGGTGTTGGGTCAATTCTAGAATCCCATCTGTGAGCATTGACCTAGAAAAAGGTGTGTTGCCTGAGGTTGTGGAATGGATAGTATAGGTAGTTCCTTGGTCACCCAGCCTGATGTTAAGCTGGGTCCCAACTGAGTCTCACAGACACAGGGACCTGCAGTCTCAGGAGGAAGGTAGGTGTGCTTCAGGCCTACTCCAAGGCTATAAGTGGTACATACTTAAATTCAAATCTTTCCCACTAGTACACTTGTCTCGATTAATACTGGAACTAGTCTACTTTTATTTGTGAGTTCTGTCCTACTTATGGGGCATTAGGTTTTGTGGGGACAAGTGCATGGAGTACTGCATACATGGCATACATTAAGGGTTTCTGAGTGGCAACCCCCCCATGCTAAGTGTGTGTGTGGCAAACTGCTTACCCTGTAGGCACAGCCCTGGGTGTGAGGCCTTGTGTTGCAGTCCCTGGGTTTGCTCCATAGCCCTCTCTTTTGATTGGTTGCTGCAGGGATAGTTGGCCAGAAATTGCATTGGTGGCTACCTATAATCTGCTTAACTACTGCCTGAGTATATATATGCATGGTAACTGCACAATAAAATCAGACCTGCTTCTTGCTTGGTCTCCGGAGGACTTGATTAGCGACTCTGCAGCCACACTCTCCTCTACCCTGTTCGGTGGACCTCCTCGGCTCATGGTGGCAGATTTGGAACTAGGGTATGAGAATAGATGTTCCCTTAGATTTGGAATCTTGCTCCATAGCAAAAGGAGTCTTACTTCCCAAGTGCCATGCCAGGTTGGAGAAAGGGGAGGGAGTCAGTGGGGAGCCTGCTCGAAAGCAGTGTCAGTGGTTCAGTATGTGGATATTAGCCAGCTGGCAGGGATTATGTTTCTTTGCAGACTTCAAACTGGGTTTCATGTCTAAGGCTTGGACTTATGTTTTCATTTTGTTATACTAAAAGCAGACACTAAAATCTCTCATCTGATATCCTTAGCTCTGGTAAGTGTCATTTGGTGCATGAAAACTGTTCAATTTTATGTGTCTGTGGAGAGACAATCATCAAAGGATCTTACTCAGCCATCATCTTGCCCTGCCCACTCCAGCAGTCTTAAAGAGTGAGAATCATATCTTTCATTCCTCTTTCCTGGATACTTAGTTCAGTGTCTGGAAAACAATGACAGCAATAAATGTATTTTGAATGAATAAAAAAATCTGTGGGTATTTTGATGATTTTATGGCATTTTAATTCAATGACAATCTCAAAAAAGAATGATAGATCATTTAAAGAGTCCTGTATTTTAATGCAAAATTTATCTTCAAAAAATAAAACATTTTTAAAAAGTGATTCTCAAGTTCATAATTTCAAAGATACCTATTTCAAACAGATAAATATCTGTTCAAATCATGTTTAAAAGGACAGAAGTTAAAAAGAAAAATCACAATCACATGAGTTTTGAGTCAAATGATTCTAATTATGAACCATACATTTACAATATGTGTTTATTAAGTAGGTTTGTGACTGCTTCACAGCTCTTAAATTACTTCATTTATCAAATGAACATACTGTTTTTCTCTGAAATAGAAAATGTATAAAACTCAATTCAGGAAAATATGTAAAGTAACCTGAAAGACAGTTTTCTCACGTGGGTAAAAGTAAGAGACTGACTTACAAAAAGTATCTGAAATAAATAATTTCCTTGGAATATAGGGTTTATAAAATTTGATTATAGTAGACAGATAAAGAGTTTTAGAGAAGAGATTAGGAATAATATGCACAAACATATGTACTTTGATTATCACAGAGATAAAGGTGATTTTCAGTTTCTGAAAGATACAAGTCTTTAGGATGAAATGGTTCACTTTCAACTCAGGTGATCTTTATAAAGTCTATACTTAGCACTGTAAGTGACACAATTTCTGGTGAATATATGAAAATAAATATTTAGATAGATAGATAGATAGACAGATAGATAATACCAGTTTCTGGATGTGCCTATATTTAGAAAGACCTAAGTCTATATCAATTGAGGCATTATAATTTTATAATTACGTCTAACATAATGTTATGTAACAATGAGCATTTGCATATATATTTACTTATGAATTGAGTTTAGAAATAGACAAAGTAGCATTTTGCACACATACACACACAAAAAAAATACACACACAAGAATGGTATCTATGTATTTTAATTCAATATCAAGGCAAGGTCATGGGTGACAAGCAGGGAGGCAAACTTGCTATACATTGTATATTATGATATTTTTTACATTATCTGGACCTGATATAGGAGTATGATAGTATTCAAGCATACCTAGTCATATAAATAAACTGTTAATCTTATTGATGTATTTATCATTATGCTTAAATTTACTGAATCAGAATCTTGATAGTATGATCTAGAAATCTGTATTGCAAGTATGTTTTGATAGTAATTGATGATAGGAAACTTTTAAATGCCTCTGAGCATGGATAATGTAGGGATGTTTGTTTGTGAAAGACTTCTGAGCCAATCATGAGGAATATATATTAGCTATGGAAGAAATGGTGATATGGATATAGATTGTTTCCACATTATTCTAGAAAATATATCATGATTGATTAAGAGACAGTAGCTGTCAAGATGGACCAGAGTAAAGACACTAACTCCTTCAGCTCAGTCCAGGAAGGAGTTCTTGAAGACATAAGCTTAGGGGTATATTGAAAAGTATGATGTTATCAGAAATGGATGAAAAAGTAGAGAGGTGAGATTCAAATTGGTTGCAAAAAGTTAGCTCAAAAACAGATAATGGAATAAAATAATCATATGTTCTAAGGAAGTTCTCTGTGTACAAATTGGGGCTGGGGAAAGGAAGAAAGGAGGAAAATTAAGAAACAAAAAAGAGAAACCCTTATATGGAAAAGTAAAAATTAAACATAATTTTAGGAAAAAAACACAACCAAGTAAAAGGGGTCTTTGGTTCCTGGGTAAGCTTTTTTTCAATGAGTAAAAGAAAAACTAAGTTTTTGACCAATGTTTGCTTTGTCAGAAAATTCTGTTTCATGGTGCTTTAAATAAGTGCTAAAGGAGTCCCTCTCCATGCAGATGTATTTTGTAGTTGTTATTATGTTAAGTTTTAATTCTTGCTTAGTGCTTAATATCAAATAGTCTCAATACTCTATTCCATGGCTTCAATATGCCATTTTTTTATGTCTCCCGGAAACATATGAATCATTGTATTTTGCTTTAGGATTCCAGTTTCTGACTGTAAGTGGAAGCAAGTCATCTGAGATATCTCCTTTTAGGAGGTATTTGTTTGTTTGTTTGTTTTGTTTTCTCACTGACCCAACTTTTCTTGCTGATGTTCTAAGACTTAAAATAAATGATATCAGGAGGCTGATTAAATGTAAATGTTTCACATTTACCAAATCAAACATAAAACTTTAACTCTTAAACCAAAAAGGTGGTAGAAAGCATTGCCCCATTTTTTATGTTCCAAAATAAGAACCTTTCTTTTGCAGGTCCACTTTCTGGAATAGGCAGCCCGACTAGTCCTTGAGTGGGTGACATAATGCTTTAGGCCAGTGATTTTTAATCCAGAGAGATGAACAGCTCAGCCTCTACCTCCATGATTTCCTAACTCTGTCACTCAAATGAATTATTGTTGTAAGTATCCTCAGTTATAAATTGGATATATTAGTTCAACTTATTTCAAGGAATGTAGTAATTATTAATTTAGGTAATTGACACACCATCATTGAAAATGTAGTTCTTTTCAGGTCACTTCTGTCACTTTTCCTTATTCTCTTTGGTATTATATTGCTTTTCCTGTTTTGTGTCTCAAAGTTTGTCTCTTCATTTCATTTCTTTTTATGGGCCATAGATTCTCAGATTACTTAAAATCCATTATGAGAAACCAGTCCTCTGAAAACGCAGATAAACCCATCCTACATCATGCAAGCATAGCTCATAAATTGCCGCTGTACTGTTGATTTTTGCATTCATGCTGGCTTGCTAGACAAATCTTTATCTTCTTTAACTTTCTGGGCACACAGAAAAATACTATAGTGTGTTTCAAATCGGAGATCTATGACTTCCTCAGTGTCAATTTGAATAAATTTGCACCCAGTGCTGCTGAGACTACTGTTCAGATCATTCACTAAAATGGGTAGTTTATCATAGTTAACTTCAAGCAGCCTTAGAGCTATATGAATAATAGCAAAATTTAAGCTTAACTCTTCAGATATTTAGACCTTGGGCAGACATATTATCCACAAAGTTTATGGAGTGTGCCTTGATGGAGAGGAGAAGCAATTGGTGTCATTATCTAGACTCCTGGGAAGGTTCCAGGAGTGCTTCAGAAATGTAATAAATCAACACACTTATTTAAATTATGCAAATACCTTTTTTCTAGTTAAATGGCCTTCATACTTTTGAAGGAGTGGATATTTTTTGATGACCAGTTTTATATTGATTATTATTAAAAGTTCTGTGTGTGTGTGTGTGTGTGTGTGTTGCTACATATCAAACCCCAGAGACTGAGGCTTGATGGGCAAGAACTCTACAACTAAGCTACAATGTGGGCCCCAAAGTTCTTAATACAAATATTGTCCAAGAATTCTCACAAAAATTATTTATAGCACATTGCTGCTTCTTCTCTATACAGTCTAAGCTATCAATCTCTCTTATTTTGTGGAAAGAAGGCAAAAAAACAAAAAAAAAACACAAAAATTAGTGCCATCAAAGTATTCCACTTCAACTTTATACCCTCAATGACTTTCCATTGTTTTTAAAATTAAACCCAGTATTCCTGAAATTACTCTGAAGCCTTACAGTACTGAATTCTATGTTTGCTCCAGCCTCTATGTAGGACTTTCTCCCTGACCTCATTCACAGAAGTCTTCCCTCATTTCGTATTTTCTTTTCCCACTATATGATCTATGTGTCTGTTTTCTGCTGAGGCAAAATCAGCCCAGTATCAGCATGCCTTCACTTAGCTAATTTCTTTCTTTAAATGATATCAAATCATTTAAACCTTCTGCAAACCCACAGCCTGGTCAAGTTTTGTGCTTACATTCTTGTTTCAAAAAATGATTCATTTTCTTGAGGATTCATATGTTAGTTTATAGTTAGTTATTTTATAATTTACTTATTTGTTGCTGCCTTCTTCCCCTGATTGGGTGCTATAGTTTGAAATTTGAATGTCTCCAAACAGTCCATGTGCTGCCAGCACTACTGGGAGATGATGAAATCCTTAGAAGGTGGGGACCTAGTTATATGTCTTAAAGTCATTGGTGGCATGTTCTTGAAGGAGACACTGGCTCTTTCCCTTTCTCTCTTTTTCTCCTAGCTATGAAATGAGTAGTTGCTCCACAGTGCTTTCCCACCATTGCCATTTAGTCTCCCCATCAGAGACCCAGAAAAATGGAGCTGGCGAATTTGGGACTGGAAACTCCAAAACTGTGAGCTAAGGTAAACTTTACTCTTTATAAATGAACTATCTCAAGTATTGCATTCAAGTGCTGAAAAGCTAACATGCCAGGATATAAACTTCATGAGAATTTGCAGTGTTATTGCTTATTTTATTACCTTGGCCAGAATTGGTCAGGCATGATCATAATTATAGGTCAGTGCAAGCTTTGAAGATGGGGTTAGATACTGATAGCATATCATCTCAAACTGAAAATAAGGGGAATTATAGGTAAGTAACTCCTAGATCTGTACCCCATCTTTTCTGAAATAAGCTATGGGGAGTAGGAAACACTGATTTCATTCTTTAATACCAATGTGACAAAACTTGGTTGAGTATATTAAAATTAAAATTAAGAGCTGAATTTAAATCTGTGCTTTCTTGACAGGGTTCCTATGGACACCATGTTTTCAACAGAATTCTCAGGAAGTTTTAAAATTCTGGAAGAGAAAAATTGAATGGGTAATGTGACAAAATCAGAAGTACACAAACTGATTTAACAAATTGCTAAATTTTGTGATCTTTCCATGAAATATTTCCCTTTACCCTTTGATATCAATTATAAGAATAGACAAAGAATCATAGGTATAACCATATGGTACAGTTGTTAACTTTATTTTATCTTATTCATTATTTTGCTTAGGAATTCTTACAAATGTATAATTAAGATAACTTTTTGAATTCCATGAAGATATTATTTAGTTATTTGTATTTAGAATCTCAGATTTTCTATTACCTGAGTAAATTATAGAACTTAACAGATAATACAGGATTTCTGAGTATATATTTCTAATTATTGTATTGTATTATTTTTTGCTTATCATTTTCTAAGAATTCTTATTAGCAATAATTGCCAGTTTTATATATTGAAACTTTTAATTTTGTGGTAGACTATATTAGGTTACTTAAGTTAGATTTTTATTTTTATTTAAGACTTTGACATTATCTCCATAGTATATAACATAAGATTAATAGACAGTAGATTCTCTGGGAGTATTTCTTAAAATAGTAAAGAGCTATGAAGACAAGCATTTTTATTTCAGCTGTACATCAACTGGTGTGATCACTCTTTTACAAAATCACTGAAAGTTAAATAAATATTAATAAATAACCAAATAATTTAATCTTTTTTATATTCAGTCTTTGCAAATATCTGACCAGAGATTTCTAGTCTCTCTTTCTCCATATGAACCATGTTTTCCCCCTGTAGCTTAAATATGCCCACTTCTTTCAATCCTCATTTCATGTAAACATGATGCTTTGGTTTAAGTGGATTTCCCACAGATTCATGTTTTGAAATTTAATTCCTATTGTGAAGTATTTAGAAGATGGAAACAGTCCAACTCTATTATTTAGAAGTGGAGTCTTTGTCATGTGGTTATCAGAGGTATTAGATAAGGTTATCAGAGTAGAGATCCATGACTGAATGCTGGTCCCTTTATAAGGAAACAGAGACAGACAGGCCAGAATACACACATGCATATGTCCTATCTCTCACCATGTAATGACCTGCATCACAAAGACTCTGTCATCATGAAGGCTATCACCAGAAGTAGTCCATCAACCTTGGATTAGACACATGGGCCAAAATAAATCTTTTTTGTTTGAAACTAACCCAGTTGTGGTATTGTGTAATCAGCAACAGGAAACAGATTAATACACATGGTTTTACAGAAATAACATTGAATAATAAACTTAATTTTATTTATTTATTTATTTTGTGGTTTTGGGAATAGAAGCCAGAGGTGCTCTAGCACTGTGCTACATCCTCAGACCTTTTTATTTTTCATTTTGAAACAAGGTATTGAAATTTTTGCAGGCTGGCTTTTAACTTGTGATCTCCCTCCTTCAGCCTCCCAAGTAGCAGGGATTATAGGCATGCACCACTACTCTTGGATAAACTTTAGTCTTTATCAGTAAATTAAATATATCCTAGAGCAACTCATGAAGCTTTTCTCAAAGTGTTGGGAATGTCTGTGAACTTTAAAGTTCTATAAAACACCTTGGTACTTTTCAATCCTTTTTTTCAGGGGGAGGTACTGGGGATTGAACTCAGGGGCACTCAACCACTGATCCACATCCCCACTCCTATTTTGTATTTTATTTACAGACAGAATCTCACTGAATGTGCTTAGCACCTCACTTTTTTTGAGGCTAACTTTAAACTTGCAATCCTCCTGCCTCAACGTCCTGAGCCACTGGGATTCCAGGCCTATGTCACTGTGCCTGGTTTATTATTATTTTTTTTTATTGTGTTAGTCTAATTTAGGCTGTTGTAACAAAATGCCACAAAATATAAATTTATGTCTCACTGCTCTAGAGGCTAGTGAGGGACATTTTCTGGTTCATGTTTGGCACATTCTTGCAGCAGTCTCATACAGTGGAATGGGAAAGGGAACTCCCATGAGCCTACTTTATGAGGACACTAATGTCACTCATGAACACTTGGTTCTCATGACAATCACCCCTAAGAGGTCACACATCTTAATACCATCAAATTGGGGATTAGTGTTTTAAGATTAAATATGGCAGGGACACAGAATCCAGACCAAGACAACTATAAAATCTTCTATATACTTTAGTACATGCTTTACATCCGGTAATACAGTTACTTCTGAAAACAATCCTACAGGTTGTTTATTGCTATTGGTTTTTAAAATTATACTGGTAACTTCCTAAATCCATTACTTTAAGTGCATATTTGTGCTTGTTTTCTGATGAAATGTGTGTTGAAACAGAATCTAATAATATGGGAATCCCTGTACATAATACAATATTATAATTTTCAGACAGTTTCTTTACTTATTAAAGCTGGGTAGATACATTTTGTTTATTGTTTTTACCTGATCAATTATTATAGTAATTCTATCAAAATAAATATAAAATATTCTAGTATGACATATTTAAACAAAATAAAAAAATCATCAATAACTTTCTTTAATAATTTTTTGAATCACATTTCTTTCATTTTCTTCCCAAGGTCATCCTAGGCATCAGTATCAAGCTTAAGAATACATAATAATAACTACTACCTTTTTAACATTCAATTCAGAAATTTGGTAACTCTTTCATTTGATGTTAATCTTTTTTAAAAATTCATTTTTATCTAAAATTTAATAGAGGCTGGGTATGGACCATTTTGACATGTAAAATTTCGTTAATATGAAAGTCATCTTTTACTATTTTGGAAATTGTTCCTTTAATTTGTGTTTTCCTGAAATTTTCACTATCCTTTTAAAATATTTAAAAACTATTATGCAATAAAATTGATATAGTTTTATGATTCAGCTCAATAAATTGTCATAAGCATTCATATGATTACCACTACAAATAGAGTGGAGAAGAGTTCTATCACTATAAAAAATTCCTTTTTGTTATTCCATTATAATCACACAATTCCCTATTCCATACTTGGTGCTAACATTTGTTTTTTCAAGGTTGCCCTATCAATGAAATCATATGGCACGTAACCTGTAAGACTTGCTTCATTCATTCAGAATACATCCTTGAAGAGTCAATTATTCTGTAGTATATACATCAATGTGTTCCTTTTTATTAGTTCGATTCTATTGCACTGAGATGCCACCATTTCATTAGCCATCCTATTAAAGATATTTCAGCTGTTTCCATTATGGTCATTATGACTATAATGATGATAAACATTTGTCTACAGATTTTTCTGTGAATATAACACGGTGTTTCTATAGGATAAATATTCATATGAATGGAATTAATGGGATGCATAGTAAGGTTATTAGAAACTCTAAAACTGTTTTCAAAAGTGAGTGCAGCATTTTGTAATTACACAAGAAATTTTTATAAGTTCCTGATGCTTATCATTGCCAGCACTTTGAATTGCAAGTGTATTATATTTTGGCCATTTTAATGAGTGATAGCTCATGGTCATGGTTTTGATACAAAGTGTTCCCTCATGTCTCCTCTCTTTGTGTAGGAATATTCACAGGTGAAATGATTGGGTTGTGAGAATGGTGACCTAAACATGCTTCCTGGTTTGAATAGACTAATTGGATGATAACCATAGGGAAGTCAGTGTGGATGAAGTAGGTGGGTCACTGCAGGTCACTGGTGGTGCCCTAAAAGGGTTCTTATTCTCTGAGGTCTCTTCCACCTCCTTTCTTTGCTTTCTGGCTACCACTAACAGAGCAGCTTTCCTTCCCCACAAACTTCTCCCAGGACATTTTGCCTCACCTTCGGCCCAGAACAGTGGAGTTGGCCCAACATGAATTAAACCTCTGAAACCCTGAGCCAAAATTAACTTTCCCTCTTCTAGGTTGTTCTTATCAGGTATTTTGGTCACAGCAAGAAAACCTAACCCACTCATAATGTTTTCAATTTGCATTTTTGTAATGACTAATGATATTTACCATATTTTCATGTGCTTGTTTGCTATCCTTCTGTCTACTTAGGTGATGTCCTAGTACTTCATTTATTTTTAATTGGGTTGTTTGTTCTCTTACTGTTGAGTTTTAAGAGTTCTTTGTATACTCAGAACAAAATAATTTTGTTGCATTATTTGTTTTACTTAACGTTTTATTTCTTGCTGTGTGGTTTATCTTTGAGTTATTTTAATGGTATCTTTAACAGAAGTAATATTTTTATTTTTAAGGAAGTCAAATAATTCTTTTGTATTTTATAATTCTGGGGTGGTGATTAAGAACATTTTGCCTAATCTAGATCACAAAGATTCTCTTCAAAGGTTTATCATTTTATGGTTTGTATGTAGGTACAAAAGCAACTTTAGTTAATATGTGTATCATAATACATATTGCTTACATCATGCTTTATTTTTTTGCACAGGAATGTCCAATTATACCAAATTGGTTAAAAAATTTTCCTTTCTGTATGAAATATTTTTGCAATTAAAAAAATTGTAGATGTAGATGGATATTTTTGCAAGTTTTGTAAAAATAAATTGACCATTTTATGTTGACCTATTTCTGAACTTTCTATTATGTTCTAAACACCTATGAAAGTGCATAACCTTTTGCCAGTACTACATTTATGATTACTGTAGCTTAATAGTATGTCTTTAAACTGGATATTGTGATCACTTTAACTCTACTTGACTTTTTAAATTGTTTGTAAAATGCCACGACCTTTGTTTTCCTACATGATTTTTTTTAAATCAGCTTATCCATATATAAAAGAGTTCCAGCTGAAATTTTAATTATTTGTTTATAAATTCTAGAGATCATATTAGGGAAGAATTGGCATAGTTTATAATATTGAAGCTTCTTATTCACAAAAGGATCTATCCAATCATTTAATTTCCTTTATCAATGTTTGATAGTTTTCAGCATATAGGTACTATATCATAGTTTTCATATCTTCATATTTTATTAGAAGTATTTTAAAGGGCATTTTTAAAAATAAATTTAGTTTTCAATAGTTCATTGTTAGTATATAGAAATATTATATTTTTTGGTGAAATGACTACATCCTGCAAAAATTCTAAAATTATTTTATTATTTGTAAGAATATTTCTGTAGATTGTGAGGCTTTCTAAACAGATAATAATGTCTACATGTAGGTGGAGATTTGTTTCTTCTTGTATTACTTTTTTCTCAATGTATCTTATCAGTAGGATTTCCAATAAGATGTTGAATAGCAGCAGAGTGTTTGAAGACCCTTGCCTTGTTCTAGATCTTAGGGACAATGCATCCACTTTTTTCTCCACATTAAATATGGTGTTTGCTATAGTCATTTGTGTTTTTGATGTCCATTTTCAACTTCAGGAGTTCCCCTAGTTTGCTATTTTGCTGAGCTATTTTAGGAATGAATGTTTAATTTTGTCGTTTTTTTAAATCTTTGTTATGATAACATGAATTTTCATTTTTAGATTGTTTATATGGTAAATTGAATGAATTTTCTAATATTGAACTAGTCATGCATTGTTTGAATAAAACCAATTCGGGGGTAGTTTCTTACCATTTGCATTAAACAATGGATTTTATTTGATAATATTTTGTTAAGGATTTTTGTATACATATTCAACAAGAAGACTCATCTATAATTTTCTTTTTAAAATTTAATTTTGGTAGTTTTGTCTGGTTTTAAAATTAGGGTGATGTTGAACCTATAATTTTAGTTAGAAATTTTTCTTCCCTCTGTTTCTGTTTTTCGGAAACATTGTGTCAAATTGTTAGTATTTCTTTTCTTTCTTTCTTTCATTTTTTTAAAATACAGTTCATCATAGAAGCCATTTGGGCCTTATGTCTTATTTATTCAGAAGAATGTCAATTAAAATTTTAATTTATATGATAAGTACAGGACAGTTCTGATTATTTTAACTTAGTTTTGGTAATTTGAGATTGTTACAGGCTGAACTGTATCCCCACAAATTCACACATTGAAGCCCTATGTCTAGGACCTCAGCATGTGACTGTTTGGAGATATGGACTTTAAGTCATCCTATGTTATGGTTTGGATGTGAGGTGTCCCCCAAAAGCTCACGTGTGAGACAATACAAGAAGGTTCAGAGAAGAAATATTAGGTTATGAAAGCCTTAATCCAATCAGTGAGTTGATCACCTGTTGGGATTACTTAGTAAAATAATAAAAAAAAATAATTAGCTAATACTATGTGGAGTAAAACGACGATAATCTAGAAATCAGAAAACCAGATTCTCTTGTTCTATATCTTTGTCAATATGACTTAATATTGCTGCCTGTGTTCTCAGAGATAGATGGTCAAAATTAACTATTTTAATTTAGTACAGTAAGCATTAGCTTTAGAACTCTTATTCAATATGGGCTTGGAATAAACTGCGAGAGGGTTGTTTCAGTTTAAGGGAATATTATTTTTTGGTGCTAGGGATTGAACTAAGGGGTGTTCTTACCACTGAACTACATCCTAATCACTTTTTACCTTTTTATTTTTATTTTTATTTTTTTTTGTTTTGTGACAGGGCTCTCTAGGTGTGTACTGAATTTGCAATCCTCCTGCTTAAGGCTCCAAAGTAGCTGGGATTACAACGGTGTGCCAACATGCTTAACAGGTCAAGGAAATTTTACTGACTGACTTCCTTCATATTCACTTTAGATTAAACAAAAGGACATATGCACTTAAAACCATGAAGTTTCCCCACACTTTGTGTTCTACTTATTATTATACTATTTATATAATAGGCCTTTTTTTTCTTCTGGTAAATTTAAATGCCTCACAATTTTGCACATTATATATATTTTAATAAATAAATTTTAATAGCACAATTTACTATATCTGAAATGTTCTCAAATATTATAATAATCTGATATTTTAAAGCATGACTAGGGTTTGTGATTTAAAACAAAAACAAAAACATCTAAATACATTTTTCTTTCTTGGGGGAAAAGGGGTTAATAAACTAAACTTGATAAACCCTGGGAATTTCCTCAAGCCTTACTTTCTTATCACATGGAAGGAAAGTATTCAAAGCCTTCCAAATCTGCAGCAGTTCAGGTGGATAAGTTCTATTCTAGTATAAGGAAGACAAATCATGGTAGAACCAAAATTATTTAAATTGGGTTGATAGCATTTCAATTTACACAAAGCTTTTAGCCTGCTGTTATCTTTGCTTTTACCAATTTAAATGCATTAACTCCAAGGCTGGTTTTAAATTGAACATTTAAATTAATGCATTGTCAATTTGTTGTTATGGTAAAAGAAAAAATTAAGTTAGAAACATGGATGTGGAGAAATAATGATACACTCTTGATTTGCTATTTTAATCCAAATATACTCTGCCATTACCCATATTGCCATTTCCTGTGTAAACCTAATGACATCTGAAAACAGTATTGGCAAAGCCCATTAACAATATGTTCTTTTTGAAAGCTAGAGTACATTGTTGTTCAAAAACAAGCAATATTATTGTGTATGACTGACTTGGTATGCACCTAGTATCTCTGATCACTTTAGCTAAAAGAAAGAAGGGAAGGAAACATAATGATGCTAATTAGCATCAAGCCCATGCTGAAGTGATTTTCTGTTAGATATTCTACTTCACCTTAAATGAAATATGAGGAAAATGGTTGTCAGAGTACTTAAACATGAATGAGCTACAAAGAAATTGGTTCTTCAATGCTTTTCTTTTTCCTTGGAAGAATTTAATTGATATGTAAAAAAAAAAAAAAAAAACAGTGTTAAGTCTTATTTCTTCCTCCCTCTGGTTTCTATGTCCTTAGTCAAGGAAACGATAATTATTATCCTTTTTTTTCTTTTGTGTTTTCTAGTGTTACCTATTAATTTGTATGGCTGAAGTTACAGGAACACCAAGTTTTCTGGATGACCTTGAAATACTCTGTTTCCAAAACTGAAATAAGTATGTTTCCAATAGTGCATAAATATAGATGGATATATAGAGGCCATTGGATTTAGAACCATCAAATATCTCACAGACATACAGGTAGCTAAGCTAGTACTTACTTATCTTCCTATAAATGCTTTTACTAATGTGCAGATAGACTCTTGACTGTTGGGAAAATGCTAATTTTGAAAGAAAAAGAAATGCTTTCATCAGAAACCCACATACCAACCAGGCAGGGTGTTGCATACCCATGATTCCAGCAACTTGGGAGGCTGAGGCAGAAATATTTCAAATTCAAGAGCAGCCTGGACAACCCAGTGAGACCCTGTCTCTAATTACAAGTATTTAAAATAAAAACATATATCAGAAGCATATGTCCATATCATTGTTTCAAAATAGTCATTCCCATGTACTTTTACTTTTTGTGGTGTTGGGTATGTAATCCATGATCTCATATATGCTAGGCAAACAGCCTGCCACTGAACTACATCCCAGGCTCCATGAATTGTATGAAGTTGAATTTGAGCTCATTAGTATATCATTCGATATAAAGTACTATGAAGAGGCTTTTGTTGGACACATGAGAGTTTTGCATAATTTTTCTGAAGAAAATAGTGGTTGTGGGTCATCAGATTTTCCATTATGTTAAATGACATTCTAGAGAGAAGTTCATTACTTTTGTTACAAGTACTCATATCCCTACCCTGGCATATTTTCCTTTCTGTTCATAGAGCCTATTTCCTTTCACTTCTTGGTATCTTGTTCACTTTTTAAGTGGTGTTAATATAGAACAGGACAGATTTCTAATTATTCACTTTACTAGAGATTAATCACTCTTCTCAGTTTTCTTCTTAAATGCTTTCCACATGTATAACACTTTTCTCATCTCTGATATTTTGGGAGTAATAAGGGTAAGCACCACACCGTATCATGGCTTATGATTTTGTTTTTAAATACCACAAATCTTCTCTGCATAGGTCTGCATAGGCTAATGAATTTTACAGTGAATTTTTTTCTATAGAACTATTTATGGTAATTCAAATTACAAAAATTTTGATTTTCTTTGGAGGCAGCTGTAGATCAGATACAATGAAGAGACCTCCTAAGGGATGATGACAGGAGCTATGCAGGCTATTTCATAAAGAACTTGAGAAGATGGCAGCCAAAGTCCACCTGTTTCCTATGTCCCAAATTCAACCCACTACTACTGATTGATTTCCCTCTTGCTAACCTTACTCTCACCTGAAACACAGCTTTCATATTACTCTCAGATGAATTTTGTGAATTCCCAATTGTGATTTATTCACCATTATCTTACATCCTTCCAAGCTTTCCAATCATATTTCAAAAAACTATCAGACCTGGTAACTATCAGAAATTTTCAATTTTCATGGCAAAAAATCTTGCTCTATATGTGAGTCACATGGCATAGTATCAATCTAGTAAATTGAGAAAATAGAAGATCCAGAGAAACCTATGAGCTCTTGGGATTAGAGGAATTTCTGATTCATAAGTATCAAAGGGAAAGCTAGGATGTAATGTTTGAGCTGCTCTCCAGGATGCCTACACTAGATTAGATTCTTATCATAAGACAAAACAATAGAACTCATTAGTATACTTCTCTCTATACTTTATTCTCTAATACATTCCATCCATCATATGTCTCTCTGCCCTGTGAGTCCTGAGTTTAGAATGAACTTTCCTTTAACTGTTTGACTTATCTTCTTTCAAAAATCAAATTTTGCCAACTCTTCAAAGAACTATTCTTTCATTGCTGAGTTTTATTTGTATTTGCATACCACATTCTCAAGCATCACCATCATTGGAGCTGTCTGTCTGTAAGCTTCTCTAAGGTAAACATGGTAGCTCAATTTATAACCAAAGAGTAGGACAGGTCTTACAAAAGGGAATGGACAGGGAACTGAGGATGACCAGCAAACTATAGGGGAGAAAAATTGTGATGGCTTATTTGTGTCTCTGTTTTTAGGGGTTTTCTCAGTCGTTGCACCAAACATGAATTCTGAGTTGTATGATTTTTACAGGGTCCAGCTGTGCTCAATTTAATTTTGTTTCTGTTCTTTGATATTTAAAATGTGTAGTAGGAGAGAGGTGTGATATTAATGACTTCTATTATAGCATTAGGTGGAAGGCTTAAAATGTACATAGTAATGGCGAAAGGAATACATTGGGGAAAAATAACAAAGCATGAACAGTAGATCTAAATTAGTGTACAAACCATTAAGTGGAAATCATGCGGTGAGATAGAAGCTATTCTATGTAGATACAAGCAGGTGAAGAATGGACAGGGAACTGAGGATGGCCAGCAAATTATAGGGGAATAATTTGAAGAAAGTGGTAAATTTTCTCTTTAATCTTGTAGCAACACTCAGGCCAGTCTTATGATAAGTGTCTAATCTGGTCTAGGCATCCTGGAGAGCAGCTCAAACATTACATCCCAACTTTCCCTTCGAGACTTATGAATCAGAAATTTCTCTAATCCCAAGAGCTCATAGGTTTCTCTGGATCTTCTATTTTCTCAATTTGCTAGATTGATATTATGTCATATGACTCACATATAGAGCAAGATTTTTTTTTAAGAGAGAGAGAGAGAGAGAGAGAGAGAGAGAGAGAGAATTTTTTAATATATATTTTTTAGTTTTTGGTGGACACAACATCTTTTTTTTAATTTTTATGTGGTACTGAGGATAGAACCCAGCACTCCATGCATGCCAGGCGAGCATGCTACCGCTTGAGCCACATCCCCAGCCCAAAGAGCAAGATTTCTTTTGCCATGAAAATTGGAAATTTCTGATAGTTTCCAGGTCTGATAGTTAATTAATACAAAAGCAATTCTACTGAAAGCTTTATGTATCCAAAGTCACGTTCTCTATTCTCCAGAGCTGAATGACAGTGAGGGTATCACAAACATATTTTCCTGATTGAGTCAATCAAGTAGAATATTATTATGGGTCAATGGAATGATATTGCATGGGCAGTCAACCATGTGTTTCAAGGAAGCTTCTAAAAGTATTAGTAGTTTCATAAATAGTAAAATGTGGCCTTTAAAGAAGACAAAAGTTCCAAAAATTTTAATGTCAAATATTAGATATTTAATTTTTCTGTTTTGTGATGATGATGTTGATGAATTATCAATTACCATAGAGAGTGTAGGTAGAATTTATCAAGGGCTAAGTTAGAGAAACTATAGGTAATTTTCAGAAAGAAAAATTACATCTATAGATTAAAGCAATATTTTATTTATCATTTTTCTCATTATTCTGTAAATTTGAAGTAGTAATTATATAGTATATCAGGAAGAAACAGGAAATTTAGATGATGAATTTTACAGGTCAATGTTGTTGGCATCATTAACATTTTTATAATTTCTGTTCTTCTAGATCCCTTGCCAAAATAATCAATCATCTCTAAAGTGCAAGCTGATAAACATTGTTTTTTCTTTTATTTAGGCAGAAGCAATGTCTTTATTCAGATGAAAATCAATATGAAACATAGTGACACGTGTGGCCAAAATATTTAGAAATATCATTTGAAAGAAAATTTCTTCTAGAATTGAGTTGTTCCGCCAAAATCATATGCTGTACATAAGCAGTGAATGTGATGGATGTTCTGGGCCTCTCCTGGTGGAGGCTGTGTAGCACACTTGATGAAGAGGCACAGCTGCAGCCTCTGCTTAATCTTCTGGGCAGAGGCCTTTCCTCCAAATGGCACAGTACTTTCTGTGCAAACTGTAGGGGAAATGTGGTGGAGAAAGGGGTGGCACATGTTCCCTGTGCAGTCCTTCTCCCAAGGAGAGAAATGATGCATCCAGAACTGAGGATCTTCAATTTAGCCAAAGAATTATGTTAAAGATTTCAAATAAAGACAGATGCTGTATTTGACAAAAAAAAATAACAATTTCTAAAATAACTCTGAAATGATTTTTTCCCAAAAATAAATCACTAAAGACTAAGCATTTAATTTAAAAATAACATTTGGACTTGGTAAGATGGATTCTGAATACTATTCACTGTGCACGATACATATATCTAGTTTTCCTTGAAGTAATCTTAATTCATACTCTCTATAAACCATTATTGTTTTAAAATAAAAGATGAATATCAAAGATTCGAAGTGCATTTGTACTTTTATTTTCTGTAATAATTTATTTAGAGGAATGAATGCATATGATTTTATTCAATTAGTAAGCAAATTATATCTTTTATCATTTCATATATATGTTTGCTGCAAAACGAAGGGCTAGAGGTTGACAGATATGAGGTTGAGTAGGTAGTGCAGTTTGGGTCTATATTGTGTAATGAGATAATACTGAAGAATTTAAAGACAGAAATTTATATTGTCTATGATTTGTGTTGTAAGAAGGCTACCCTGATGCTCTTCTAAACAGACGGCCATTTGTGAGGCAATTACAGTGAGTAATCATAGTGAGTAATCATAGTGGTTTTAACTAATGGAAAAATATGTTTAGAGATTAAACATATATTAAACATATATTTAACATTTAAAAATAGGTGGAAAAATAAGAGAAGAACCTCCAGCTGGCTTTCTGGCTTCAGCTAAGGAAGAGATAATGCTACTCTATACTGAGATTGGTGGAGCACACAGGTAAAGAATAGATATTTGTTTATAAGAAGAGGCTCAATAATTACATTCTGAACATGTTCAATATTAGATATCCATGAGATTAATAAGTAAGGGAAATTAGATAATTTTCATCTGAAGTTTGGAATATAGGCTTCTTTGGAAGATTTATAGGGGAGCATGGCCAGCATATAGATGGTAATTATCAAGGAGAAATCATACTGAGAGAATAAAAGAGGACAAGGTCTGAGAAAGTCCAACATTCAAAAGACAGTAGCAAAGGAAATCTCAGCACAATAGAAAAAAACAGTGACAGTTGCAAGAGTAGAAGAATAAAAGGGAAAGTTATATTTAGAAATGCAAGGAAAAAAAGGAAATGGTTAACAATATTAAGCAATAATCAAGGAACCATTTCTGAAGTATGAATAGAATTTAAATTAAAATTCATTTCCCAACTTAGTTCTTTCCACAGCTTATTTTTATTTTTGGATACAGAGAAATTTTAATTCTGTTACTATGTACAAATTTTTAACATTTTGATAGTACAAAGCCAAACTACCTAATAATACCCGTCAGGGACTAGAATCCCAAGTTCCTGACACTAAGTGGAATTTTTTAAAAGCTCACTGCTCTGAAGAATGATCCTTTGTTTGTGTAATGAATCCATCTTAATATAATTGAATATATTATATAATTAAGTCTCAATAATAAATAAGAAATATACACAAATAATCTGAGCTTCTTTTGTGAAGAAATAAACACCATAGTGGAGTTGTATTCATGGCTTAGGAAATATTCAGTCACAAAAGAAACAGCTGATCCATTGCTGTTACAAAATAATTGTTAACCTAGTTGTATAAATTTCCATTATGTTTGCAAAATGTATATAAAGTTCTAAGCACAAATAATCTAAATTGCCAATATAAAAACACCACCTATTAAAGCTAATATTTGTATTTCAACCTATATTCTGTTATTAATAAGTGGCAAAACCTGGTTAAGTTTCTTTTTTTCTTTTTTCTTTTTTTTTTGGCTTTTAATAAAGTATTCAAGTTTAAAGGACTTTGAATATGCTGATAATTTATAGAATATCCAAATTATAATTTATCACCTCATTCTCAATGTCTGAGAATCTACATTGCAAAGAAGCTCCCAGATGACAACAGTTGTCTATGTTGTGGGCCATGCTTTGGACAGAAAGAATTTAAAGAACTGGCTACCTCCTGGCAGCTGATGGAGCAGCAGTAGTTGGCTTTAAGCATCCTAATTCTTATATGAAAACCTTAAGTTATTATGCATTTGTCATCTACTTCTATGAGACAAATTATCCTATGCCTGTAGTTTCTTTTTTTAAAAAACAAATTTTTAGCATCTTGGTTTCTGTGATTCAGAAATTCAGGAGTAGCATGATTGGATAGTTCTGGCTCAAAGAATCTCATGAATTTGTTTCAGGATTGCTAGACATATAGTCATCTGAGGCCTTAGTTGGGGCTTTGAGAACCATATTTAAAAGCTATAGATTACAATTCTTACAAGAGGCCTCAGTTCCTCTCCCACACAAACCTGTCTATAGTGTCTTCATAATAAAGTAACTGGCTTTCCCCAGAGCAGGCAATCAAAGAAAGAACAAGATAGAAGTCACTTTATCTTTTAGGACTGAAATTTGACATCATATAAAACCATTTCCACAATATCCAATAGCTACACAGGGCACATCTATTTAACACCAAAGGAATTAGAGTATTATAACATTAATTAGCAGTACTGATGTTGTGGTTCAGACCGTCCATTCCAGGATATTTACATCAATCTTGTCTCTAAACACTAGAGTATCATCCCCTCCCTAAGTTGTATAACCCAAACTGTTTCCAAACTTTTATAAACACTCCTGGAAGAGGGAAAAAAATCACCTATTGTTGAGAAGTACTGATTACAGAGTAGTGTGCACAACAAAATGTGCACCTTATATCCATTCCAAAGTGGAGGTTGGCTACCTCATTTTATAAAGCAGATAAACAAAACGATTTTTTTCTTTTTTTATTTATATATGACAGCAGAATGCATTACAATTCTTATTACACATATAGTGCACAATTTTTCATATCTCTGGTTGTATACATAGTATATTTGCACCAATTTGTATCTTCATACATGTACGTTGGATAATAATGATCATCACATTCCACCATCATTAATAACCCTATGCCTCCTCCCTTCCCCTCCAACCACTCTGCCCTATCTAGAGTTCCTCTATTCCTCCCATGCTCCCTCTCCCTACCCCACTAAGAATCAGCCTCCTTATATCAAAGAAAATCTTTGGCATTTGTTTTTTGGGATTGGCTGACTTTATTTAGCATTATTTTCTCTAACTCCATCCATTTACCTGCAAATGCCTTGATTTTATTCTCTTTTATTACTGAGTAATATTCCATTGTGTATATATGCCGCATTTTTTTTATCCATTCATCTACTGAGGGGCATCTAGGTTGGTTCCACAGTTTAGTTATTGTGAACTGTGCTGCTGTAAACATTGATGTGGCTGTGTCCCTGTAGTATGCTGTTTTTAAGTCCTTTGGGTATAGACCGAGGAGAAGGATAGCTGGTTCAAATGGTGGTTCCATTCCCAATTTTCCGAGAAATCTCCATTCTGCTTTCCACATTGGCTGTACCAATTTGCAGTCCAACCAGCAGTGTATGAATGTACCTTTTTCCCCACATCCTTGCCAACACTTATTGTTGTTTGTCTTTATAATAACTGCCATTCTAACTTGAGTGAGATGAAATATTAGAGTGATTTTGATTGGCATTTCTCTAATTGCTAGCAATGATGAACATATTTTCATATATTTGCTGATTGATTGTATATCATCATCTGAGAAGTGTCTGTTCAGAACAAATCAAATTTCAAGTGTTAAAAATTTATTATAGTGATATTTGTGAGAATTAAGTCTACTAATAAATATTAGAAAGATTTAATGTATTTGTAGCTTTAATAATTAAGTTCAACATTGGAAATTTAATTTTAAATATATCATGTATTGTGCTGTTAGCATTACTACAAGAGGTAGTCTAAAATATGTTGTGTTTTGTGTCAAATTCTGAGCCTTCTCTTTATTTTGAGAATTTATTAACATATGATATGGAACATACCTTTCTTTCATAAGCCATTTCCAGATAGCTTGTAGACAATATTTTTGATCTCTGTAAAAGTTTTAAAAGGATAGCAATTTCTTTGGGTAACTAGGTATAAATGTGATGATTTACTATCTCTCATTTCCTGGAGAGATTCTTTTTAGTTATCCAAAATCTATTGCTCCTCAAACGTCATCTTTAACTATGACTCTTCCAGGAAGTTTTTTGCAACCTTCTGGATATTATCTTCAAGATCTGAAATCAGAAATGATTAGGCATGGATAATATGTTACTACTGTGGAAGTAGTCTATTTATGTAGGCTACATTTTCTTAATGAAATTAGCAATGACTTGAGAGAAGTCTAATATTTTATTATACCTCATTTTCATTAGCTTTATAGATTTTCTAAAACTTTTATTAATTGTCTTTTCCCATTGTTACAATGAATTCTTATGCCTTCTATTAAAGCATATTTTGAGTGGGGTTGAGAGAAGATTAGGTCTTGGGAACAGAATTATCATGAATAAAATTAGTGCTTTCATGAAGAAAGTCTTAGAAATATGCCTTGTGACTTTCACAATATGAGGGAACATCAAGAAGGTATCATTTGTGAGTCAGAAAGTGGGCCCACACTAGACATGAAATCTTCGGTGCCTTAATATTGGACTTCCCAGCCTCCCAAATGGTGACAGTTAATTTAGTGAGGCCCTAGGCAACTTCATAATGTCTTGTCTCAAAAATAAAATAAAATAAAAAGGACTGATGATGTAGCTCAATGGTAATGTGCACCTGGGTTCAATCCCCATAAAAATAAATAAATATGTATTGTTTATGAGTTATCTCATTTTTTGGTATTTTTTAGGGCTACCAAATAAATAAGACAACAGTGAGTGAAAATTTTACTGTAATTATCAGAAAGAATGTAAACTTTTTAACAACAGATTTTTAAGTAAATGTGTAACTCTTTTTATACAAATCATAAAATGTTGTAAATAATAAGTGAGGCACAACCACATGAACACAATCCTAGGGCTACATCTAGGATGCTGGAAGGAGAAGGTCTAACTGAACAGTCATGGGGCGTGGTCCTCACTAACTTCCAGAATAAATCCCCCTTTGAGAGGCATTCAAATATTTGTTTTCAACAAATGAAATCAATTTAGCTGAATTTGTTTCCTCATCCTTGAGAGTTATATAATTTCCTCTGTCATTTTGCATTGAAGAGATGCAAGAGACCTTCATGATAATAAAATGGCTTGTGCCATAGAGATGTTGAGAGGAAAATATAAGTAAACAAATGTAAGATGCTTAGAAAAGAGTCCAAGACATAGACAACACTCAATGAATATGAGACATTGAAGACTTTGGAGGTTAGGCAAACACAGAAAAGTTGGAAAGCTTTTGTTTGCCTTTTTTTTTTCCCAGAGAAAACTATACCAATTCATTCTATGTTCCAGAAATTAAATAATGGAATAAAGGAAACAATATCCAAACCACATTTCTGCTGAGGACCTAATATTAGAATGCATTAATTTATACTGTTTGTCGACTTGCCAAAGACTTGAAAGCAATCTCAGGCTAATAAAAGCATCTTAAAGTGATATAGATCCACTCATCTTGTGAGTCCCTGAAGTGCCCTGCAAGCTTCATTCATACAGGGATCATTTCACCATTGAAATGAGGCCATTTGCAGGCCTGACAGCATCAGCCAAGTAGGCAATCTGCACAGAACATATGGAGCAACAGTGGGAAGAGAAATGATTTTGGCAAAGGAGAACAGAATCATCCTTGTGAAATATACCTTACAAGTCCCCAAGACTCATTCATAGACAGAGTAACAAAATATCAAGGCCATGCCTAGCCTGACCAATAAACATCAAGGCTTGGCATTCATGAAAATTGGCATCTTATATTGAAGTGATATCTTCTGAAAGCCCTATAATTTAAAGACAGATTTATTCAAAGAGCTATCCCTGATATCTGCTTTCAGAAGTTCAACCTGCCTTCAGAGTAAAGTGAATTCTTCTGTATAAATGAGGATTAAAAATTGTTTTCATTGATCTGAACACAATGTATCAAGAAATTCCTTGCCAGTGTATTTGCATCTCTTCAATGCAAAATGACAAAGGAAATATAACTTTCAAGTTATGTCAAGACATCAGTGTGGTAATAGTAAAACCTGAAGGTGATCTCCTTCAAATTGAAGGATATTGTGCAGCACACTATAGAACAGCCCATCCTAATAGGAGAATTCATTTACTTTGAAGGGAATTGAGGGTTTTTTTTTTTTTCTCCACATAAATTTATGTTTGGATGTGAATCAGTAATCTTGCTGGCAGGCTCACTATGCATTTGTTATGGGAGTTTTCAATGTCATGCATTATATGATTTGTATCCTCAAATAGTTTCAAATAAAAGTTGTCTGCTGCTTTTTGGTAGAGTGCCAAGAGAATGAATACTCGTTTGATTTGCTATCTGTACATACAGTTTTACATCTTCTATAATTAACCTGTCAATCTAGTATGTACTGAAAAACTGCTGCCAGGTAATGTGGAATATATATTAAAAGCAAAGAATTCAGGTGGTGATCTTTGCAATTTTTCATACCTATACTATATTTTTCCTTAATAGTCTATGACCAATTTAATTTTTACTATTATGTGTCTTGTTTAATTTTACACCTAGGCTATTATTACACATACTACAAAAGTAAAATGTTTTCTATTATAATGCTCTGAAAAACAATCAGACTTTACTAGGAAGGGACATATTGAAAAGAAAATACGATAAAACTTACTATTAGCTCAGATTGAACCCAGTATTCATAAATTAACCTACTATAAATTGCAGAATCATTAAGCAATCAAATGTGATGTTTAGCATAAGGTTAATGGATCCAGTTAATTAAGCTTTCTATTATAAATGACGAATTCATCAAATGCAAGTAATTCAGTGCTTAAGATTTCTAAATGAATAGCAGGTTAACATAATACTAAAGTCACTAAAACTTTTATTAGAAAGTATTATTAGAGAATCTACATTGGATAAATTACACAGGGGAGACACAAATTTGAACAACTTCAGAAAATTTGTCTTAGTTCCCTATGTCTTAGTATTTTGGGAGGAAAGCAGAAATCTCCCTGCCTATCAGCTGTGATATATTTTTACATGGTAAGTGATTTAGAAGCATCACTCTAGCTAAAATGGGAGGTTAGATGATTGGTTTGGTTGTGACTTACATGTTGTGTGTGTTTTGAATTTTTTCAAGAAATTGATGGAGATGAGAAGGAATCTAACCTGTGTCACAATCCCTAATATGGAAGACAATCTGGTATCACTTCCCAAAGAAATTTTTGATGTTAAACATTACCTTCTGTAAAATTAAAAGAGTTTGCATGTGACCACTGGTATTTTTGTGAACTAAGGCAATTTAAATAAATTTATGTATGGAACGATGCTGCACAGTGTTCTCCATTTTGGTTGTGGAAATAATTTCATTATTCAGTCAACTCATACAAAAATTATGCAGAAAAGATAATCGAAGGGACTCATACAACTCCACAGATAATAAGTATATAAAATTATAATATAAATAATATTGCAGGAGAAAGGAAGTACTGGCCAGCACTTTGATTCCAAGAGACCTTCAATCATACCTCTCTGGGTCCTTCCTAAATTTTTTAGGAGGTGCTTCATTTCCAGATTATGAATTCCAAGATAAACAGGAAGATCTTTTTTTTAAAAAAAAAAAAAAGAGAGCCTCAGTAGAAGATTTTAGTTTTAGCTTAGTTTGGTTGTTGTTTTATGCATCCCTGGTGAAATAGTAAAGCCAGGCTGCCAGCTGCAAGTCATCTCTCTATACTTCCTCAAACTCTAGCCCTGAATTTGTGAGAGAAATATTGAACTTTTAAGAGCACAGTAAAAATCAATATGTTGGCCATGTCATCTTTATCCTGGTGATAAGTCAATAACTCACTACCAGATGACTCAGAGATAGTCATAGAGTGGTTTCATTCTAGTTGGAAGATGACTTTACCTTCCACAGCTGATAAATCTATCTTCCATTTGGCTGTGTCTACACAGCCAAACACACTAACACTCTAACCATGAGTTAGATTAAAGGTCTAAAAACAAAATAAAACAAACAAAAAAAAACTAGTATTTATATACAGGGAAATAGTAGGACAAAAATCATTGGCATTTTTATTACTGTTTCCTTTAGGATAAAATTGGTGCTTTAGAATGAGGATAGATTTAGCAAATCTATATATGCAATTGCTTTATCTCAATTTCATTTGGCTTGGTTATCATGAAATTTCAGTTCCTGAGTGGATTAGCCTCTAGCAATGTGTCAATGGAAGAAACTTATAATGTGTCTCTCCATAGTTAGTAACCCCAAAATTCTCATTAACTTTTAGGCTCTTAATAGGACATGGAAAACTGGGCACCAAGGTTATATGCACCAGCTATAAATCATGACTTCCAGCTTGTCCAGATCCCCATGGGTAAAGATATTCAGAAGTCTTGAAAGGTAATCACCAGGTAAGTGCAGAATTGCTTCAATGTCTTCTGAGAACTGACAGCTGCATTTCTTGATTTACTGTGTGCCATGAGATCACATTATATTGATTTTAAGTTTTTATTTTTAGGCAGGTGTCTTAAATTTTTATGTTGTAGATAGAAAGTCCCAAAAGTTTCATTTGCCAATAAGAACACTAGAAAAGACTCTGGACAGGAAAATATTTGACATTAGATCCTCAAGGAAATAATCAAATTACAGAAAATTATTTTTAAAAAATATTAAGTTTTTAGTTGTAGTTGGACACAATATCTTAATACCTTATATTTATTTATTTATTTATTTATTTATTTATTTATTTATTTATTTATATGTGGTACTGAGGATCAAACCCAGGACCCCACATGTGTAAGGTGAGCACTGTACTGCTGAGCAGAACCCCAATCCCCAGGAAATGATTTTTTAACAGCTCCTTAAAATTGGTTGCCTCTCCCAGATTTTTAAAATTATAATAGGCCAACTGATGTTACATAGAGATTTTGCATATTGTTTTTGTATTGATACACTATTTTTTTTAAAAAAATATGCTTTTAATAAAAGCTTTTAAAAATATACAAACAAGTATCAGAGTTGCCAAGGAGCTTCTGAGAAATATTTTAGCATAACATAATTTCTATCAGCACCTTGAAGGCTACTTTTAATAAAAAGGTAATATTAAAAAAAAAGCTTTAAGAAAAATCCCCCTTTCAACTAGATTATTGCTCCCAGGTAGCACCAAATAAAACCTGAAATTTCCACTGAGAGATTTTCTTCTTACCTGAGGTGAAAATACTTTATTCAATAAATATTGTTCAGTGCTTCCTAAGTGTGAGGACTTAAGGTCAGTTCTTGCGGAGATAAAAAAGATACTCAAAGCATGGTCCCTGACCTTGAGAAGTTAACAATCTAGCAAGGACTAGCAAGGACCATAATCCAGAAAAAATAGCCACAATAGAGGCTAAGGTGAGATAACTGCTATATCAGAGGTTCAGATAAATTGTGGTAGTGGTTCAAATAAAGGAGCCAGAGTTGACCTTGGACCAAAAAAGACATGGAAGTGTAACAAAGTGGGTGGCCAACAAAAATGTATAAGGAACAATTGATCTAGAGTAATTGGAAGGCTAAGGATCTCATTTCCAAATCCATTTATGCATTTCTGCTTCCATTGATGCAATATGATTTTGACATTTAGGTAACTTTCATTAGCATCAGACAAAATCAGATTTTACATTTGTCTGGCTTATATAATCAATGGAGATGATGAAATTTAAAAAAGGAGCCTGGTATGGATTTTTGGTTTGAATTGCCTTTTATTATGAAAGACACAAAATACACTTAAGATAGTCATTTCCTCATGATATTTCTGTACGGTTTTAATTGAGTCTCTCTGTATGAGTAGAAATACTCTGTGTTCTTTTTTCACTAAAATATTCACTGACAATATTTTGAAGATAATATGATGTCAGGGAATTTTAAGTAGAATTTTTTATTGTTTTAAAATTTACTCATCTGTAAAAAATGAACATTATATGCACATTACTGATTTTATCTATAAAAATAATATTTGAAAGCACATCTATAGTAAAGGTAATTTCACTGAAAGAGTCCAGAATGATGCACATGCCTATAATCCCAGCAACTGAGGACACTGAGGCAGGAGGATCACAAGTTTGAGACCAGTCTGAGCAACTTATCAAAAAAAGAAAAAGAAAAAGTACTAGGCGTATAGCTCAATCAATGGTAAAGTGCCCCTAGTAACAACAACAAAAAGATTAAAATTTTATTGAAAGTGAAACTTATGCACATGAATTCAGTTCAATACATTTTCAAATTAATATATTTTCACAAATTGAAGATCACCAAAAATCGGTACCCTAATCAAAAAATAAAACACCAAAGTTCCTGAAGCCCTTTTTACATCATCTTCCAATCTAGCCTTCATGTTTCAAAAAGAGCTACAACCTTTATGTCTAATGACAGACTAATTTTGTTAAATTCAACTTTACATATGTGGTATTAGTCAATATTCTTTTGTATTTAGCTTGCTTTACTCAGTTATGTTTATGAAATGTAATTATATTGTTTCATGCAGATTTAGTCCATTTTCTCAATACTAATTGTTATTCCAATGTGCAAATGTACAATAATATTCATATCCATTTTATTGCTAATGAATATTTGAAGAATTTTTAGTTTTTGTTTGTGGCAAATAGTACTCTCATTAGCACTTTAATAGTTATCTTCAAGTATATTGAATTAGGAATAGAATTGCTTGGCCATGGATGGGTTGTGTATCTCTTGGCC
Source organism: Marmota marmota marmota (assembly GCF_001458135.2). Lineage (NCBI taxonomy): Eukaryota > Metazoa > Chordata > Mammalia > Rodentia > Sciuridae > Marmota > Marmota marmota. The sequence goes on from NW_026000242.1 coordinate 23,656,565, forward strand.
CAAAGGACCATAATTTGAATTGATCACAATAATTCACACTCTTGATAGCAGTGCAAGAGAAACAGGACATTCTACTTATTCACTAATGTTGTCATTATTTTGCCCATTCTCATTGTTACATTTAACTCAAAAATTAATACAACTAATTGTATTTTGGTTTGGAAGTATTCTTGCTTATTCCATATAAAACTTTTCTAGATTTTTAGATTTACAGTTAATATTCATTGCATCAATTAATAAGAGTTGTTCTTATAATATTCCAAGCTAAATTAGATAAATGAGACATTTTAATTTTTAGTTTTTTGGTGTGTGTTATATTTCCAAAAGTTATTGACATCTTAAGTAGATTTTTTAAGTGTCATTCACAAACTTTTACCAAGCTATTATATTTTAATTTTATTTAAATGTTTACATAATGATGATAGAAATACAGAATCAAAATAATCTTTTATAAAATAAAGTGATAAAAATATGGAGAAATAATTGTCAATTATTATAATAATAATAAATCGACACACAGTTACACATAAAATAAATTGCCCAGAATAAATGACCTCCACCCACCACATCCCCCACCCCTGAAAAAGAAGCATTATAGTAAACATGAATAGAAAGCAAACCAGCACTGTGTCTGCCACACTTTGTGCTTTTATTGTTTTGTGACCCCAGACAGGGACGTTTCAAAAGTCATTATTGGATTTCACTCTTGGGAGCTTCCATTTTCACCTAGTGAACCACTTGATCAGCCTTCAGTGCAAAGAGAAGATAAACAAAGAGCTTTTTGAACAAAAGCAAAGCTTTTTAGATATGTCTGGAACCACTTTTATCAGTTTGCAGTAGTAGTAATCTCTCCGATCAAGTGTTTCCCTCTGTCTGTCTCTTTCTCATCTACATCATATTTCTGCATGTTTTATCATCTTTGAAGGCTAATAAAACAATCAATGTATTCTAAGTTGTAGGTCAATCATTTCAAAAGCTTTAGTAAAATATCAGTGCATACTGAGTTCTGCATTGTTTAATAGCAATGTCTAAGCCCAGGTGTCCATAAAGACATGTGAAAAACTGGAGAATAAAAATGCTTACTTTTCTTCATTCTACCACTGTGCTAGCTAATAACTAATCACCTTATGATTTTACCTTAAATATAATTTCTTGAGGGAATCTTTTCTTCCCCTGTATTGTGTCAAATCTACCTCTTAATAGTCTCATACTTTTTGTGTTTCCTTATACATTTTTTTCAAAACTACAAATTTAAAATTAATTAAATAAATTACTAGTATTTATCATTCTCACAAAATGGTAAATTGCTTGATAAGAGACCCAGGTTTACTCTCTAGTATATTCTAATACGGAACAGAATGAGCTGTATAAGGTAAATAATCAATATACTTTCTTAAATGAATATATCACTTTATTTATATTTCTATAATGAAAATTCAGAAAAAACACAGTTTATTTCTATAAAATATCCAGTGCTGGGAAGATGCTAAGTATAATCATGATATTATCATAATGATGTTTCACATTTCTGAAACCCTTTCATCATAAATAGCACCTTCCCTTCTCTGGGAAGAGAGGACACTCAGAAAGACTGGTATGTAGGCTTGATAAGAGTCTCAAATTATTTGTTAATATTATGTCATAAAATGTCTTAAAATATTATTAAATTCAGATTTGCAGAATCAAAAGTATCAGAACTTTGGGCATTAAAATTAGGGTCAAAGGTTGGGGTTGTGGCTCAGTGGTAGAGCACTTGCCTCATATGTGTGAAGCACTGGGTTTGATTCTCAGCACCGCATATAAATAAATGAATAAAACAAAAGTCCATCAACAAGTAAAAAAAAATTCAATTAGGATCAAATAATATAGAATTATAGGAAATGAATGAGTTCAGTCTTAAAATATAAGTAGGATTTAGTCAATGAAGTTACATGTTGATACATTAGTCATAAGGGGAGGGATAATATATGGCATGCATTTATTTTGACAAGGTAAGCTTTCCAAAAGAATTTCTTCAAAATGCCAATAGTTTGACAGATTGTAGAGTTCAATCAGATTTTCTTTTATATGTCTAGAGTTTATCTAAACAGTTCATGAAAGGTTTTCTAGATTCATTTCAATAAATATAAAAGGTAATATGTAAAGAAAAACACATCATTTATAAGCAATAAGCTGATTTTATGTAATAATATTCTGGCATTTCTGAATATTCTGAATGCCTTCATTAAGTCACGAATCAAGTATCTTATTTACCATGACAGTTTGATTGGTTAAACTAATGCAACCCTGATTGTAGTTTTCAGCTTGCAATTTTGATCAAGACTAAAAAATCAGCAGTTCCCTTTTGTGTTTAATGAAATAATTTTTAAAGAAACAAGAAACATATTAAAATTATTGAATTTTTGATGAAATTAAAGGATAGCTAAACTCAAGAAATCTAAAATTAGGAAAGAAAGCAAGAACACATTCCAAGAAATAGAGCTGTAGCAGCAGGACTAAAGGACAGTGCAACTGAAAAACTTAGGCAGAGCCTGAAAAGCACACAGCTCCTCAAGATGAGGAGCACACACTACTGTGTCAGTCCTCCTCTTTTTGATTGCCACAGTGAAAAGGAGATGCTGATAATGGGAATGGGAATGAACCTGGTTCCTGACACAGCAAACCATAGGAGGCGGGGCTAAATGAGGAATCAGGTGGAAAACTCCACTCTGCAGGGGCACTGTGTCTTTAGAGATAAGGGGAATTAGATTAATTTACTTGTAAAATCCAAGTCATTGTTTTATATTCCCTACAGATCAAATCTGACTGTGGAATAAAAGCTAATTATACACACACACAACCTGAATTCCTATAGTTGTGTAAGCTCTCCTGAAACAGTTCTTACCAAGTCCCTGAAAGATCTTCATTTAAACTGATGGCCTTGCAAATTATCAATGCCAATTACAATGAAGATAGATAGATAGATGCAGCAGTCAGGCTGCAGCAAAATAACCTGGGGGCGGGGGGGAATGATGAGCAACTTGTGTACATTCATTCAGCAGGAGTGGGAGCCTTTTATTGTAGGACAGGAGGGATATATATGCATTCCACACAGCTTAACTCAATTAACATAAACTAGATACAGCAGTCAACCAATAAGGAATCTCCACACTTAATGGCTCGCTGGCCTTACTTCACAAACCACTCCCTCTGGCAAAATGCCAGGCGCCATCTTGACTTGTTTACACCCTAATAGATAGATAGATAGATAGATAGATAGATAGATAGATAGAAAGAAAGAAAGAAAGATACAACAGTGGTACTTACAGAAAAAGGATAAAATTGATCAATTAAAAATAACTTTGACTAGAAGCAATAAAAACAAAGAAAATAAAAATCTTAACATACACAGGATTAAAAGAGTTAAAAATGGCCTTAGACTTCTCCAGAACAATGCTCAGAGCTAAAAGATAGTAAAACAGATTCCTTAACTCCTTAGGAAAAAAATAAATAAATATTGACCTAAGTTTTTCATACATTATCAAAAAGACAGTTTTGACTATGCTAAAAACTTCAGACTATTATTCCCATGAAAGTCATAGGGAATCCCCTAGAAGAAGTGAGTCATGCAAAGCAAAACACTAACTTAAAAAAAAAATCAACAAATGATTAGTTATAAATCTAACTGGAGAAGCGAGATCAAACATTTGTGATTTTGGATGTAGAACACAATATTAGTATTACATTCCCAAACTTAAATAAATAAAGAAGTAAATAATATAATATAACTGCATAAATTGGAAAGGGGAGAAAGTATAATATAGGAAGCATAGAAAAACTTTGATTTTCATTTTCTGCCTTATGGCCATTTCTCAGATCTGTGGGTTTTTGTGTTTCATGAATATTGAGAGTCCTTTTATTATCATTTGATGTTTTTCTTCCTCATTGGTTTTCCTTTATTTTTCTGGGTTTCAAATACACACACACACACACATATATATTTATATGTGTGTATTTAATGTATATATCTGATGTATACATTATATGTATAAATATATATTTATACATATATTTACATATTTATACAAACACATTTATATATAATGTATATGTTATATATGTGTTATGTATATGTGTGTGTGTGTATATATATATACATATATATATGTTTATATATATATATAATGTTTATGTTAGATAATTTGATATTTAAATGGGGCATACCTCATGATAGCATTTGATATTTCTTGGTGTCTTTCCCCTGCCTGACACAGGCAGACCCTGTAACGTAAGCCTTGGACATGCTGTTTTCTCAATATTACTGCTACAACCTTTGCCTCCATTGCAGGTCAGAATTAAGGTACATATGAATTGTCTTCCCTTGCTCTGCAGCAGTTGAACTCTGATTTATATCACTGGATTCCTGTGGCCAGCAATTTCTGTTCCACCATCCAGGGTAATATTCTTTATGTTTTGAATCTGTGAAAGATCCTGGATACATTGTCTGCTCCTAGTTCCCCATCATTACTTACATGTCTTTCAGATAGTACCATCAAAGACTGTGGAGAGGTAGCAGCTAACCTCTGTCTGCTATCAGGTTAGGAACTGGGATGCAGGCATGTTTTTTTTTTGTTTGTTTTGTTTTTTGTTTTTTTTTTCCCTTCCTTCCACTGTCTATAGACTTTCACCTCCAATCAACAAGCTCTGATCTGGAATAAAGAAATGTGGCTTGCTCCTCCCCTTGAGTGGAGCATCAGCAGGTTTTACACAGGACATTCAATCAGGTAGGAACCAGAACATGGCTGGACTTCTCCAAGTATTGCAGTTTTTTTTCTTAAATCCTTGGTGAGTTTCACAGTTCCAGTGCACATGACCCTTGCAGGTGTCTGACTTTCCTCTGTTTCCTGAGATTCCTAAGGAAGGCATGGAAACAAAGATAATTAGTTGAGATAACTGCCAGTGTTTGGGACATTCAAGTCTACTAATCAGTCATCCTAACCCACATTTGGAATTTAAAATTTTTTAGACATTTTGGTTTCTTTTTACTCCTATTAAAAAGAAATATACACCAGAACTCATCTATTTGTTTTCTTTTTTTTAAGATTTCTAGTAGAATGTAAAATTAATTATATTAGAGAAGTAGTGACCTGCTAAAGATTATTTTTAAGAAATTTTTAAGACTTTTTATTTTAAGATGCATTTCATATTTCAAGTGTTGCAAAAATAGTCGAGTTATCATCTGCCCTTTACCTACCGCCCTCTAATATTTATGTATTACTAATAATGTACATTTATTTAAACAAAAATAACATTAGAGCATACCACTGAATAAACCATAAGCTTTATTTATATCTGTTTAGTTTTTCACTAATGTCACTGTCTTTTTAATTTCTTGGGGAAAGGGAGAAATACTTTCTCCCCTTTCCAATTTATGCAGTTAGATTTTTAATTTAATTAAGGATACAATATTTTATTTCTTTTGGTATTTTCTATTCTAGAAAGTAAGTTCAAATTTTACATTAAGAGGCAAATTTTCATTTTTTTTTAAAAAACAACATGTTTATGCACTGATAGGTCAATAATGAAACCAAGAAACTAACACATGTCTAAACACTTTATCTATAACTAATTATGGCATAATTATTGCATTCTATAAGTAAATGTATTATTTGGTAAGTTTTCTTTTCAAATTCTTCTGCAAAATTTTATCTTGGTTGATTGGTAGGAGGAGTCCAGACATTCTCCACCAATGGCATAAATGTAACTTGGGGTGGCCACCACATTTTCTGTTTTATAACCATTGGCATTAGTTGTCCCAAAATGCCCGTATACCAGGGTGACAATCCAGGACCTAGTTAGGCAGACCCAACTTCAGTTCAACAACTGCTGTCAGTACAAAGAGCCTCTCTTTTTACATTGATTGGTACTGGAAGGCCTGATATATACCTTTCTCCTTCTCAGCAGAAGACCTGAGTTTCCCCATCTTCCAATCAAAAGCAGAGAGTCAGCCAAAAACGCTAACTTCTCGTCCTCTGCTAATCAGCAGTTTCTACTGCTCATCTGAAATCTTCAGCAAATAGTAGAAAACTTAGGAAGAGTGTAGCCTGGTCCTCTAACGAGTGGTCAAAGGTGGCTCAAGTAGGCACTTTTCTCCCCTGATGGTGCTAGCAGATGCAATGTGGGAACCCTACCTGCACTGTTATGTGGGTGGCCACAAAATAGGTCAGAATTAATACATTTTATCTGTGAATCCATGTTCCCATCAACTGCAAATGGTATAGCCACTCTGGAAAATATTTAGTCAGTTTCTTATAAAACTCTGGTAATGATATACTCTAGGACATTTATCTAAACCAAGAAAATAATGAAAGATATTTTACACAAATCCTGTGCATATTATTTATTAAATAATTTCATTCATAATAGCCTCAAATGGAACTGACCCAGATGTCCTTCTGTGGGAGAATGTTTGAACACACTGTGGTATATCCATGACAAGAAGCAGAATGAAGCACTGATACACAACAATCTGAATGATTTTCAGAGTTTATGCCGATGGAAAAAAAAATCAAATCCCAAAAGGTTTCATAGTAAATGATAGTATTATATAAATTTTTTGAAGTAGAAAAATCATAGGAAAGGGAATAAATTCATCATTGCCAAGGATGAAGGAAGGACAGTAGAGGATATGGAAGAAAAATAAATTTTGCTATAAAAGGCCAAGTAGATGACAGAACTGTTCTGCATATTGGCTGGTGGAAAGACATGGATACATGCACTTGCATTGAAGTAAAGACCCATGTACAAGAATACGAGTAAATTTTTCAATAAATCTGAATAAGATGAGTTATGTGAACGTCAGTGGGTTGGTTATATTACTGTGATCTAGTGCTGCAAAATGCAATTACTGAAGGAAAATAGAGAAAGGTACATGAGATCTTTATTATTTTTTGTAACTGCATAAATCTATCCAAAAATAAAATGTTTTTTTTGAAAGAAGTTAAAAACTAACATTTTATCTACTTTTTGTTACTGAGTTTCATTATGTTTTGATTTCTATATGAGACCATTAAACCAAAGAATATTAGGCCAAAATTTGTACAAAGTAAGTTTTTTTTAACATATTCTTTTCCTCAGAGAGTCTTGACAATTATTATGAGCTATAGACATTAATATTTTCTGATAATGCAAAGGTTTCATGATTGTGTATTAAAACATTTTTGTTCAGAGGTTCCCCAAGACCCAAAAATAATTTCAAGGATTTCTCTAGTGTAAAAAGACTGTGAGAACTAAATGTGATGTTTTAAAAATATGCCCAGAACTTATTGAATACATCTCACAAAATGGGATAGAGACCAATGCCCTATTGAGGGTGAACAGCACTTAATAATTTGCTTCAATTGAATAGAATAAAGCTGAATTGACAGTGTGTGACTTTGGAAACTAGGTCATAAGTCACTGTTCTTTTCTCTGTCCTTCTCTCTTGGATAACTCTTTATGGGGGAAGCTAGCTGTCCTGAGAATAGGAAGCCAGTGGAGTGACCCATGCAGTGAGGAACTAAGGTTTCCTGCCACCATCAAACAAGGAGCTTCAGCCACCTCTCATGAAAGTGTTTGTTATGAAACCTACTGAGGAAGAATGGATTGCTGGTGATAATAATGTGTTTGTGATAAGTGTCTTTTGAAAGATTCTAAGGTAATTATGATTGTAGTTTGAACTAGAGGTTGACAAGTTAATGGAATTGAGAGCTGTTTTGTAGGTGAAATCTGCAGAATTTTGTCTATTTTGGGAATATTAAGAGTAAAGAAAATAATCAAGTAAAGTAAGAGGTAATGTACGGAAGTTAAGTTCTTGGATATTTGATGATGTGAAATGATGACTGCAAAAGTGTTTTGGAAATAGAAACACTTCAGCTGAAGAGAGGTGATTCAAGTAGTGATTTTGGATATTGATTCTCTTCAAGTCACCACCACATCCTGGATGTGATTTAGCAGATTGGATTGCTGCAATGGAGACAATAAATGGAGATGAAGACAAGAACATAAAAGGATAGGGTGGTAGTTATGTGAAGGCCAAGATCATTTCATTCACCTAAAAATTCAAATTGATTTAGAAACAAAAGATGTTGAGCAAGACCCTTTCACAAACAAAGATAAATGAAATTGTTATGTGCCACACACATGAAAAAGAGCATGATTATTTGCAGGTTAGTCCCTTTTTACAAGATGATGTTTTCCAATAGTCCTGCAACATGAAGAACAGAGTTCAGATCATTCAACCTGAGATTCATAGTGCTTAATATGGCAATTAAAACTGTGAAGGGGGGATATAGACAAGCAGGTGTTCTTAATTTTAGGGCTTTGCACCCTCTTTATCTCCTTCAGAAAACTTCCACTTAATCTTGAATGAGACTTAAAAAAAAAAAGTGTTGCAGTTATCTCAATGCCAGCACCTGCATTCCAGAATGTGGGGGAAATTTTAAAAACTAATAACTCAGGTTCCTAATTATAGTTGTTTAATTATGTTTCACTATATTTGCTGGTTTTAATAGCTGGACCACAGTTTTCTTTTCTTAGTGGTGGGGGCTGAACTTTGCTCAGAATTGTGATCAGCCTCCAGCACTCAGGGTTGCCTCCTCTTCACAGATTTGGGTTATGCCCTGTCACAGGACACCAGGGTGACCAAACGAATTTGCATTTAGATTCTTATTCTTAATCACAGATAGTCTTGTGTTTATGCTAAAATAGTCATGGAATTTAATCAGGTGAAATATATATGGATTCCTATGATTCATTTTTTTTCTTGCCTAAATTTCAAGGAATTTACTCTCACACAATATCCTCTGTAAAATTGGATCAGAAGAACAAAGTACATCAGTTCCACTATGTTTAACTGAATTTCTCTCATATTGTTTTTTGCTCTTTGTTTCCTGCTGTGCACATTTGTGTGAATCTGTTGTGGGAATTTGTTTGTTTTCCTTACAATAGTCTGTCTGTCTTTATTTTGCTTTGCCATCTGTTGTTCTTTCTTTGTTCCTTGAATTTTCATTATTATTTTTTGCTTTTCTCCAATTTTATGCCATATTAACCACTGCTTATTTCATAAAGTAATTTAAATATTTTACTTAAACTAGCCAGGAGGCTCTTTTCCTCAACTGTAAAGTATGCCTATTCTTGCCTGGGTAACATCATGTTTATTTCTTCTGTATTTTGTGTTTGTTTTCTTGTTCTGTTATTCTCATCTGTCACTAGAAATAGTTGGCTATCTCATCATGCAAGCTCCCTCACACATAGGTGTGTCACTCCTCAGTAATAAACTTTTCAAAGGGCAGTATGCAACTGTAATGAGAGAAAACCTGTTGTCCAAACTCCCCATAGTTAAATGACTAAGACAGTATAGTTTCTTTCACCTATCAATAATTTTTCAGTCTCACCTGAAGGGAGCAAATAGACACATTCTGGCAAGCAACAAGACCTCATGTGAGGGAATACTCCCAGCAATTGGAAATTATTTTTGTTATCTGTATGTTTATGGTATTCAATGGACCTGTAATCACAAATGACTATCATTCTGTATCATTTTCAGTTTCATATAGTTGAACAGATTATAATTTATGTATCTGCTACCTCTCTAAAGTAAAGGATGAAAATACTTATTTGGAAGTTAAAAGCAGTGTAAATATGCAACAAGTAACTTTTTTTTTTAATTTGAATGATCCCAAACCATAAATCATTACCGATCACCCAATAAAGAGAAGAAGTCAGCTGAGAAGCCTTAAGGACTTTTTGCAGTCTGTTTTTCCATCTGGCTCACCTTCTCCATTTACTTGGAATAATAGCTGCCCACAAGCATTATTCTTATTGTGATTACCAAAGTAATGTTTGGATGGTTAAAACTTATGCAATATTAGATAATCAATTTCAACAAAAGCAAAATTATTTATTATGTCTGTGGCAGCAAAAATGGGAATTTTGACTCAACTTCTTTGTTCCTCTTACATAAAAGTAACATACTAGACATATGTATGTAATCAGTAGTGTATTTTAAGGAATCATATTCTAAATAATTCATATAGAAGCAATAATCCTTAATAATTACAGTTAATACACATGTTGGAATTGATTCCATTCTTATTAAATATATTAAGAAGAGAGAATTGTGAAGACATGTCAGGTAAAAGCATTGAGTTCTGATTTGGCTCCAGAGCTTTGGTTGGTATATACACATGATCTTTGTCATTAGAAATGGTTATTTCTATATGAATTTCATGATTGCTTTATCTATTTCTACAAGAAATGCCATTGGGATTTTGATTGGCATTGCATTAAACCTATACAGAACTTTTGGTAATATCGCCGTTTTGATGATGTTAGTTCTGCCCATCCATGAACAGGGTATATTTTTCCATCTTCTAAGATCTTCTTCTATTTCTCTCTTTAGGGTTCTGTAGTTTTCATTGTATCAATCTTTCACCTCTTTTTTTAGGTTGATTCCCAAGTATTTTATTTTTTTTTTGAAGATATTGTAAATGGATTGTTTTTCCTCATTTCCATTTCAGAAGTTTTGTCGCTGATATACAGAAATGCCTTTGATTTATGCATGTTGATTTTATATCCTGCCACTTTGCTGAATTCATTTATTAGTTCTAGTAGTTTCCTTGTAGATCCTTTTGGGTCTTCTAGGTATAGAATCATGTCATCCGCAAATAGTGATAATTTAAGTTATTCTTTTCCTATTTTTATGCCTTTAATTAATTTCGTCTGTCTAATTGCTCTGGCCAGTGTTTCGAGAACTATATTGAAGAGAAGTGGTGATAGAGGGCATCCCTGTCTTGTTCCAGAATTTAGAGGGAATGCCTTCAATTTTTCTCCATTCAGAGTGATGCTAGCCTGAGGCTTAGCATAGATAGCATTTACAATGTTGAGGTAAGTTCCTCTTATCCCTAGTTTTTCTAATGTTTTGAACATAAAGGGATGTTGTACTTTGTGGAATGCTTTTTGTGCGTCTATTGAGATGATCATATGGTTCTCATCTTTAAGTCTATTGATGTGGTGAATAACATTTATTGATTTCCATATATTGAACCATCCTTGCATCCCAGGGATGAATCCTACTTGATCATGTTGCACAATTTTTTTGATGTGTTTTTGTATCTGATTCACCAGGATTTTATTGAGGATTTTGCATCTAGGTTCATTAGAGATATTGGTCTGTAGTTCTCTTTCTTTGAGGTGTCTTTGTCTGGTTTCAGAATCAGGGTGATGTTGGCCTCATAGAATGAATTTGGAAGAGCTCCCTCTTTTAGCAAAAGCAACTCAAAGCAGAAAGTGTGAATCAGGCAGTATAGCGACACCAGATTTCAAACTATATTACAGAGCAATAGTAACAAAAACAGCATGGTACTGGTACCAAAACAGGCGGGTTGACCAATGGTACAGAATAGAGGACACAGAGACTAATCCACAAAGTTACAACTATCTTATATTTGATAAAGGGGCTAAAAGCATTCAATGGAGGAAGGATAGCATCTTCAGTAAATGGGGCTGGGAAAACTGGAAATCCACATGCAACAAAATGAAACTGAATCCCTTTCTCTCACCATGCACAAAAGTTAACTCAAAATGGATTAAGGAGCTTGATATCAAATCAGAGACTGTGTGTCTGATAGAAGAAAAAGTTGGCTCCGATCTACATATTGTGGGGTTGGGCTCCAAATTCCTTAATAGGACACCCATAGCACAAGAGTTAATAACAAGAATCAACAAATGGGACTTACTTAAACTAAAAAGTTTTTTCTCAGCAAGAGAAACAATAAGAGAGGTAAATAGGGAACCTACATCCTGGGAAAAAATTTTTACTCCTCACACTTCAGATAGAGCCCTAATATCCAGAGTATACAAAGAACTCAAAAAATTAAACAATTAGATAACAAATAACCCAATCAACAAATGGGCCAAGGACCTGAACAGACACTTCTCAGAGGAGGACATACAATCAATCAATAAGTACATGAAAAAATGCTCACCATGTCTAGCAGTCAGAGAAATGCAAATCAAAAACCACCCTAAGATACCATCTCACTCCAGTAAGATTGGCAGCCATTATGAAGTCAAACAACAACAAGTGCTGGCAAGGATGTGGGGAAAAGGGTACACTTGTACATTGCTGGTGGGGCTGCAAATTGGTGCGGCCAATTTGGAAAGCAGTATGGAGATTCCTTGGAAAGCTGGGAATGGAACCACCATTTGACCCAGCTATTCCCCTTTTTGGACTATTCCCTAAAGACCTTAAAAGAACGTACTATAGGGATACTGCTACATCGATGTTCATAGCAGCAAAATTCACAATAGCTAGACTGTGGAACCAAACTAGATGCCCTTCAATAGATGAATGGATAAAAAATATGTGGCATTTGTACACAATGGAGTATTACTCTGCACTAAAAAATGACAAAATCATGGAATTTGCAGGGAAATGGATGGCACTAGAGCAGATTATGCTAAGTGAAGCTAGCCAATCCCTAAAAAACAAATTCCAAATGTCATCTTTGATATAAGGAGATCAACTAAGAACAGAATAGGGAGGAAGAGTATGAGAAGAAGATCACCATTAAACAGGGACGAGAGGTGGGGGGAAAGAGAGAGAGAGAAGGGAAATTGCATGGTAAAGGAAGGAGACCCTTCCTTTACAAAATTGCATGTAAGAGGAAGTGAGGGGAAAGGGGAAAAAAAAACAAGAGAGAGAAATGAATTACAGTAGATGGGGTAGAGAGAGAAGATGGGAGGGGAGGGGAGGGGAGAGGGGATAGTAGAGGATAAGAAAGGCAGCAGAATACAACAGACACTAGTATGGCAGTATGTAAAAAAGTGGATGTGTAAGCGATGTGACTCTGCAATCTGTATATGGGGTAAAAATGGGAGTTCATAATCTGCTTGAATCAAATGTATGAAATATGATATGTCAAGAGTTTTGTAATGTTTTGAACAACTAATAAAAAAATTAAAAAAAAAAGAAATGGTTGTTTCTAAACCTAAGCTATAAAGGCTGTTCTCTTTTTGTTTCTGTTACTAAGTTTAAAGATCACACCTTCTCCTCCAGCTCTTACCACTTCCTTGAGAGTTTTTGTCATTGTGAATGGATTTCCATTAAAATGTCTCTTTTACTGGTTTTACATATGGTTTTATATTTGCCAGGATGATATTGAGGAATAAATGTGTTCAAATTAGATGGTTTATTTAGAAGGAACTTCTGCATTATGTAAAGAGAAGCACTGAACCTGACATCTGAACTAAAGTTCTAGATTATCCATATACTATAATTATAATCATTGATTAGTTAAATTCAATTAAAGTATTGAATTTGATTTCTTTAATTTAAAATATTAAGAAATATTACTGAAAATTAAAGTGAGTTATAAATTATAAAGCATTTATGCAGATTTATAATTTTTCAGACAATAATATATAAGAAAGAAAACTGATTAAAATTTAAACTAATTTAAACTGAATGAAATTATGCAGATAATTCTATAGGTCATAATATTATTCATATTAGTAAATAGGAGACAAAAGAGGAAAAGATAATAAGAAATTCTGAGATTGTGTGAGTGGGCACACTTACACTAAGAGAATGAAAAATAATTCCTTCAATATAATTTTATATTTGTAGATAAGTCATGGTCCTAGCTAACAACTCATTATTAAAAAAAAATCTGGCCAACACTTGTCAATTTTTACTGAATAAGAATCTTATTTTTTTTCCTGTTTTATTGAAGTATATCTAATAAAACTTGTATACCTTTAAGAGTTAACAGTTGATGATTATATATATATATATATATATATATATATATATATATATATATATATATATATATAAAATACATAATGTATATATCCATTGTAATTTAATAATATAATTATGAAGGTTATTCCAAAAATAACCTTTATAGTAAGTTGGACTTTCCAAAAGACCTAGCAATTTCACACTAAGATATTTGTAACAATAAGCTATAATGAAATAGTTTAAAACAAATATTTCTAGCAAAAATTTTGGCCAATTTTAATAAGCCTCGATATTTAATGGTTGCTGAAGTTATGTAATGTGTGAATGTGGAAGTTCTTTATTACTCAAATATTGATGCACTTTATTTATTTAATCACCCTTTGTATTATAAAAACAGTTGCCAATATTTTTATTTTCAAAAACATTTAAATATATCTAATGATAAAAGATATTAACATAAAAATAGACTTCTACAACCAAAACAAATGAAGTAATTTTGATGTTTACCAATCTAAACTCAATGAGTTTTAAATTAATGTCTCATCATTTTGTTCTTTATCATGACTATGATCTGCAGATGCCTAGACCTGCTAGGCCATTAATTCAGAAACTGGTAGGGAGCATTCGGAATTAAGAAAGATACAAACATTTAGAGAGAAAGCTGGGGTCAGGTGGGACACTGATCTCTGATGGAGAAGCAGTGACCCACAGGTGGCACAATACATTTATTATATAGGGTTTCATAGTCAGGAAGTAAAAGACTATAAGGAGCATTGTTCTTCGTGCACTCAAAAGTTACAGGACTGGAAACATTTTTACAGCTATTTCACTGTTGCAATGCCAGGAGCATCCTGTTGCTCCCAGGAAGCCCATTTTCCAAAGTTTCTGCTAAGCAGGCAGGCTTGGAGGTCATAGCATTTGTGAAACTCTGTATTTAACTTGTTCTGCTCAGAATTCTCTTTCTCTTGGGATTTGGCCTCTGAGCTCAGGGTCTAGACTGATAACTCTATGCCTTTGCACAGACTCTTCTTGGGCAAGGTGTCACCACAGCAACTGGGTAATCTGAATTTGCACTTCTGAACAGGAAATTCCCAGTGTAAGTGCATCACAGACAGGAAGTAATCAGAGACCCTGATCCAAATCACCACACCCACATGCATAATTTCTGACATTTGAGCAGGAATCTCCAATAGTGTGTTGAGCAAAACCTTAGCAACATAATTTTTGTCCTATATGGTATGATTAAATCTTCCATCTCTCATGCATTGAAGTTCTGATACCTGTGAAATACATTTTCTATGCCATGCTCTTTCTTAATAACCAGAGTTTAGTCATTAGTACTGATACTGTAGGGATACTGGTATTTATATTGAATATGGCATATTTCTCTTTTTATATTGTTTTCTCTTTTGGTGGACCTGGGGATTGAACCCAGGGCCTTACACATGCTAGGCAAGGACTCTACAAACTGAGCTATATCCCCAGACCTATTTATCTTCTTATTAATTTCAATTATTCTCTAATTTTAAAGCACTTTGTCATCTCACAGTTCATTTGATTTTTCTTATAACATGTAAGTCTAATATAATATTTAAGTTTTATTTTATAAAATTTTACTCTTTGCACATGGGTTTCCATCTCCTTTCATAGTTTTCAATATTTCATTAATGAAATAAGCCTAAACCTGGAGTAAACACTCACACACAAAAAAATACCTATGTATACACATATGTGTGTGTATACACATACATACACGTATATTCTTCTATATGTAGGAAATATATGTATATAGGATATTAAATGTATATAAGATATATATATATATGATCTCTGTAAAGACATATATAGATATCTTAATAATTTTTTTTTCTATTCATTACTACATGCATGAATGCATTTAATGATATTGTTTAAAATTATAAAGCTTATTTTTAAAAAATAATATGTTAGCACTCAGAAACACAAATATACTTAATAGCTAATGTCATGTTACTATAAGTGTCAGATTCTGAAAATAATTAGCAACAGTTTTCATTTTGATCACTGGATATGTACATGTGCATTACTGCTTGGGTGATTACTTAAGAACAATACACAGTTTGAAATTTGAGGAAAGCCACTTGACATTTTATAGAGAAATGTGCCTTCAGAAATTCCTTTTCATGTATTGTTATACTTGCATAAATAAAAAAGAGTCAATAAATTCTGAGGCTATTATTCATATTTTTTGCATTTATTAAACAGATTAATGTTCCCATGATTTAAGAACTCTTTTATCATTATGCCTTAACCAAACCAAAAACAAAACACTTTTATGTGAAAAAGGAAGCTGTGAGTTACTAACTTTGTGAGATTTGATAAATTACTGAATTTCTAATTTTCATTATCTTAATCTGTAGGATTGGGATTATGTTTGGTATTATTTACCAAATAATATCACATGAAACATGTTTGGAAACTTCAAAATACTATGCTAATATTAATAACTAATATTACTGATGCCAATTTTGGCTCAAAGATTTTTCGTCTAAACAAATTATATAATATGAATTATTTAAACACAAAACAGTGTTTTTAAAGAAAATATAGCCTTATTTTCATCTTTACAGTATAATATTTTACAGATTATGGAGACTTAAGAAAATTTGTGGTTTAAAAAAATATAAACAGCTATTGGAAAACTCGTTTTCAATCTTAAAATGCCAGCTTTTCACATTTAACACGACTAATATAGAGAGCTTTATTTAGTTTAGCAGAACAGGAAAAGATTAACATAGTATTAGTTCTCTGAAAGCATTAGAATTTCATTGCAATGTATTTTCCAAGCAAGAAGAGTTATACAAACATATGAAGATACTCAGTGGTGGTTGTTCTGCAATACTGACGCTGCTGGAAGTTTTAAAGCCTAAGAACTGGAAAGAACTATATTTACAAAATTAGAAGCTCTCAAGAGATTTTCTTTTAGTAGTAAACTTTAGGCCTACACAGCTCAAGTAGGATTACAATTAATGTGAAATCTTTCTTACATTCCCTGTTGATAAGATATTCTTCAAAGCAATTTATATGCAAATGTTTATTTGAAAAAGTACAAGATTATTGGGATAAACACCCAATTCTGCTCATGTCAGTGCCATTTTTAAAACTAAAATAAGACTCATTTGGTCTGCATAATAAGCCTTGTTCTATATTTGATGGTTGTTTATCTCCATCTATAAGGCAATCCCTTCCAGACATATGAACTACCATTAGAGTTGACTTATTCAGACAAATGATGTCTCAATGTTCATTAAAGATACCTAATATCTTGCTTCCCTGAAAGTTGAACAAGAGGTATAAAGATGTTCAATGCCTTGCACAAAGTGTTCAATAAATACTTATTAAGTTGAATTGATAAAGAAAAATCTGGAAAAATAGTGCAGCAATGTACTAGCACACCTTTGATCAGTCTCTGTAACTTGGTTTGAGAAAGGTATGGTCTTTAAAAATTGATTGTATTACTTTCAATTTATTATAAACTCCAGGAAATGCAACAAATTAGTAAGGCAATATATACATTTATGTTTCTATTTTATTTTAGAGAATTCTTCCTAATTTCCTACAATCTTTCCTGTTTCATTTGGTGTTTACTGTTGGTGAGAGATTGAATCTTGGAATAGAGAAACTGAAGAGGCCAATTCTTAGTTTACCTTCCACAGTCCAGATACGAAACAGGTCAATCACTTAATGATGATTTATTAGAAGTACCCTGATTAAAAGGAGATTTGATATTAGGTAGACTCGGTTATTTTGTGTTAACCTCCTGAACATGGCCCACCACTCTGTTTTTCTATAAGTCCAATAATGAGTCACAATGCACACTTACATTCTTATCTAATCTTCCTCAGTGACATAAAAATTCCATGATGACAGGGGCATGCTTTATTCACTGCTGTATTCTAAGTACGAAAAATACATAGTATTCCCTCAAAAAATGTTTGTTAAATAAATAAGCCATATGTGCTGTCATAAGCAGAGATAAAAACATCTTGATAAATTTCACTGCTGTGAAACTGTATCTGAACTTTCTGTTTCTTGATTTCCCAGATACCTTAGTGTTTTAGTTTTACTAATCTCTCCAACCATCTTACCATAAATTGTTTTCTCATACGTACTTTCTATCTATTGTAACCAATGGAATGAGATGCTGAAAACCTTCTTTGCTTTCCTTAAGAAACTATGAGGAGAATCATGTTACTACAAGTCTCTTCACACATTTGCTTTTGATACTTTATCACATAAAATCAACTGAGCAGATGTTGCCATGTGTGGAAGGTGTGTCTTCAGATAGCATGGCCTTTAGTTTAAATTCCAGGGTATTAGCAGACGCATCTTGTGGGCCCATGGGAGGAATAGGATATAGATACAATCATAATCCAGAACACCTGGTGGCAAAGATTTAACAGATCTGTCTTTGCTTGAGCAGATATATGTAAGACAGCCTCAGGTGGGAGACAATGGGGAAATTAATGGTTATTCTAGTCTGCTGTGATGCAAAAAACACCTTTTCAGAGAATGGCTTAAACAACAGTTGAATTGTATTTCTTGTAACTTGGGAGGTTAGGAAGGCCAAGATCAAGGTGCTGAATCAGTCACTTTTCTTCAGTTTTGGTGCAGATTTTCTTCTTGGCTTCCTGAAAGCTACCTTCTTACTGTATTCTTATGTGTGTACATAGAAAGAAAGAAAGAGAGAACATACAGTCAGCAACATTATTTAATGAGTATCCCAGGATATGGAGAAGAGACATTGCTAGTATCTATTTGTAAAGTATTTTACATAGTATTTTAAAATTTTTGATCAGCGAAACAATCATTGAGGTAGATGGTACAAGTTTATCAATCAAATTGTCTGTGAGGAAAAGGAATCTCCTGTAAGAATTGGTAATTGAACTGTGGTGTTTTAACTCAAGTATCACAAATCTTATTTCTTCATAGCCAAAAGAGCTAAAATGGCAATCTGGGATCTTACCTCATTCCCCATTTTTCAGTTCCTCACTTGAATCACTGTGCCTTTACTTTAATACACCCTGTCTATTCTCTATGTGCAGTTAGTTTGCTTTGTGTCTAATCTAACATGTCTGACAGAAATATTTTTTGAACACTTCTTACTTTGGAACTTATAGGAAATATTATTCAAAAATATTTTTAAATACATTTTAAATATTAATATTCTTTTACTTTGGGATTAATCACGTTTTCATGGTACTAGTATTGTGATATGTGGAAACTAAATGTAAAATTGTCAAAGTGATTCTGCAACCTGTACACTTGGAAAAATGAGAAATTATACCCCATTTGATTCAAATGTATGATATATCAAGATCATTGTATTGTCATGAGCAACTAATAAAAAATAAATCATTTAAAATATAAGATTATATTTTAAAATTATAAGAATCAAATAACAATTACATATAATGTTTATAAATATACAGAAAGAGAATAGAATCCAGTGTTTTTTTTTAGTTTGTTATTATCAAGAAACCAGTTCTAAATTTCATATGAAAAGGCAAAAGACTCATATTACCCCCAAATTATTGAACAACACTATACAACTACAAGATTAGTTATAAATTCAAGGAAATTAATGCAGTATGATATTGGTTAAAGAATACACAAACAGATCAATAGAATAGAATGAAAATCCCAGAAAAAAAAAAAAACACATCATATTGTCAGCAAATAGTGCTAATTTAAGTTCTTCTTTATCTGTGTGTATCTCTTTAATTTCTTTCATCTAATTGCTCTGGCCAGTGTTTCAAGAACTATGTTAAATAGAAGTGGTGAAAGACGGCATCACTGTCTTGTTCCAGTTTATAGAGGAAATGCCTTTTAATTTTTCTTCATTTAGAATGATGGTGGCCTGGGGCTTAGCATAGATAGCCTTTATGATGTTGAGATATGTTCCTGTTATCCCTAGTTTTTCTAGTGTTTTGAACATGAAGGAGTACTGTATTTTGTCAAATGCTTTTTCTGCATTTACTGAGATGATCATAAGATTCTTATATTTGAGTCTATTGATGTGATGAATTACATTTATTGATTTGCATATGTTGAACCAACCTTGTAACCCTGGGATAAATTCCAGTTGATCATGGTGCACGATCTTTTTGATGTTTTTGTATTTGATTTGCCAGAATTTTATTGAGAATTTTTTCATCTATGTTCATTAAAAGCATTACCAGAAAACTTCTAGAACTAGTAAATGAATTCAGCAAAGTAGCAGGATATAGAATCAACACTCATAAGTCAAAGGCATTTCTATATATCAGTGACAAATCCTCAGAAAGGGAAACGAGGAAAACTAGCCCATTTACAATAGCCTCAAAAAAAAAAAAAAAAAAAACTTGGGAATCATCTCAATGAAACAAATGAAAGATCTATATAATGAAAACTACAGAATCTTAAAGAAAAAAATTAAAGAAGACCTTAGAAGATGGAAAGATCTACCTTCCTCTTGGATAGGCAGAATTAATATTATCAAAATGACCATACTTCCAAAAGCACTATACAGATTTAATGCAATTCCAATCAAAATCCAAATGACATTCCTCATAGAAATAGAAAAAGCAATCATGAAATTCATCTGGAAAAATAAAATATCCAGAATAGCTAAAGCAAGTCTTAGCAGGAAGAGTGAAGCAGGTAGCATCACTATACCAGACCTTAAACTATACTACAGAGGAATAGTAACAAAAACAGAATGGTATTGGCATCAAAACACAACTATAGACCAATGATAAAGAATAGAGGAGACTCACCCACAAAATTACAATTATCTTATATTAGACAAAGGCGCCAAAAACATGCATTGAAGAAAAGATAGCCTCTTCAACAAATGATGCTGGGAAAACTGGAAATTCATATGCAACAAAATGAAATGAGACCCATATCTCTCATTAAACTCAACTCAAAGTGGATCACAGAACTAGGAATTAAACCAGAGACTCAGTATCTAATAGAAAAAAAAGTAGGCCCTAATCTTCATCTTGTGGGATTAGGCCCCAACTTCCTTAATAAGACTCCTATAGCACAATAATTAAAACCCAGAATCAATAAATGGAATTATTAATTAATTAATTAATTAATCAACAAATGGAATCAAACTAAAAAAGTTTCTTCTTAGCAAAAGAAACAATTTGTGAGGTGAATAGAGAGCCTACATCTTGGGAGCAAATCTTTATCCCTCACACATCAGATATAGCACTAATCTCTAGAGTACATAAAGTACTCAAAAAGCTAAGCACCAAAAAAACAAATAACCTAATCAATAAATGGGTCAAGGACATGAGTAGACACTTCTCAGAAGATGATATGCAATCAGTTAATAAATATATAAAAAAAATTCATCATCTCTAGCAATTAGAGAAATGCAAATCAAAACCACTCTAAGATATCCTCTCACTCCAGTCAGAATGACAGCTATTATGAACACAAACAATAATAAGTGTTGGTGAGGATGTGGGGAAAAAGATACACTCATACACTGCTGGTGGGGACTGCAAATTGGTGCAGCCAATATGGAAAGCAGTATGAAGATTCCTTGGAAAACTGGGAATGGAACCACCATTTGACCCAGCTATCCCTCTCCTAGGTCTATAACCAAAGGACTTAAAAACGTATACTACAGGGACACAGCCACATCAATGTTTATAGAAGCACAGTTCACAATAGCTAAACTGTGGAACCAACATAGATGTCCCTAAGTAGATGAATGGATTAAAAATGTGGCATATACACATAATGAAATATTACTCAGCAATAAAAGAGAATAAAATCATGGCATTTGTAGGTAAATGGATGACATTGGAGAAAATAATGCTAAGTAAAGTTAGCCAATCACATAAAAACAAATGCTGAATGTTTTCTCTGATATAAGGTGACTGACCCATAATAGGATTGGGAGGGGGAGCATGGGAGGAACAGATAGGGCAGGGGGGTGGAAGGGTAAGGGAGGGGGGAGGGGGTTAGCAATGATGGGGGAATGTGATAGACATCACTTCCCAAAGTACATGTACAAAGACATGAATTGGTGTATAATCAGAGATATGAAAAATTGTGCTCTATATGGGTAATAAGAATTATAATTCATTCCATTATCATGTATTTAAAAAAATAAAATCAATAAAAAAAAATCAAGACAGTCAACTAATCTTTCACAAAAAAGTGAAGGTGGCAACACAAAGGAACAAAGATATTTTCTTAAAAATCGTGTAGTAACAACTGGACATCCAAATGCAAAAAATAAAAATAAGTAAAAAAAAAAAACTAAAAAAGAATCTGGAATAAAAATTACACCCTTTACAAAAATTAACTCAAAATTATTACAAGTATAAGAAAACAAAAGCAAAACAAAATTACATAAAATTCCTAGAAGATAATAAAGAAGAAAATCTAGAAGACTTTGGTTTTGTAATGATTCTTTAAAGACAACACTAACAACTCAACCTGTGAAAGAAAGAGGTGATAAAGGGAACTGGCAAGAGAATAATAAGATATATCATAGAATAACAGAAAATAATTGCAAGAGACATAACTGATAAAGGCCTTACTTTCAAGATAAATAACATATTCTTTTTTTTAAAAGAGAGACAGAGAGAAAGAGAGAGAGAGAGAGAGAGAGAGAGAGAGAGAGAGAGAGAGAGAGAGAATTTTGATATTTATTTTTTAGTTATCGGCGGACACAACATCTTTGTATGTGGTGCTGAGGATTGAACCCGGGCTGCATGCATGCCAGGCGAGCACGCTACTGCTTGAGCCACATCCCCAGCCCAAATAACATATTCTTAATAATTAACAACAAGAAACAAAAACTGGACTAAAAATAGGGCAAAGATTTCAGTAGATACCTCATCAATGAAACTGTATGAAGAGTAAAAAGTATTTGAAAAAATGCTTCATTCATATCATAGGTTGTCAGGAAAATGCAAACTAAAAGAAGACTGAAACACTAACACATATCTACTGGAACAGTCAAAATTCAGAACACTAAATGTGGGTGAAGATGCACAGCAATGGGAACTCACATTTTTGCTGGTGGGGATATAAAAATATCACAACCACTTTGGGAGGTGATATGTACTTGCCTATAAAACATAACATACTGTTAACATTATGCCATCTGTACTCTCTGACATCTACCCAAAGGAGTTGAAAACTCATGTCTATACAAAATTCTGCTCACAAATGTAAGGCACTTTTACTTATGATTCTCAAAACTTGGAAGTGCCCAAATGTCCTTCAGTAGGTGAATAGATAAGCTGTGGTACTTCTGGACAATTGAATGTTATTCAGCACTACCAAGAATTGAGCTCTACAACCATAAAGATGTGGAGAAAGCAGAATATATATTAATAAATCAAAGAAGACAATCTAAAAAAGGCTACATACTCTGGGACTGCAAATAAATGATCTGTCAATCAGCTTTATGTTGTTATGACAAAAATACCTGACATGGAAAACTTAGAGGAGCAGGATTTGATTCCAGATTCAAGGGCTTAGAGCTCAGCCCATGGTGGGATAACTTTGCTGTTATAACTCCTCCATCAATTCCTTCCTCCATGATGTTCTACCTCATAGGGTCCATAGGTCTAAGGAACATCCTGGAGGAAGGAATTGATGGAGGAGTATTGTTCTATTTATGACAGCCAGAAGCAGAGATAGATAGATAAATCACATGGAAAATGTATCCTTCCAGGACATATCTGTAATGACCCACATCCTCCAACTATGTCCTACTTGCATATTGCCACTTGGTTATTCCATTTAAACTAGTATAGACTTATTAGGTTCCAACTCTTATAATTTAATTTTTTTACTTCTGAATATGTCTGCACTAACACAGGAGCTTTAGAGGGTCACCTCATATCCAAACCACACAATTTTGTCATTGGCCCCCAGAGCTCATGTTTATTTTATAATGTAAAATGCATTTAGTATTTAGTCCATCTCGAAAATTCTCAATAGACTAAAAAGTTTCAACATTGTCCAAAAGTTCAAGTTAAAAAATCTCAACTGAGACTTAAGACAAACTCTTGCCTTTGAGCCCATGTAAAAAATCAAAAGCAAGTTATGTGTATCCAATGAACAATGGCATCAAACAAACATCCCTATTTTATAGTGAGGAATAGGCGAATATTAAAAAAGACATGGGACCAAAATAAGATTGAAATCCACATGGGCAAACATCTCTTTAACTCCATATACAACTTCTAGGATGCATTACAGTGAAATGTGTTTTCCTAAAGGTTGGGATACCTTGACCTTGTCTTATCCCCTTGACTTTGTTGGTAATAATGCATGTGATCTCTCTTATTTAGCTTGACTTTTTCCACTGGCAGTAGCTTTTGTCATTAGACAGTCCTTGTTGTTGGCATGTCTTTAATTTCTGGGATCTCTTATTTAGCTTTGGCTTTACTTTTATAGTTTCATCAATTGTTCCTTCAGGGGTAATATCCCATGAGGATTTTGACCATGTTACACTTTCCTTTTCCTCAAAAGCCTTTCTTTGAAATCTCAGTGGAAGCTTCCATGATCCCTAACTCCAGCATCCTGCATTCCTGCAGAACCACGACTATGTTGATGTTGCTAAGATCTGCCGCCAGTTTATGTAGTAGCTGAGCCTCCTGATATATTGGCTGCAGTGGCCTCTGAGTGTCTGGGCAGCTGAGTATGATGAAACAACTTCTTAGGATTCCCAGGTGGCTCCAAGATCTCTTCTCAAAGTTTCCCTTCTACATCCCTGAGCTTGTAAGGGGTGTGATATTACAAATTATTGAGATGCTTCCAAGACTGTTGTCCTATTGCCTTTGTACAAAGTACTTAGTATCTGTTTAATGGCTGAAATCTCTAATGACTACACAGTTTGGCCCCAAGTTTATATACAAGTTTTTGGACATACTACAAGTTTTAAACATCATTTGTGCTTTTTGTTTGCAAATATCACAGTAAGCCTAGTTAAAACCTGCCAGCAAAATCCATACCTTTGCCTTATAGCTGTGCTGCATTAAAATTTTCTCTGACAGATTAATTAGTCCATACTTTTTAAATTTAGCTTCATATAAAGTCTCAGGATATATGCAAAATAAAGATAAGTTCTTTGTCAGAATGTAACATGAATGACCAGTAGTCTCATTTCCAATAGAGTCTTCATTTCCCTTTGAAATATCAAGAGCACAGTCTTAACTGTTTGCATTCCTATTAGTATTCTGTTTTTTTGAGGTCCCACCAGAATTGCCCATTAAGCTCTGCTTAAAACATTTTGAGGTTTCTCCAGCCTGCATTGCCAATCTTTTTCAGATTCCTTCTACAAATCATTTTCAAAGGATTTGGAACCACATGGTCAGGTTAGTCACAATAATGACCTGCACATCTTGGTACCAATTTTTGTGTTCGATTTTTTTTTTTTTTTGCCCTAGCAATGCTTCATTTATAGTGTCCAGAAAGCAGGTGGGAGGGGCCAAAGATAAGAAAAATTCTTCAAGGACACACTCTTACCCACCTCCTGTAGCCATGACCCACCTGCCTACAGTTACTACCAAGTTATTCCATTCAAACTAGGATGAACTGATTAGGTTGTAGGTTTCATAATCCATCATTTTACCTCTGAATATTCCTGCATTAAAACGGGCGCTTCTGGGGGACATCTCACATTCATACTATAGCATATGAACTTCTGGAAAAGACAAAAATTATGGATGCAGCAAAAGAACAAAATGAGAGAGAAGTGTGAATGGGTGGAGAATAGAGGATCTTTAGAGCAGTGAGACTAGACTTTATGATGCTATAATGGTAGACAGAAGTTATTATAATAGAATGTACACCAATAGTGAACCCTAAATGTAAACTATAATACTTGGGTGATGATATTGAGTCACTGTGGCTTCATAAACTGGAACAAATGTATCCTTCTGGTTAGAAATGTTAATAATGGGGGGCTATGAATGTGTATGGGATGGGCTTATAAGGAAAACCTCTATACTTTCCCTTTAATGGTGATGTGAACAAACTGCTCTAAAAATAATCTATCAAACAAATTAGAAAAAAATTCCCTTTGGCTTTAATACTTTCATTTGAAGAAGTGGTTGCTAGGTGTAATAGAAAGAATGTATGCTTTATAGAGTGATCTATTGCTAGTGAAATGTTTGAATTTCTCACTAACCTTGTGAACTTAAACAAACTGTATAATTTCTCTGACTCATATTAGACTTTGGTAAAATAGGAACAATTATAGCTACCCTACCTCATGAACTTATTGTAAAGATTACAGAAAAACATAAATAAATCTGCCACTTTCTTGGTAAATACAAGTGTTCCCATTAGCAGAGTTAATTAACTTGCTTATTGCCATTTAAAATCTGCCATTGGAAAATAACCTTAACATTATTGACCATATCTCTTCTCATGACAGAGGCTTTATTATACTCTCTATAGTTTTAAAAATACCCACCAATATTTCATAATTTTCATTCATTTTTCTGTATGTATTTATTCTTGTAATTTTCTTTTTGCTTAAATTCCAGTTTAATTATACTCTTTTCAGTTATGTTTAATGTACAAAAGACAGTGCCAAGCCATTTATTGACTTCTTAATTTCACTTACTATATAAGGTAGTTCAGCATTCCTCTATAATCAATTCTGTTAATTTTCAGTGCTCTGTAGATTTTCTCTGCTTTCAAATTTTATTGAATAAATTGGTCATAGATATTTTATTATCCATATCTTACAACTGTATCATAAATATTATGAAAGTCCTCATATTGTTTCTATTTTTCTTAACCCACCTAATTTTAGTTGAATTTTGATTTTATATTCCTAGTTAATTTTTAAGACTCATTGAATGGAATTTTTACATATAATTTGAAACCATATTATTATTTACTTCCAGGGAAGATTTTCTTTCTGCTGGAAGGCAAATATGGTAGCTGCAGATTGGCTTAATCTTATAGAGATTGAAATAGTAGGAACCTGGGTTTCACTCTCTGTAAAAATGTATTTCCGGTCCATTCTTCTTTTAAAAATTAATTAATACATTAGATAATTTGTTCTAATAAGTTATACAGGACAGCAGAGTGTTCTTTGATTCAATGTACAAAAATGGAGCACAATTTTTCACTTACCTGGTTGTACACAAAGTAGGGTGAAAGGATTCATGCAATCATACATGTACCTAGGGTAATGATGTCCTTCTAATTCCACCATCATTCCTATCCTGATGCTTCCTACCATACTGTCCCTCCCTTTTGGTCCATCCAGAGTTCCTCCATTCATCATATGTCCCTTCCCATTATGGATAAGTATCCACTTATCAGAGGAAACATTCTGACTTTGGTTTTTGGGGATTGGCTTACTTTATTCAACATGATATTCTACAACTCCACCCATTTACCTGCAAATGCCATAATTTTATTCTTTTTTTTAACGCTGAGTAATATTCCATTGTATATATATCACAGTTTCTTTATCTGTTCATCTATTGAAGGTTATCTAGTTTGTTTCCACAATGTGGCTATTGTGAATTGTGCTGCTATAAACATTTATGTGGCTGCATCATGTTGTATGCTCTTTTTAAGTTATTTGGGTAAAGACCAAGGAGTAAGATAGCTGGGTCAAATGGTGGTTCCATTGCACATTTTCTAAGAAATCTCTATACTGCTTGCCTTTTCCCCCACATCCTTGCCAACACTTATTGTTGTTTGTATTATTGATAAATGCCATTCTGACTGGAGTGAGATGAAATTTTAGAGTAGTTTTGATTTTCATTTCTCTAATTACTAGAGATTTTGAACATTTTTTTGATGTATTTGTTGATCTGTTGTATATCTTCTGAGAAGTGACTGTTCAGCTCCTTAGCCCATTTATTGATGGAGTTGTTTTTGTTGTTAAGTTTTTGAGGTCTTTATATATCCTGGAGATTAGTGCTCTATCTGATGTGTGTGTGACAAAAATTTGCTCCCAAAATGTAGGCTTTCTTTTCACCTCATTGATTATTTCTTTTGCTGAGAACAAGGGGTATAGTACTTTGGGATATCTTTAAAATTCTTAAGTCTTTAGCATTTCTTTCTTTGTGGTCCCTGAACTTCATCCCTCTGAGGTTGTCAAAGGCTATGTTTAGCTTCCCAACTTCTCAGTGCAACACTCAGAATTGTCAAACTCTTTGAGGACAAAAACACTGTCAAAATCTTGCCTCTGCGCTCCAGCTGTACCTGTGTCCATATTTTCACACTACATAATCTCACTGTTCTGTAATGGTAGCTCTCTAGTGACTACAAACACAATGTTTTCACATTAAGTCTAACCTTTCTTGTTTTTTTCTCAGCATGTAAAAACAAAAAGGTATAAATTTTCATTTCCAGAAGGAGTACCTTACCTATTTTTCTGGTAACTTTGTGTTATTATTCTTTGAGAATTATAATCGATCCTACCTACTTAAATAATTTATCTATTTCTCTTCCATCAGAAAGGTGCATAGTGAATTATATAGGATACATAAGGTAAGATACATTTAATAAGTTTTGAAAAATTATTTTCATTGTTATAATACATAAACTCCAATAAATAGTAACTCTGACTCATCAATGTTTTGAAATATTTAAACATGTGAGACAAAAACAAGAACAAAAATAAAAAAACCAAAAAAAAATAACAAGAAGATCATTTTTTCTACATAATACAGTGAATGATTTTACCTATTCACATGGGAACTTGATCACTTGCAAATATTGAGGTTTTCCAGGTGACTTACACAGCATGCACTAATGCATTTATTTGTTGATTAGTGACTTTGTCTTTCCCATCAGTCCTTATTAATTAGAGCTGTTGACTTCTAATTTGAAATCTATAAAGATTATTTCAGTTCAATTTGAAGGTATTTATGTTTGTGAAAAACTTTTATCAGTTAGTAGTGTAAACATATAGAACTTACAAAACCTTCTCAAAGTAGACATTTTCAATTTCAATACATTGAAAATTTACCTAAAAATTTCCTATTCTCCATAACATCTATAAAATTGTATGTATGCAACATGTCACACATGCTCAAAGAAATCACTTCCAAAAACTGTGATAATACTGAAGAACTTCATATAAAGGTTTTTTTTTAAATTTATGTGATTAGATCTCTTGTCATACTCATGATAAACTAATCAAAGGATAATAGGCTAAAGTTCAGATGTGAAAACTTAATATTTTAATTAATTTGAGAAATTAAATTTCTCAATTTTTGTTAAGTATCACTTCTCTAAAGTGCTAAATGGTGAAAATAATGCCTTTGTTGTAGCTTAATTTTCAGATAAGAAAAGATGAGTCTGAGTCTGGCAAGTAGTAGTTGTTTAACAAATGGTAGCTGCCATTTCCGTTTTTAAAGGTGAAGAAATGTTTACCTCTAAAGAAGTTGATTTGGCTCTTTGCCTATGTTCTCATCTAAACTGTGCCACACAGTTATAGAACTACAAATAATTGCAGTTTTTGTATGGCATGAATTTCTGGAACCCTCAAAGTCCACCGACAAAATGCTTCTTCTATTCTCACCTTGGGAGCATGAATCATAATTTATCAAATTTTGATTCCCCAGGGTTTGTTCAGAGTCTGACATGGGTTAATCAGATTTACAGAATGGCGTATAGCAATGTTCTCAGTTCTCCAATGTTTCAATGGATTATATTTTCTTCTTTTTAAAATTAGTTTTTTAAATTTTCTAAAGTTAAAGTAGGTTTTCTTCTGTTCTAAAGTGATTCACGTTTTAATTTTCTTTCCCTTTGTACATTTTTATTATTATTTTAGAGTTAGGTGAGATTCAAAAAAATAAATAATATATGACAAAAAAAGTTTTCCAAAGAAAGAAGTTTTGTATAATATTCCTGAAGGTTCTCTCCTGGACGATACTGTATTTCATCATTTTTATAGCTAACCTTGATAATATTGAGTCAAATCTGCTTTGTCAATATAATCCATAAGATTTTGAATAAAAAATTCACTATTTTTAAAGTATGAGATATACTTACTTTTGACATAAAACTAATGCATTTACACCAATTTGCCGAAAAATAAAAACCATGGAAACAGTTCCCCATTACTGTGAAGCAGTTTATTAATTTAAAAGGAAAGAGATTGTTGGACTTATTTTTTTTTCCTTTCAACTATTTAAAAAAATGATCTGAAAAAATAAATTCTTCACACATACTAAGTACATATCTAATCATTGTTAACTTCTAGATTTTGCCAATTAAACTAAGAGGTTCTTTCAGGGTAAATCGTGTTTAAATGAAATAACAAGTATTTTATCAAAACATTCACATTCACTGTGTCAGTTTTTTAGGGCACACACAAAAAATTCAGTTACACTGATCTATCATCCAGGGGCATTTCTTTTTAACTGTCAACCTGACTCCATCTCATGGTATGCATTTAATAAGAACTGCAGCATTAAATGCTTTGGTTATAAACTTAGCACCACAGTGATAAAGCAGCAGGAAGTTTGATTCCCTGGAATTGTAAGGTAGATTTCCAAAGCACCACACACTGAATTAATTTGAGTCCTGTTATGCACTCCACATGCAATGGAAAGTGGCAACACTGTTTTCTGTGTTACACAATTGAACAGATACCACACTGAAATTTCTGTTGTTGCTATTTATTTTTAACCACTGTATGTATTTCATTATAATATGAATGCTATAATTAAATGTTGTGATTAAATTACTTGATGTGATTAAATTACTTTTCACTAACTTATTTTTATTCATATGGATAGGATCTCCAAACTCTTAGACCATTTTTAATATCATAATAAATTGTGGATTACTAGTTTGGATATTTATTTATTTATTTATTTATTGCTTTTGCATCCATTGAACAAATAACTTGAAAATCACTTTCTTCAAAAAAAATGTGTTTATCTAGAACTGCAAAAAGATTTGAAGAACATGTACATTGTTAATGTAAAACAGATTTTTATCTTTCATTACACTCTTCTATTAATCTTTTTAGTTTAAACCTATTTTCCTAAAAGCAATCTATTGAATAGAAAGGCCTCTGTAGGGAGCAAACATACAAATAAATCTGCTACAAAGATAGAATTTCTTTATAACAAATTCTTGAATATTTTATAACCTAGAGATTTTTTCCCACAATTTACTATGCTTTTTACCAAACAATATCTTAGGGATGTCTGTCTGATGATTGAAATTCCCAGTTGTACTATCTATGATTGATAAAATATTGAGGAATGCTCTGCTTAGGTAAGTTTAGTAATTTAAAATATAATAAGTAATTATTTGCAACTATACAATGTATTTTTAAAGATGTAAAGCAATTTGAATTTAGTCTTCCTGCTGAAGATAGAGATAGTTTAGGCAATTAACACTAAACAAATTCTGGCAGAAATTTCAGAGTTGCTTCCAGATCTTTCTTAGTATGATAATTATTCCTTATTATAACTTAAGAACTTTAAGCCTTGAGTATTCAATATTGTATAGCATACTTGGTGAGAGTGAGACAATTTTACAATGAATATCCCTCATCCTCTGCTCTTTAAGAATATTGAATTGTAACTATCAAGGTAGCTCATCATGCTATTTAATGGGAGCTAGTTTTTCACTTGTATCTTCAAAAAGAAATGGATGTTTTGATTTTTTTTCCCTAAAGAAATACATTAAACACAACAGACACTAGTATGGCAATATGTAAATCAATGGATGTGTAACTGATGTGATTCTGCAATCTGTGTATGGGGTGAAGGTGGGAGTTCATAACCCACTTGAATCAAAGTGTGGAATATGATATGTCAAGAAATTTGTAATGTTTTGAACAACCCACAATAAAAAATTAAAAAGAAAAAAAAAAGAAATACATTAAATAACTCAGTATGTTTTATGTGGAATTAAAAAATGCCTGGATTAAGCACATACCAGGGAAGAAAATCACAGATTTTTCAAGTTAGCAAGGTAGTATGGCTTTTGCTACCAAGTCAAAAATACAGTCACATCTGCAGGAGTGTATCTAAATAGAGCAAATGCTTGGTTAACTAATAATCAATAAGTAGAACTGATTGAGAATCCTTTATCTAAAATGATTGGAAGCAAACTTTTGCAGAGATTGGGCCTTTTCAGGTTTTGAAATATTTGAAAATACCTAATGACATATCATGCAAATGGTACCCAAATCTAAACATGACATTTACTTATGTTTGATACACACCTTATACATGTACTTTGAAGATGATTCTATACAACTTTTTAAATAGTTTTGTGCATGAAATTAAATTGTTCACATTGAACCATTAGGAACAAAAAAAACAAAACAAAACAACAACAACAACAACAACAAAAAACAGAGATGTCAATATGTTGTGGTCTCTCTGTGGACAATCTATTTCACATCACTGTCCTTTGTGACTTTGAATTTCATACTACCAATGACCAATCATTTTCTTATACTTATGCACACATGAGTACTTAGTAGTTAAAAAATGTGAAATGCTATTTATACAGAAGAACAACAATGTTTTCAGGCTAAGCATAAAAATAGCGTCATCAACATCCCTGTATCAGCTGTTAAACAATAGCAGCAATGAGCAATGACAGTTCCTGGTCCCCACTTATATTGTTTTTTGTTTTGATAACAGTACACTGTATTTCATTTTTTGAGGTGGGAAGAAACATCAAAAACATTTGAGAGACCAGAAAGT
This sequence comes from Marmota marmota marmota, assembly GCF_001458135.2. Lineage (NCBI taxonomy): Eukaryota > Metazoa > Chordata > Mammalia > Rodentia > Sciuridae > Marmota > Marmota marmota. The sequence continues at coordinate 23,689,052 of NW_026000242.1, forward strand.
GGGCTCTCTAGGGATGAGGAGGTGTCCTGCTGGATGGCTCTTTAAAATATTCCCTCCAGTCGTCAGCCTATTAACAATGGTTTTGTATGGGAAGTGTCTCTGGTTTTATTAACTGACATGCTTTTATGTTCTATTAAGAATATGTGCCACTCTAGTCCTTCCATAAGCTCATCACACATTTTTTATCATGTCATCTACAGCTACTTTTACTACAGTGCTAACATTATCCTTATCATCACAGTTATCACCTTGATTAAGAAACATTTGTCTAGTTCACTGTTATTCAATGGATAAACAGTGAAACCTCATTATTGATGTTAAAACTTTTTTGATATCCAGTTCTTCCACTTATTGATTGACTCTGACAGTATAACTTTTGCATACCTAAGGAAGCCAGAACTTTCCTCTCATTTGACATACAGAATCCTTCAAAATCACCACTTGTTTATCATTACCACTGACGTATTTGTAGGCCAGAATTTGTACAAGGCATTCACAATTGTCTTAAGACAATATGTTCCAAGTATTCACACCAAAATTTTACACTCCTTTTGAAAACCCCTTCACATTCACATCTATTTACTGCTGCTAGCATCTGTTCAAGAAAGCATTTTCATATGCAGTCTTTATTGAGCTAAGAATACTCTAGTCATGTGGTTGAATTAATTAAATCACATGTAAGGGATAGTACATGACACGAACATCCTTGATGAGAATCACAGCTGGATGATGGGCAGAACAGTTGTCAAGGAGTAACAAAATTTTGCAGTCATCATCCAGGTCAGCTTTCCTGAAGTGAGCATCCACCAACATTACAAAATATTTGTGAAAATAATCAGAAAAGACTTCCCTGACGATTATGCCTTTTCTTTAGCACAATAATGGACTGGTAAGAAAAATAAATCCACCCATTTAAAACAGTGAGTACATGAGCTTTGACCTATCACTGCAGATTTACACTTGTCTGCTGCAATAGCACATTTCAGCACAGTTATTCTATCTTCAGACTCTTTAATTCCTGTAAGAGAAATGTCACCAGTGGTAGTCAGTGTCTTTCTGGGGTAAAAAAATGCCAAAGAAGTGACATTTCAGCAGTAGCATAGACTTGTTCTTGTGTCATATTTAAATTAGTGATGGCCTTAGCAAATCAGCAGTGAATTTTCCCCCTGCATTGTGAACAGAGATGATTTATTATAACACTCTTTAAAATTATAATGCCATGCCTTTTTTCTTAAGTTTCTGAATTCATCTTGTTGAATATTTACAGTTCCCTTCAATTTCCAGTTTATGGTAATAGATCTTTGCTTGTTTGATGATCAATGTGCCATTCAGTGACATCTGTCCACAGCATCACTTACAAAGCTACTCTTCCAATACAAGATCAAGATTAGAACTGTGGCCAGGTGTGGTGGTGCATGCCTGTAATTCCAGTGGCTCTGTAAGCTAAGGCAGGAGGACTGCGAATTTGAGGCCAGCCTCAGCAACTAAGTGAGACACTATGGAACTTAGACACTATCACAAAATAAATAAGAAAATAAGCGCTGGGGATATGTCTCGTTGGTTAAGCACCCCTGATTTCAATATCTAATAAAAAATAAAAAAAATAAAATAAAGAAAGAAATCAGAATTGTTAGCTTTCTGCACTGTCTTGTCCCTGTCCTTGGTGAGGACACTTATACCTTTTAAAATCAGCTGTAAGTACATCATAGAGTGATATTAACTATATTCACCATGCTTTACATTAGAAGTCTAAAATTTATGCATCTTATAACTCCAAGTTTATAGCCTTGACAAACATCATCTCACTTCCCTGACCCCACAGCCCCTGTTGACCACCTCTACTCTTTTATTTTGTGAGTTCAACTTTTTTTTTAGCTTTCACTCATAAATGAGATTTAAAAATATGTATTCATCTCTCTATGTCTAGCTTGCTTCACTTAGTATAGTGTCCACTGGATTCATTAATGTTATCACAAATAAAAGAATTTTCTTCCTTTTTAAACCCAGATAACATCCAATTATATGTACATACAACACATTTTCTCTGACAATTCATCAGTTTGATGGACATTTAGGTTGTTTTTATTTCTTCTTCTTCTTCTTGTTCTTCTTCTTCTTCTTCTTCTTCTTCTTCTTCTTCTTATTATTATTAGTAGTAGTAGTAGTAGTAGTAATAGTAGAAATAGTTGGGTTGAACCCAGGAACTCTTACCCACTGAGCCACATCCATCCCCAGCCCTTTTTATTTTTATGTTTTATTTTGAAACAGAGTCTCACTGAGTTGCTTAGGGCCTCATTAAGTTTCTGAGGCTGACTTTTAACTTGCAAACCTGTCTCAATATCCAAAGATGCTGGCGTTGTTTTCATTTCTTACCTATTATGAACAATGCTGTAATGAAAACAGGAGTACAAATAGCTCATTGAAATATAAATTTCATTTCTTTGGATATATACACACAAAAGTGACATTATTGGATCATATACTTTAGTTCCATTTTTTATTTTCTGAGGAGACTCCATACTCTTTTTTATAATGGCTATGACAAGCTACATTCCCACCAATAGTGTATATTTTCTCTGTTCTCTTGCAAATACTTGTTATCTTTTCAGTTTTTGATAGTAGCCATCTTATCAGGTGTGAGGTAATATCTAATTGTGATTTTGATTTGCTTTTCCCTGATGATTGCTAACTTGTTGAGTAACTTTTCATATACCTGTTGGCCACTTGTATGACTTCTTATGAACAATATCTCTTCATATAATTTGCTCATTTGATTGAATTATTTGGTTTTATTTTGCTAGTGAGTTCTGAGATTCTGTTATATTTTTAACATATGAATTCTTTAAGATGTACAGTTGCCTCTGTGAAGCCACAGGCTCCACTCATCTGCAGAGATAAAAAAATTAGGAAAAATATCCATCTATACTGAACATATATGCTTTTTTTCTTGTTATCATTGCATAAATAATACAGTATAAAATGTTTGCATAGTTATGATATTTAAAGTGTAGTCTGCTCCTTTGCTATAATACTGTAGGAGAGACCCAAGGCAAAAAGCAAATGGTTAAGAGTCAAGACTTGTGGACTCAAAAATAAAATTCATTGGCATTACTAGGGTTTTCAACTAGTAGAAAATTTTGAAAATAAGAACAGATCTAAAAGTAGAGATCAATTCTATCCATTTTAAAGGAAAGCATAATCTAAAGATGAAGCAGAGGGCATTAACTATGAATTTCTTTGTTAAGGCTTCCAAAAAATCCAAGGCTTTTCCTTATATATTACCAGGTAAAAGGCCCTCTGGAAATCTTAGTAGTGTCCCCTCCAAAGTCTCTTGTTAAGCAGTAGAACAGCTTAGATCTTAAGGGTTTTCTCCTGCCTCTTCATAGTGAGTGTGGATAAGAGGGCCTATCTTCAAGAGCTCTATGAGTGTGCCTTTTTTCTAATGCACTGAAGATTTCTAATGAACTCAGAAAGCTCTTGTTTGTCCATTTGTTTAGAAAACTGAACTGACTGAAGTATGGCCAGTTTGGACTAAAAGGCAGAGTGACAGTACAAAGTAAGAAGAGACCTTTGGGAACAAGACTCCATATGAATAAGTAGATTTAAAAGGCCATGTCTTTGCTGACACAGCAATTTATACATATATATAAATATATTTAAATATATATATATATATATATATATATATATATTTAAATATATATTTATAGATAGATACACACACATATGCCAATAGTTCCTACCACTTTAAAAACCACAACTTTAATATATTTTTAAATGGTGCATTTGTAAAAATTTTAGCACATTCAAGTTATCAAAGAATGGAGTTTTTTTTTTTTTT
>NW_026000242.1:23694152-23783296 GCF_001458135.2 Marmota marmota marmota
ATATATATATATATATATATATATATATATATATATATATATATATATATATGATGTTTAATGCCAATTTATATTGGTGAATACATTGACATGTCCTCTTGAAAGCTTTATTTGCCCTAGGGAACAAGAGTCTTCAGCTTATTCAGTCATTTTAAAGAAGCCCTCATTGTACATTAGATAGAGTAAGAGGAAATGTGTGGACTTAGTTAAACCTATCCAGAATGGCAGTAAATGTCACATAGATTCACTTACACCCCAACTAATCTTTTGTGCCACTTGGCTGGGAGTGCATAATAAGGGGAACAAACTCCTGCAATCTTAGGAAAGTGGAGTTGCTATATATTCATGGCTATTTCTCTGTTCTCTCTTAGTTCAGACTGCTAACCATGGTTGGTGTTAAATACAGTCATAACTATTGAATATGTCACACAGAAATGTGAACAACATCATCCCTAAACATAGATTTTTTCTTATCTCTTGTTGTTTTTAGTCCCATCCATTCTCTGCCCTCATCAACTGAATTGTGTTCTCCTTCTATCAGACCATTGCTTACATCTAAACTCATGCTCCGTTATCAAACCTCATATAAAAAAATCCATGTTGATACAATTATTTTTATAAAATGTCATTGAAGGGAAATTTCAAAGCTCTACTCCCTATATAGCTGTGGTTTGTACCTCTGTAGCAGGAAATATATTACATTTTATTGCTACCATGTACTTAATACTTTGCTGCATTCTTTTAATTCTTTAATTCATTCTTTTTTACTTTCCTGGATTGATTAGGTCCCTGTAAAAGACAGGCAGACCTTTATTTTATTTGTCTTTTAATCTTTAGCACTTAGCAGAATGATAAATGCTAAGTTAGATAGCTACAGATATTTTGCTAAATGAAGACATACATTTAATAATAGTTATTAATAATAAGTAGCTATGGATCAATTCTGATTTTCACAAAGCCCAGCAAGGTATATGATGTTATGTCCATGGATAGATAATAAAAGTAAACCTCCAAGATTCATTGATTTGATGCATAATAAGATTAGTAAAGAGACATTTTTGGATTCAAACCTCTTTTCATCAAAGCTGGTATTCTAGAAACTCACTGCCAAACAACCCCAAACCTCCAACTTGTCCTTCAATCCACTATTTCTTTTCTCTCTTTTCTTTTTTTTTAGTCTGTTCTACTTGATTATTTCAAAGTTCCAAACTTCTGGCATATGTTCCTAATGCCTCAGTGTTGGCATCACTCTCTGGTTAGGTATTTCAATGGATATATGTATGGATAACTATTCTCTCACATTCCTCATTTGCTGCTCTCCTGGATGGGACTGCAACATGCAGGCAGTCAGGATATCATGTGATGATAGCATATGATAAAATCCTTTTTTATTTTGTAATGTTCAAGACAACTGTGCTTACTATTTCAATGGCAATCTATCTTTTATGACTTTTATCAGTGAATTTTTTTTTCTTTTTTTCTACTCAGTAAAAACCTATTGTTTAGCACAGGTACTAGTACATTTATAATATTATAGCAAAAAGAAGATGAAGTTATTTCTGCAGATGCTGTTATCATAGTTTTTATTTGCATTTTGATTATTTTATGTGAGGTACTAACTATATCTCAAATTCAATTTTTCTTGGTTCCAAGATTATTTTGGAATATTATATCACTATTGCTTTTTGTTATACTAAGTCTAACTACAGAATCTTTGACATATGGATCTTTCCTTGGAAGGGTCTAAAAAATGAACTTGTAAAAGCAAAGTTTCCCAAATGTGTTCTCAGTGATATAAAACTCTATTTTCTAAGAAAATATCTATGTGCTTATGGTTTATGTTGCAAATTTTATAGGTTATTTATAGCAAATCAAGTCCAAATAAACTCACAAGAGTCCAAAAAAATCTCACAAGAAATATTTTGTTTTAATGCAAACCAATAAGATACCTGAAAATATGTTTCATTTGTTTATGAATCTTCAATTTAGAGTTGACTGTGGGCAAACCCAGACAGAAATAAAATTATATAGATTAAAATTATTGAAAGTATTTAGATTATTCAAGTCCAAAAGGTAAGTCAATTCCTAACTCAAGTGTCAGTTGTCCTGAATGAATTCACATAACTGGGCAAGGCTTTTATGGCATCATTATTAACATGTCATCCCATAAATTTCCAGGCAGGTCAAGTGCTTAAGCGAATGGGAGTCTGTGTTCTTAGCAACCAGAAATCAGAACAGACATGGAAATGCAATCTTTGACATTTCTTGTTAGTCTACCTGGTTTTTATATTTAAGGACTCTTACCTAGTCTCTGACTAGTTTGCCATAGATGGAATAAACTGACAAGGAACATCTACTCCTAATATTCTGAAAAGCCTAGGTAAGAACTTTAATAGCCTGATTGTTTTGAATCAGTTCTTCAGCCTCTGAAGTCCTACTAAAGGTTCTCTTACCTATAGACAAGCATTTGTGCAGTATGTGTGCTTGTATTTCTCCCTTTTCTCTATAAGGGTTCTGATTGAATAAATTTAAGATTTTTTTTAAATTTAATTATCCTTTTATTGATATCTTTATCATGATTTTTTCAGAAAAAAATACTTCCATCTAATTTTAATGCCCATGTGGATAGTCAAAAATGTATCAATAAGACAATCTGAACTTTTGGACATTGTATATACATGTAGTTGATGCATTAAATAATTTGCAACTATCTATGTAAATTTTGGAGACAAAACTTATGAATATGAAGTGAATTTTCAGAATTTTGGGCCATGGTATATAGGATCTTGCTATGGTATCCAACATGACCTGGAACTCCCTGGGTTCAAGCAGTCCTCCTGTAAAAATTTTAATGTGCCTGTATAGCAAAATTTTAGTTATTAAAGTAAAACATAGAATCACAAATTTATTAGTTTGTACAGAGAAATATAGTTGCTAGTTTTTCAGTTTATTTCTTACTATTGTTCTTTATAAAATTATGTATAAAGTCAATCATTTCATAGCAAGAAAACTTCTTTAAAAAACAAAACAAAAAAACACATTGCTTGCTGGAGTTCAATGTCTTTAATAATCACATTTAATAAATGAATGAATTCCTTTTTATTAAGAGTCTATTTTTCTCCTTGTGTTTATCACAGGAGTACAAAAGATTGACATGGTCACTGCCCTCTCAGGATCCCAGATAATTAGATGAAATAAAATGAATATTACTATGGGGCTTTTCATGATGCTCTCCAATTAGATACTAAATATAGTCTACAGTATTACAGTAAGCCCAGGAAAAGAGTTTTGATGTATATTTTTTGTATATTTGCTTGATTGCTTTTTTTTTCTCCTAACCATCCCCATTATTAAATGTTTGAAAAAAGAGAAAGAAAGAATGTGCATTATGGGTAGAAATATGTATGAAAAAATATGGGAAAAATGAGTATTAAAAACACCACAAGTGATTACACTTGACAGCAAATTTTTATAAGAGGCCAAGTGTGAGGTTTGATTATCTCATCACCCGCATTCTCTACAGGTCAGCAGTCCTTGAAGATCTGGTGAGACAAGTTGGAGGAAAGTTAAAGATATTTGTCTAGAGACTCATAAAAATGAGTCAGATTATAGAAGATATTCCAAACCAAGTATATTAGAATAGACTACATCAAGAAAATATGTACACTCCACCAAGTCTTAGTAGATTAACCCAATAAAAGTTTATGCCTCACATGCATCTTACTTACAAAAGTGAGACAGTCCTTTGCCTTCTGGTGCCTAATTGATCTGGAACACAGAGCTTCAAGGAAAGCACGGATGAGAAAGAACTATAAACAACTGTGAAGGGTTTAAGTAGTCAAGACGAGATTTGGTTTGCCTTTCTTTCATCCCTCGTGTCCACATTCCAGTAGTCAATGCAGTAATACTTTATATGGTCCAGCTCTAATTGCAAGAGAGGATTGGGAATGAATTTTCTATGCCCAAAAGGATGATGTATATAATGAACACCTGGCAATGTCTCTGCCAAACCATCTTAAGAAGTATAAATGCAGTTAGTAATAAAGTTGATAAATGAAGTGCATTTCTTATGAGCCTAGCATGGTAAGGAATGAAAAATGCAGTCTAAATCAAGAAGGCTTTCTTTGAGGTGTGTTCTTCTAAATAAAGACCCTAATTGCCCCATTTAGCAGTCTCATGCTATATAATTTAGTAAACACGTTTATGAGTAACTTTAAAAATAATTAAAATGGTGTCAAGGTTTATATGAGGATTAATAGAAAGTTTAGAATGATCAAATTAGCAGAATTACTGACCTGGAAATATTTCTGATACTGATAATTTCTTAGAAAATTTTTCCAGAAAGCAATGGGCATATTTACATAGGCATAAAATATTTTTTACAAATAGGACTCATACTTCAAATTATTTGTTTTGACCTTTAGCATTTTATATTTCTTTTTCAAAAGACAGTTGTATAATATACAGAGAGCAAATTGGTTTTAGTCAAATTTTATATAGTTTAATTTAACAAATATATAACAGTTAAGAATATTGTTTATGATAACCATACTTTTTCCTTAATTGTGTATAATTTTTACAGTGAATAAGAATGAATTAAAAGATATATTTTAACATTTGAGAGTGAAATTTGTACATGACCTCAGACTTTCTGGACAGAATATGAGTTAGCACTCCTAAATTATTTTGACAGGATCTTGGCTATATATATATTGTTTGGGGAATATGATATGTCAATGTTATTAGATATATGCATATATATATTTTAGTGGCAATAAAAATAATAATTGATTTTAATGACTTTAATAAATTTTATTACACAGATGCTGTGGAATATTTACATCTAATAAAAAGAATTCACAATTCTGTTCATTTTCTTTTGCTCAAGAAGGATCTTTATTGCTTTCTTTTTTTTTTTTTTTTTTTTTGTAGTACTGGGAATTGAACCCAGGGCTTTGTGCATACTAAGCAAGCACTCTACCACTGAGCTATATCTCAGACTCTTTGTAGCTTTCTATTAAATGTGAAAATTGAGTTTCTGGGGTTTCCAGAAACTATAGTAGAATAATGTATAATATATAAGTCAACAAATATATTTGTATAAAAATATGTGTATGTATACACACACACACACACACACATACACATGAACAGAATAATATTCTCACAAAGTGGTGAAGGGTGTCATCATACTGGACCCAATATTCATTCAACTGGAAGCGTGCAGTTTTGGGAGGGAAAAAGTAATGAACTGCAGCAAAAACTTATAACATTGTAGTGAATATGATTTTATCCACTATAAATGCTACATGAAATTGAATCAAATCAGTATACTAATATGGCTAGGAAATAAATATGAAATATTGCTTGTACAAATTCACCTTATTTAGCTGAGAGGCATGAAGTGTATATCTTGAAATTATTTCTTTAATGATTTCAATAATTAATGTCATTTCCTTTAAAAAGAAAAAAAATAAAGAACTCTTATATTTTATGTATCACAGTACATGGTGAAAAGTGCCCTGTGCGTGCTGTTTGTATACTTGCAGAATGAAAAACTTGTACTTTTGATGGAGGTCACTATTGACCTGAAATATACCAGGGCTCATGGATCATGCCCAGCACTGTCACTTAATACTAGATCAGAGGCCATAGTAAAGATAAGGAGGCAAGTACTGGGCTTTTTGTAAACCTTTTAAAATTTTCCTCCCCTCTATCCCATCAAAATCTGTCAGAATTGGTGCCTCTTCAGGGCCCTTTTTTGATTCTGTCTGTAAATCTGTCAAAACACAGTTTTTCTTATTCTTATGAATTTGCTGAAGACATTTCCCCAAGCAGCTAGTTCTGAGTTATATTAGACCAAAATCTGCAGATATTTGAACACTGAATAAAATATGTCAATTTTAAATAATATAACAACTTTTATTTATTAAGGGGCTATACACTGTGTGAAATCTAAAGCAGTTAAGCTATCAAAATTTCTGCCACCCATTAGAGACACTTTTGCCTCCAAAGTTCTTTTATGTTACTGACATGGTCCCTAAAATATGGAACATGAAGGGGATACTGACCTTGTGTGCTCCTTCTCAAAGGGATCTTGCTTCTTTGTAAATCTCAGCACTAAAAAAATGCTAGAATGTATGTCTTCTGTAATTCATACTGCAGGAAGACTGTCTGTGCCTACAGGTGCCTCTGAGTTTCTACCCTGATTTCTATGTGCATTTTCAAAGGCCACTACCTTCTAGCAAGCCTTTGACAAAGACTTTGAAGAAAGGCTCTCAGATACAGCCTGAGAGTTATTTCCACAAAGCCTGTTAGTTACCAGCCCAAATAAACAATTCAGTTTCTCATTTATACTGTTAGCTTTCAGAAAACAACTAGTTACTTAATTAATCAAAACATTTGTTAAAGAAAAAAAAGGAGAGAATAAAAAGATGAAACATAGATGTTTCTGAATATTATACTTTAAATTGTCTATTCAACATTATGAGCTCATACACATTATGTAGTGGACCTAAAAAGTTTAGATACAAGGAAGAGAATGAATACATTACTGATGAATGTCCATGCTTCAAAATATTGGGTTTACTTGGAGCAACATTCCCCACATATTTAAAAAAAACTTTTGCCGTTTAAATTCCATGAGATGTATTCAATTAATAAAAGTATGCCTCTGCCTGTTTTATATATATATATATATGAGAGAGAGAAAGAGAGAGAGAGTCTTAAAATAGGGCATAGATGGCATAGATGTTGAGCCTTAAATACTAAGTTTTAACAATTTGTAAAATGAGCATATAATTGTATTTGTTACCACTAATTATCAAGCCCCAGAATCTAATAAGCCATTGAAGAGAGGAGTGATTCTGTTCTTTAAAAATTCAATTACTCCAATTGACTCACATTTCTCAGGGATAGATGAACTTGACTCATAATGAAATTCAGAGCAGTATGCCAAGGGCCAAGGCTAAAAACCCAAAAGTTTATCTTGAAGAAGGTAATGGCAAAAAAGAAATGCTCATCTCAGCCTGTGTTTGGACTTGTTTTCCAGGTCAGAATTTCTTATGATATTTTTATAATGAAGCAAGTAAGTTTGAAAAGTATCTACTTTAGAAAATCATGTCTTAAATTCTTGTTTATATCTTTGTGATTAATTTGCGTGTTACAAATTGAACTGAGTGCAAAAGATTAATGCAAAGGAAGTCATAGTCATTCCTTTTAAAGACTGCACACAATTTGGACAATATTACTAGAGACTTGTAAGAAGAATTCTACCTATGAAATAACCTAAAAGACGAACTGATCTAAAAATAAAGAGCAGGGGTTTCAAGATTTTTCATTTGATACTTAAAATATGTTTTAAACCAATTTGAATGCTGGATTTAACAAAAACAACATAAACGTTGGTTCATATTTGAAAGGGAAAATCTACTGGCTATCCCCATGGTTCACTTGCCACATAACTACAAACATCTTAATACTTATTTTCCATGCTTACATTTCCCTTTTTAAAATGCATGTATATTGTAATTTGTTGTTACAGAATATATCTCATCTGATAATTTTTTTTCTTCAATATTACATTAAGCTGTCAGATCTGAGTTATCTGATTCTTTTGACTAGTTTCTATCCATCTTTTTGCACATGACTGCTATCACCCTGTATTGCAGCATATTGACAGGCATGCCATTTGAGGATAACCATAACAGAAAATGGTAAGTATCATTTCTATTTCTAGCCTAAAATGTTCCAGAGCCAAGTTTGTCCCGATATAAAATAAAGATAGGAAGCAAAACATAATTGTACTCTGTTCTGAAGGGGAATTTAACATTTATTAAAAAGAGAAATGAAATTTATTGTAGAGACTACTGGACTACTGTTTAGTCTCAAGGCAACTCATGTGCACACCTTGAAATAATATAGGATACCAAAATCATCATGTTAACAAAAAGGACCTGTATTTGGTTTGCCCTCTTTGAATGCCCTGAAGTTCTCTTCTCCTATTGCTGAGAAAATGCAGTGTCTCTCTTCTCCCCTCTGTATCCTGTGGTTTAGAGAAGGAAATTATGAGATACTGGGCTGTAAAATGAGAGATGGAAGTGAGGGTGTAAGGATCCCTAAAAGTATAAAGAACACTCTTTTTTCATACCTCCTGCAGCTACTCTCTTTGTAATTCTCTTTTGTGAACACTTTAATTGATTTCTTTAGTTGGTTGTGAAAAAGTGGTACTGGGGATTGAACCTAGAGTTGTTCATGTGCTAGGAAAGTACTTCTACCAGGAAGCTATATTCCCAGTACTGTTCGACAAATATTAACAAACAACTCCACTGGGCTAAAAGGAAAGCTAGATTCTAGAATATAATGAATAATATATTGATCTCCAATCAAAGAAAGTTTCTGCTTATTGGGTGAAAATCACAATGTAGCAAATGTTATGGCAGATATATGAACACAGAATAAGGCACAGGGGCAAATTGCTGGAATCATAGATAATTATTTTATAAGAGTTGGTTTAGATGATGCCCCATGTACTATTCAAGTGTAGATGGGAGGAAGGACATTTCACATTTCATAGAAATTAGATACAATTGACCTTGTTTATTACCTTCCTTACTCTACTGACACAAAATTAAACTTCTAGTCCTGCATTGCCCAAATTTCAATTACAAGTATATACTCCCTTTCTACTGCAACATGATGAAGTATTTAGGGAAGGGTGTTTTATTATAAGAATTAGAGGCCAACTTTATTTTTTCCCGAGATCAATTAAGTAGAATTGTTTTATAGTTTTACGTTGAGTATGTGGAATAAAGAAGAAATGAAGGGAGCTGTTTTGAATAGGTAATGTGAAAGTGGTTGGAGTTGAGGGTGATTTTTAGCTTCCTCTGATACTAGAGAGAATGTCAGGAAAAGACATTGGTCAGGAGCATGTGATATTTCTTGGTTGGGATTTTTTTTTTTAATACTAAATCAGCATCAAATGAATGAAAATCTGAAAGAACAGTTTGGAGCTGCTCAGGGAGCAGAAGATGATCCTCAATATCAAGACAGACAGTGAGGTTTTGACTGATTCTTGCTCCTATTCTAGATTTTGAAAACAAACAAAAAAATCTCATATATTCTGATGTAATTGTGGAGGGATCATGAGATATGATGTAAACTACCAAAGAAAGGTGGCACATCTTACCTCCTAATATTTAATTTACCTATATTTGTCTCTATCTATCTATCTATCTATCTATCTATCTATCTATCCCTATAAGTTTTTAAAGTATGAGCTACTTTTAAGAATGAAAAAGTAAAAATACTCTCTAATATCTCATAATGCCATCCTCAAAATGTACTTTTCCCTTGTAAATTGCCAAAGAAAAATCAAAGCTTTAAATATTGCTAAAGGTGTATATCTATTCTTATAGAACTGAAGACAATTATGTATTCCATGTAAGAAAACATAAAGCCAGGACAACATGCACATTATTTGATTGGATTTGTTATGACTACTAAATGAAAAAAATACTAAAATTGACAGGAAATGTACTCCCATCAAATTCAACCTTTTTATTTTTACAGAAAAGATGAAACCAGAGACGTAATATATCAGTAAATAAATGGAACCAGGATTTTAACTTTATGCTCCATAATTTCCACCCATTGTTCAGTGCTGAGAGCCATAGCCAAGTTGGAATGGCCCCTGGCATTTTGCCAATAGTATTGGTTGAGAGGAGAGCCATTAAGATGATGCTGGATTGATTCAATTGTATATTAGACCTTTACTGTCTGCCTCTGGTGCCCGCTACTTTGGAGTTCTCCGGAGGATTGCCTGGGGAGTTCGAGTTGGTTGGGGAAGTTCCGGGAGAGAAAGTTCCGGTGTGTGTGGTGTTCCTGGAGGAGCTGCGTGGATGGCGTTCAGGAGAGTTCCTGGGGAGTGTGCTGGAGGAGTTCAGAAATAAAGTTTGTTCCTGCTTGAGTGGCTCGTGATTTGTGCCCAGCCAGACTGCGGCAGTTCAGTTCATTGACCCAAGGTAAGTTTGGGAGAGTAGTTTGCATGGGCACCTTAATCCCACCAATTGTGATGCCACATATTTCTAAATGGGATGAAAAGTGATACTAGAAACTAATTGTGTGAGAGTTTGAAGATGATTATTTGATTTGTTGGTAAAGGACAACAACAACAAAAAAAATGGAACAATAGGTGTCATTTCTATGACCACCATCCAATCCCTGGTGATTTTTGCTTTGCAAGGGTCTTCAATTGGACTAAATTCAAATTAATAAGCAGAGGCTTGACAGTGTGTCTGAAGTTAGGGGAGTTTGTCTTAAGGAAAATTTGTATCTAGAACAGTGTATGTCAATATGAATGTCACCATTTGAGGTCACTAGAAGTTGCTCAGACATTACTATTAAGTGATTTTGCTTTTTAGAATTCATCAAGATCTAAATAATGGTGGTAATAGTGTAGACTTCAGCTAGTGTCTCATCTTTGGGCAGAGTGGGAAGTATTGATCTATGCTAAGAAAAAAATACCAGAAGATTATATAGAAAAAAATAGTGCAACATATTTCTTTTCATGATAGCTAAAATTATCATGTTGACAGTATATATTTTAAAGCCTCATTAGTACAGGTTTTTCCTATATAATTTAACTGTATTCTCATACAAGGAGAGTTTCAAAATGGCCACAGTAGCAAAAAAGCAAAGATTGTGAGCAGAGCAGTATTGGAGCTTATTTTATGAATATTATTGAAATTATGTAGTTAATGTTTATGTTTAAGTGATAATTGCAATAATATTCCTATTTTTACTTGCTGAGCATTGACTTGGTTTAATGGAAATATCAAGTGATTAAAAAACCTCTTTTAATAATAAAAGAAATAATAATATTGCCAAAACAATGATAACATCTAGACAAGATATGACCAAAAAAAAAAATGATTGAAATAACTGAAGGATATCGGATCTTTGACATAAGGGTCAGAGATCCACATTTACACAGCTGTCCCTTAGAATACTTTCCAGGTCTTGGGGTGGCATTTCAGATATAATTTACGAAGAAAACTTCACTCTTATAATGTTGAGTTGTCAGTGGACCCAGGTTAAGATTGTACAATCAACTAAGCATGAAAAGAAATCTGAGAAGAGAGGAGACTGAAAAAGGAGAACCTCAAAATAGTGTATAACAAAAATAACACAGAAAAGAGGCATCAGAAAAAGAATTGCATTTGTTGAATGCTTTTGTATATTACTGAAACTAAGTAGAGTTTTTCCAGATAAAACATTATTGTACTTTTCCATGAAACTAGAGATAAAATAACTCAAAAATACAGAAATGGGAGGTGATTTAAAATGGTACATCAGAGGTTATATAATGCAAAGGAGGTCGTAATGGAGAACTGAATGAACATCAAAGAAATAAGGTATCTAGAAAACAAAAATGACAGATATAAATCTAGCTTACTAATTGCATAAAACACAATTAAATACTCCAATGAAAAAGCAGATATTTTCACAGTACGGTTTTTAAAACAATGTATTTGTACTGTAAAAGAGACAGAAACATACTTCAGACTCACAGACACAAAGAAAATAGGAGTAAGATAATGACATAAACTGAAGTTGATTCTTGCAAATTCTTCTAAAAGTCATAGAGGCAAGAGCATGTCCCATCTCATTCTATGAAGCTCTGATCACATAACCAGAAAGACTATTATAAGGAAACTGTAGAACGATATTCATTTGGATATCTGTGCAAAAGTTCAGCAACATATATGTACAGGAAACTAAGTGAGATTTATCCCCAAATTGCAAAATTTAGCATATAAGCCAATATGATATACAATATATAAAATAGAAAATGGAGAAATTACATTACATCAATTGGAGACAAAATGCAGTTGAAAATTCAACATCTTTTCATATTAACAATAAATAAATAAACTAGTAATCAAAAGGATTTACTTTGATTCATAGAGGTTATCTATAAAATTCAACATGTAGCATCATATTCTGTGGTAAAATAGTGAAAAATCTTTCCTCTAAAATGAGCAAAAATACAAAGATATCTGCTCTCACTACTCCTATTCAGTATGTATTATAGGAAATACAGAGGGCAACTAAATTAGAGCAAAAAAAAAAAAAAAGAAAAAGAAAAAAAGAAGAAGAAAAGGTCTTCAGAATGATAAAATCTATTCCTCTTTGCATATATCTTCTTGTACATAAAAAATCCTGAGGAATATACATATATGCAAACATGTACAAATACACAAACACAATTAGAAGTAAGTGAATTCATCAATTTTGCAAAATTTAAAATCAATATACAATAATCAATCATAGTTTATATACCACAAATGAAGGACAACAAAAATGAAATTAAGAAGATAATGACCAATGATATTTAAAATAATGTAAAAAAAAAAAAAAAAGCCAAGTGTGGTGGCATACACCTGTAATTCCAGCGGCTCAGGAGGCTTAGATATGAAACCAAAGCACAAGTTTGCAAGTTCAAAACCAGCCTCAGCAGAACTGAAGAGCCTAGCAACTCAGTGAGACCATGTTTCTAAATAAAATACAAAATAGGGTGGGGATGTGGCTTAGTGGTTGAGTAACCCTGAGTGAAATCCCTGGTACAAAAAATAAAAATAAAAATGTGTGTGTGTGTGTATGTGTGTGTGTAGCTTCAAATATAATTTTACCTAAATTGTATACATGCAATGTGTGTCCCACCCAAATTCTTACATTGAAGCCTGAGTCTCAATGTAAAGGTGTTTGTGCAATTTAAGAATTAGACTAATGTCCTTATGCAAAGAGGATGAAATACAAGATCTTTCACTCTCGCTGTACTCTCTACCACAGCAGCATACAATGATAAAATTCCCTTTTGCAAACTATACAAGGGTCTGCACAGGAACCAACCGTGCTACCACCCTGATCTGAGAATTTCCAAACTTCAGAACCATGAGACTTAAATTTCTGTTTAGGAATTCTGTTTACAGTACTCTGTTTCGGCAACCCAGACTGGCTGAGACAATGAATGAAAGATATGCACCAGAAGCAGGAAAATATCATTGACACAAATTAAGGACTTGAATAAGTGGTAAGGTATTCTGTAGTCATGAATTGGAAGACTTACTATTGCTAATATGGCAACACTGTCCAAATTAATCTACAAATCAAATGTAGAGATTGACAAATTGATTTTTAAATATGTACAGAAATGCATAAAAGTCAAAAAAGTGTTGATAAAAAAGAATGAAGTTAGAGGACCCAAACACTTCAATTTTGAAATTTGCTAAAAAGTTACAGTGATCAAGATGTTGTATTATTGGAATACATATAAACAGATACATTAATGGAATAGAATTGGGAGTCCATAAATAGACTGGTCTGTTTATGGTCAATTGAACTTTAATGAGGAATTCCATGCTAATACAGTTGAGGGAGGAGAATGGTAATCTAATTATTTCAGGTAATGGTTCTAGAACAATTAAACATCAACATGGAAAATAGTAGAATAGGACTCCAACCTCACATCATACACAAAAATTAGTTAAAATGAATCAACCTTAAATATGAACATTTAAATTATAAGGGTTAAATCTTTGTGGTGGTATATTAGGCAACAATCTTAGATATGAAACCAAAGCACAAGAGTCATAATAAAAACTTGAAATATTAGACTCCCTTGAAACTAAAATATTTTTTGGATATTATAAATAAGACATTGAAATGTTCTACAGAGTGTGATAAAAAAATCTACAAATATCTGCAGCTTTTTGCCATCAGACTAAAATATAACTTGAAAGGAGTAAATTTAAATTATAAGGAGTAAATCTTTGTGGTGGTAGATTAGGCAACAATCTTAGATATGAAACCAAAGCACAAGAGTCATAATAAAAACTTGAAATATTAGACTCCCTTGAAACTAGAATATTTTTTGGATATTATAAATAAGACATTGAAATGTTCTACAGAGTGTGATAAAACAATCTACAAATATCTGTAGCTTTTTGCAATCAGACTAAAATACAACTTGAAAGGGCAATCAATGATCACTTTATTGACTTCCTTAACATATTCTCCTTAACTTATGCTAATTAGCCCTTTACCAGCTTTTCCAGCATAGCTTTACCTTATTATACCAGCATTGACAGTTCATGTGGTTAAACTTAATTTCCCCTACTCAGTTTCTAGCTTGCTTGACTTCACAGCAACATTCAACAATGTTGACTCTACCTGCCTACATATTGAGATGTTTGTACTCAGGACTCAGTAATACTGGGCTCTTTCATTCTTAACTGTATCACAAGATACTCCGTATTTCCTTTGTAGATTCTCATCCTTAGATGCCTCTGCCTCTCTAAATAAGTACCAGTCATGGCTCAGTCCTAAATTCTCACTACATTATTAAAGGAAAAAAAAATATTGTTTTCAAAATCTTCACAACAAATCCTAACTACTTTTCATAATGCCTAACAAATAACCTAGAGCTGGGCCCAGGGAAGATTCTGATCTTTGTGACTGCCAGGTCTTCCCAACTTGAATTTTTCATAAACTAATTGGATTCTACATTTAAGAAAGACATTATAGCAAATTCTGACTAAGCTTTATTTATTGAATAATAAACAAACAAAAATAAATAAAATTAACAAATTGATCATTTTGAGATACCAATATCCTTAATTAAAGCTGATTGCTCTTTTCACCTAATTTTCATGTTTTGCAGTTGTAGTGTACAAGGGATTTTTTTTTTTTTTTTAATAAAGGTTCTGTCTGTTTTGTTAGGTTTAGCAAAGAAAACAATTTTGTTTATGGCAATTTATATTTAACATGCAAAAATAGCAATCTGCCTAATAAATAATATCACCAAATATGATTAGATCTATTAAAGACATCTCAATTTGTGAGATAAACTAGAGCTCATAAATCCTACAAAGATTCTAAAAGAGTAAACAAAATGGAACATTTATTCCCAAAGTATAAAATCATCACTCAGTAAAATGTACTTATGTTCTGTTTTTAAATTTTATTTAAAACTATAATCTTCACAGTGTACTCACTTTTATGATATTTAGATAAATTTTAATTCACATGGCTACTTACTTTTATTTGGAATAACAGAAATTTATCTGTTCAATGCGTTTGAATGGCACCATAATCATTTATTAAAATGAGCTTGATGTTAAAGTTTAGTGTTCTCACAGATTTAATTGGCCATTTTTTGCAATATGGTTCTGATATTTTTAAGCAATCGTCTGAAGGAATATTTAAAATATGTATAGGAAGAGTCATTGGCTTTATTACAACACTGAATTTTCTAGTACTGTAACCAAAACCAACAGAAGTTATATAATTTGTTCAAGTTAGGAGACTAATTAAGAGAAATGAAATCAGAATCTAAGCCAAACTTTTTGGTTATCCTTCAGATATACTAGTCTTCTATGTGTCTGCCTTACAAGCAATCTGTTAGAATAAAAGAGTTCCCCAAAATATGCAGAGATACTGCACTTTTTCAAAAGTGATCTTTAATGCCTACCACTGGTCTCATTTTAATTATGGTGCAACTTTAGCCTCCAGGGATAATCAAAGTCTGGGAGGATATGCATTATAGATTTTTAGAATATTTTTATTTACACATGAAGCTTATTGTGCCATTGGAGTTAGGTTGGATATACAATTTAGCAAATTTGAGGGAATACACTCTAAACTAAGTACCTACAAATAACCATTTATTCCATCATAGATATTACTGCCCACTTGGTATTTATAGCTGTTTCTCATGACTTAATACCTAAAAGTGCTGTTTGTTCAAAGAGAACTTCATTACTGCAGGTTTGATTTATAATTTGAAGATTTTTCATTATAAACCTCAAAAATATTATAGTTGGAAATATATTGGGATGCCACAGGTGTTCCTCATGTCTTTGTTCTTCTTCATGAATAGGTCAGATGAAAAATACTGATTCTATTCTGGTTAAGTCTGAAGGAATCTATTATAGGACCTTAGCACAAAGCAATGACCTCCCATGAAATTGTTTAAAATTTATATAATTATTATTTATTTCCTCATAGATGGTAAATGCCAGGATGCCTGGAAATGGACTTTTCTTTTCTTTACCTCTTATTTACAGGTCTTGCACTTTGTGGCATGCACTGAATTTTTGCCTGAGAATGAGCTGTGACTATATTTAATGATGGATCCTGATGCTTATTTTTGTTACTTTCCCCCTACCTTCTAAAATTTCTTCAGTGTCTTTACTCTAGTGGATCTCTTTATTAAAACTACATAATAATGTCTTTTTATCCAAAATACATGCCAAAGTTTGTATATGAGATGGTATATTCTGAAATGAGCCACTTCACATAAAAAAGATCACTTAACAATGAGACAGTTCTCCCTTCTATCTCATTTGTATTTGTATCAAAGCAGATTGTTAATATTTTTTTTCAAAAAACACAAAAGGAATAAAAATAGTCACTTGCCATTCACCAGAAAACAGTCTTGATTTTAAATGAGGGAAAATAATTAGAAATTTCATTCATTGGTATTTCCTGCCTCTTTTATAAAATATTTCCTTTAATTCTGTAATATACACAAGGCCTTTACTCAAGCCATGCATAGGTATTCTTTTTTTTGAATTAAAAAAATTATGTTAAAACTTATAAGGCCATTTTATGATGTCTAAGAGGAAATAAGGAAATTAAGTGTCAACATTATTACTCATTAAAAGCCATAAAGTCTTTTTTATGTAATTTTTTAAATTTATATATGACAGCAGAATGCATTATAATTCTTATCACATATATAGAGCACAATTTTTCATATGTCTGGTTGCATTCATGGTATATTCACACCAATTTGTGTCTTCATACATGTACTTTGGATAGTAATGATCATCACATTATACCATCATTAATTACCCCATGCCCCCTGCCTTCCCCTCCAACCTCTCTGCCCTATCTAGAGTTTGTCTACTCCTCCCATGCTCCAGCTCCCTATCCCACTATGAATCATCCTGCTTATATCAAATAAAACATTATGGCATTTTTTTTTTGTAAATGGATAGTTTTAGAGAAGATAATGCTAAGTGAAGTTAGCCAATTCCATGAAGTCTTTTATAAATTATGCTCAAGATTTGCCAAGAAACAGCTAACACACACACAACCAAAACAGAAGAAAGAGAAAGAAAAGAAGAGCATGGGACACAAATATATATATATAAACTTCCATAATTTTAAAACAGAAGACCAAAAGTGATAATGAAACCAGAACACAGAGTTCTGTTTATCCTCATCATTGTAACCACCTTAATTTCCAATTTCCCTTTTTTTCTCAGGTATTTTTACTTGACAACAGAAAGCTATGCCATTAGATTCCTCACTTTCTCATGAAACACCAGGTGATATAGTCTTGTTTGTTTAAGTAAGCCACAAAGCTTTTCCCTTGGGAGAAGATGCTATTTCCAATTGAGAAAGTCAGCAGAATGTGAAATCAATTATGATGACTGTTCTATTTCATCTTTGTTCAATTAGAACAGGATATTGTATTTGTGAATTACCTGTCATCCAAGGCCTCCAAGTATGTTTATAATGGAAAATGAACTATATGCTAATTTTTTTCTATAATGTACATGTATAGCTGTTTATTATGTAATGCACAATTGTTTTGGTAAATTAGCTAAAAAATGAATGACTGGTATTAGTTTATTTTACAGTCTCAGTTTTATTTTTGCTGTGCCTTCAGCTCATCCACTCTAAACCTCAAATGAAGTAATATAGATTATTTTCATTTGAAATTCAGATGGGATTTTCAACATTAGGTAAAATCTTTGGGCTTTAAAGTAGAAAAGTAGATTAAAAGTATCCATTTCCAGATTTTAGCTGTAAAATGTATTAATAAAAGCAAGGCAAATAATTAGAAGCTCTCTTCTTGTAATTGATTTCTAAATGAGCTTTAAAATTTCTAATAATTTCTACTTTGGTAATTATTGAAAAAAAACAAGTCATATTAATCTCTGTTTCAAAAGTGCATTTGTGAAGCATTAGAATTGCGATCTATTAAAAGTATTCGCTTTGTTATTTAAAGATGAGAACATTGAAAACTCAAAGGGTAGATTCAGTTCTTTAAATATATTCATGTTTAAGTCATACTGAAAGGTAACAGGATTAATTCCTTATAGCAACGAAAATACCTGTATTTTTAATATAATAAGTTATTTGTATGTAAATATTTAACACTGTTAAAAAGGAACAGAAAAATTTTCTGATTACCTCTAATATTCTACAAGTTAAATTATATATGCCCTAAAGAGAAAAATAATCATATGGTGTGTTATTCAGTTTTTTCGCTGCTGTGACCAAAAGATCTGACAAGAAAAATTAGAGGAAGAAATTTATTTGGGGGCCTTATGGTTTCAGAGGTCTCACTCCATGGAAGGCTGACTCCATTCTTCAGGGCCTGAGTGGGGTAAAACATCATGGTAAAGAGTGTAATGGAGAAAAGTGGCTCAGGAAATGGCTCCAGGAGGCAGAGAGAGGAAAGACAGAGAGAGAGAAATTCCTCTTACCATGGACAAAATATATACTCCAAAGCTACACCCCAAATTACCCATCTCCAGCGGCCACAGGCTTTCTGCCTCTAATTATCACCCAGTTAATTCCTATCAGGGAATTAACATACTGATTAAGTAAGGCTCTTCTAAGGCTCTCCTAACCTAATATTTCATATCTAAATTTTCTTGAATTGTCTCGCACATGAGTTTTTGAGAGACACCTCATATCTACATCATAACATAAGAGTTATCCAGAGGTTTTTAGATACCAATTTGGATTAACTTTACCTTTTAATAATAAATACTCCCCTTCCTTCCTTTTTCTTTTCTTGGCTTCATTCTTTGATTTTACCTCTCCTCCATTTCCCCTTTCCTTCAGCCCTTTCATTCGCAAGCAAATTAGGAATCAAAGGGAAGAAATGTAATAAACTGGTATAATGGTCTATGTCAAAGTAATATTAAAGAGATCATTATATATTATCCATAGTGTATTCAATCCATATATGTACATATACACACACACATAAATAACTGAAGATAAGAATTCTTAGGTATAACTTAGAAAATAAATTGTATCCTGATGAGGAATTAAAAAGTCTTCAACTCATGTAACAGGTCAAAGAACACAGTGATGCACATCTATAATCCCAGCAGCTCAGGAGGCTGAAGCAGGAGGATTGAAAGTTCAAAACCAGACTCAGAAACTTAGTGAGGCCCAAGTAACTTCATAAGGCCCAAGTAACTTAGTGAGATCCTGTCTCAAAACAAAGTCAAAAAAAAAAAAAAAAAAAAGAACCTAGGATGTGGCTTACTGGTTAAACACCCTGGGTTCAAACACTAGAATAGCAATAGAACAAAACAAAACAAAAAGCAGATAACAAGTCATTGTCGCGAATTTAAAAAATTATTTTTACTATATCATTACTGATTAAATGCAATTGATAAGAACATAATTTCTTAAAGTGGAACCTTGTATCTTTGAGGTTCACATTCTCTTTCTTGGAAGATTTTGATAGTTTAAAAAGGTATTTCTTTTAAAAAATTTTTTTATTCACTCAGACAAATTTCATGCTTGGTATTTCCTCCAGTTTTTAGTAAAACAAAGAGATTGAAACATGAGTTTACTTCTTCCTTATTCTAATAAATATCCAACTGAGGTATCAGACCTGGGATTACAAAACTTCTATATTCCAATCTATTACTCTTTAAATGCAGGATTAGAATCAAGTCTCAACAATAAAAAAAAATTACTAACTGAATAATGACAATCATTTTTTTTATTGGTTGCTCAAAACATTACAATGATCTTAACATAACATATATTGTACATTTGATTCAAATGGGGTATGAATTCTTTTTTTTTCCCACATGTACAGATTGCAGGATCACATTGATTATACAGTCACGTTTATAGGAAGGGTGACAATCATTTTTATTATTTCAAAACTGAATGCCAGAATATCAACTTCTAATGTTCTTTTGTAAAATAACCTTAAATGTTTTAATTATTCACACATCATATATTTCTCTCACTTACAAAATTGGAAATAGTAGCCTCTCCTCTTTGTCCTCTTTTTGTGGGTTTATAGGGAATTGGTAAGTATATAATGAAAAGTGTTATTAGAATTTCTAGAAAATTGAGAAATTTGGGAGCTTAGATTTATTTAAGTTTTGTACTTTTTTTTAGGTTTTAGTTTAGTTTTGAGTAGGAAGAAGTTGCTATTCTTTTAAAATTATTTTGTAAGTCAATCTAGCATTAAAGTATTAAAAGTTGCAATATATTTGTGAACTAATTGAATAAAATTTAAAATAATATATCTTCCAAAATGATATCATTTCTCATTTAAGTGGTAAAATTTGCATTTTTTTTTCTGTTTATCTATTGAAGTAATTTATTCTAAACTAATTTAGGACTACTCTATTATATGACAGGCAAAGTATTAAAGATAGATAAAAATACCATCATCAGAGTTAGAAGCATAGGCGAGATGGTGACAGGAACACAAACAGTGACTAGGAACAGTATAATCATTATTTGAAGGACTCTGTGAGGAAAGCTATAAAGAAATACCAAGGAGTAAATGGAAACATGCTGAGGTCTTCAGTGTCCAGGGAATTGCTAAACTTACCCTGCACTTTATTTTTTAAATTTAATTTTTTATTTTCAGATGTACATGACAGTAGATTGTATTTTGACATATTATACATATGTGGAGTATAACTTATTCTAATTAAGAACCCATTCTTGTGGTTTTAAATGATATGGAATTATATTTGTCATGTATTCATATATAAACACAGGACAGTTATGTCCAATTTATTCTACTCTCTTTCCTACTCTCTTTCCCCCTTTCTTGTCTTTATTCCCTTTGTGTAATCCAATGGACTTCTATTATTCCACTCCTTACCCTTCTCTGTTGTGGGTTAGCATTCGCATATCAGAGAAAACATTTGGCCTTTGGATTTTTTGGGATCAGCTTATTTTACTTAACATGATAGTCTTCAGCTCAATCCGTTTATAAAAAAAAAAAAAAAAAAAAAAGACCCAATTTCATTCTTCTTTATGGCTGAGTAATTTTCCACAGTGTGTATATATACCACATTTTCTTTATCCATTCATCTGTTGAAGGGCACCTAGTTTGGTTCCATAGCTTGGCTATTGTGAATTGAGCTGCTATAAACATTCATGTGACTGCATCCCTGTAGTATGCTGATTTTAAGACCTTTAGGTAAATACCAAGGAGTTGGGATAACTGGGTCAAATGGTAGTTCCATTCCAAGTTTTCTAAGGAATCTTCATACTGTTTTCATAGAGTTTGCATCAATTTGCAGTCCCACCATCAATGTTTGAGTGAACTTTTCCCCCACCTTCTTACTAATATTTATGGTTCCTTATAGTCCTATAATTGTCATTCTCACTGGAGTGCAATGAAATCTCACTATAGTTTTAATTTACATTTCTCTAATTTCTAGAAATTTTGAACAAATACTTAGAGGTAAATGAGAATAGTGACACAATATATCAAAATCTCTGAGACACTATGAAGATAGTTCTAAGAAGAAAGTTCATTGCATTGCACTCATTCATTAAAAGAATAGAAAGTCACCAAGTAAATAACCTAAATTTACATTTCAAAGTCCCTGAAAAAGAAGAACAAGTCACCAAAAGCAATAGAATACAGGAAATAATTAAAATCAGAGCCAAAATGAATGGAATTGAAGCAAACAAAAAATACTCAAAAAATTGACAAAACAAAAAATTGGTTGTTTGAAAAATTTTTTTAAAAGCTGATAAAAAATTAGCCAAGCTAATGCAGAGAAAGAGAGAAAAATTCAAATGACTAACATTTTGATAAGAAAGGACATATCACAACAAACATTACTGAAATACAGATGATAATTAGAAACTATTTTGACGATATGTATTTCAACAAAATCACAACAGCACTGACAAATTTCTAGAGATATATGTCCCACCCAAATTAAATCAGGAAGACATGGAAAGTTTAAACAGATGAATTTCAAGCAATGAAATTGAAGACACCATCAAAAGCCTACCAAACAAGGAAATCCCAGAACCAGAGGGATTCTCAGCCAAGCTCTGTCAGACCTTCAAAGAAGAATTTACACAAATACTCCTCAAATTATTCCATAAAATAAAAAAGGAGCAACCTTTCCAAACTTCTTCTATGAAGTATTACCCTTATACCAAAACTACATAAATGACACATCAAGGAAAGAAAACTTCAGATCAATATCTCTTTTGTACATTGATACAAAAATCCCTAGTAAAATACTGGCAAATTGCAGCATTAAATATATTAAAAACATATGAAAAATATATGATCAAGTGGGGTTCATTCCATAGATGCAAGCTTGGTTCAACATATGGAAATAATAACTGTAATTCATCACATCAATAAACTTAATGACAAGAATCACATGATTATCTCAATAGATGAAGCAAAAGCATTTGAGAAAATACAACATCTATTAATGCTCAAAACACTAGCAAAAATAGGGATAGTACAAATATACCTCAATACTATAATAGTTTTATATTTTAAAACCAAGGCCAACATTATTCTAAGTGGAGAACATTTGAAAGCATTCCCTCTAAAAACTGGAAAAAAACAAGGATGTCCTCTTTCACCACTTCTATTCAACATTGTCCTTGAAACCCTAGCCAGAACAATTAAACAAAGGAAATAAAGGGATACGAATAGGAAAAAAAAAGAACTCAAAATATCCTTATTGCTGATGACATGATTCTTTATTTAGAAGACCCAAAAAAACTTCAACAGAAAGCTTCTAGAACTCATACACAAATTCAGAAAAGTAACAGGTCAGGGTATAAAAATAATACAAATAAATCAATTGTGTTCCTATACACTAATGATGAATTGGCCAAAAGATAAATCAGGAAAACTACAATATTCATAATAGCCTAAAAATACTTGGAAATCAATCTGACAAAAGTGGGGAAAGACCTCTACAATGAAAACTACAGAACACTAAAAAAAGAAACTGAGGCAGATCTCAGAAAATTGAAAGTCCTTCCACATTCTTGGTTAGGCAGAATTAATATTGTCTAAATTGCCATAATACCAGAAATGGTATACAGATAAATGCAATTCCCATTAAAATTCCAATGATGTTCTTCATAGAAATAGAAAAAGCAGTCATGAAATTCATTTGGAAAAATAAGAGACCGAGAATAGCCAAAGCAATCCTTAGCAAGAAGAGTAATGCAAGAAATATCACAATACCAGACCTTAAATTATATTACAGAACTATAATTACAAAAATGCCATGATATTGGCAAAAAAATAGACATGAAGACAAATGGAACAAAATAGAATATGCAAAATTAAACCTACATAAATACAGTTTTCTCACATAGACAGGGTCACCATAGACATACATTGGAGAAAAGATAGCTTCTTCAACAAACGGTGCTGAGAAAACTGAAAACCCCTATGTAGTAGAATGAAAGTGAACCCCTATCTCTCACCCTGCACAATACTCAGTTGCTTGATCACATTAAGGAAATAATGCTTACATTTCCCTGATTCAACAAAGAATATTTGAGGCTGTGAAGATTTCTACTTACCCTCATATTTCCCATTATTTTTCTTATTTTTTCATAATAAAACAGAGAAGAAGAAAAAAGAAATGAGGTATTTAGATATAAAATAAAGTAAATGATTCAACATTAGAAATTAAAATTATCATGCTCTTCTCTCAAAAATCTACAGAATAAGGAACTACATTTTAAAAGAAATGCTGGGATTCATATGTAACTTTATACTTCAATAAGACCCTCTATATAACAGATAAGTCAATCAACCATTCAAATTTTATTAATTTTTTTCAATATCACCAGATTTTTCTTCCTATTTTATTCCATCTTCTAAGAAATGCATTTATATAAAATAATTTAGATTTCTATGGAGGTGATTCTGAAAAGATAACCCTAAAATTTGTTAACTAATAGTCATTCTATTTTGCCAGTTTCCTTATTATGAATCTCTTTACTGAGAGTAAGAACTTCTGTGTCCTTTTCTCCTTGGACAATGTAAAATATTAAATACTGAATTAAAAATACCTGCACTCCTCTAATAGTTGCACAACCAAATATGACACTTGTTACATGCAGTTTCCTAGGCCTCATGTGACATATAGTGAATCTAAATTTCCCACTGGACTACTAACATCTCTTTTTTTGAAAAGTCACACATTCTAAAATTTTCAAAACATTGCTCTATTTCCTGGATTAATTCATCAGGAATCAGGTATTATGCAAAGTTTTTGTCTCTATAATGTAATGTTCAACCCAACTCTTAACTTTTCAATTTAAATGCTTATATAAAATTGTTAGATATCACTAAGGAAATAATGCTTATATCTCCCTGATTCAACAAAGAACATCTGAAACTATGAAGACCTCTACTTACCCTCAAATTTCCCGTTATTTTCGTTATTCTTTATAACTTTTAGTAGTTAAAAATAAAATTTATACTCATACTAATAAATAGTATACAGCTATATGAGGTCTAGATGAGTCATAACTATATTTTATATTTGCCACATTTTTGTATAATTATCCTTTATTTCCTATTAATCTACTCATGTAGATGGGATGATTTCTAAGTTTCTTATTACTAATTTACTTCTCTAATTTAATAAATGTTTAGATTTATTGTGTTGACTACTACCAGAATGTCACATAAAAAGCATGTGGCAAGACTTTAGTCTTCAGAAAAAAGCAGATTAATTTTATGTCAGTCATGCAAAGTCATATGACATTGGAGCAAATGTTAAAAATGATCATATGAACAGACTTTGATTAGTGGTATTATTTAATATTCTTTTGGTAGAGCAAATTTCTTTGCTATAAACATGCTGAACAAAATAAAATTATATAAATTTGTATAATTGCAAACTATTTCTGCCTAGCTAAAATTCTATGATTAATTTATGAAAATCACTTTATTTTAGTTTTCTAGTGGCATAGTAAATAAAAATTAGTACTAGTTAATTAGCCAGACATATTCAACTATATATTAGGAACCAAAAACAAAACAAAACAAAACAAAAAAAAACCTTCCTGACCTATAGCTTATTTAAATCACTGAATCTGTACCTTAGAAAAATGAAAATAATAGTAAGAATCAATGAGAGGTTATAGAAGCCAAAGTCAATGAAGAAATAATTTGTTGGTTTTAGAGCCCAAGATACCAATTATCATTATGGTAAGAACATTTTCCATTTACTGAAAATTATTTGAACCTAGGTTCTTTAATGTCATTGACATGCACATTAGCAGACTTGAAAATCAGAGGCAATTGAAACAGCACCTTAATTACCAAGTTTCCCATAGCCATGATGCATCTTCATCTCTGACAATCAGAATGCTACTAACATTTCACTTTGCATGAACCTCTGTCTGTCTATGTTCCATATGAAAACCTCATTTGTCTCATTTGTTTTCATACTGCTGATTGTAGAAAAAACATGTTAGAGATTTTGTCACACCAGTTACTACTTCAGTATGAAGAAAATAAAGGTATATTTAACCATGTTTTAAAAAGTTGGAAAAATAAAAAATTCTCTGTACAGTGTAAATTATTCTGTGTTACCCACACTTAAAATCCATTTTAGACTAGAACCAAGATAGTTTCTGAATTAGACACCTGCATATCACAGAGATAAAAAGAAGAATGTCGGGGGGATAAGAAATTCTTCTATGAAAGTCCTATATGTTGCATATATACAACAAAACCTTCCTCCCTGGAAAGTTTATCTTTTAAATGATTTTACAAAATGGAAAGTATGAATATTTACAGCTTAATCAGATAAAATTAATTTTTTAAAGCTGGATCAATAACTGTGCTAGGAGCAACGTATCCACATGTTAACTATATTTCATAGCTTTCATTAGTACTTCCTATCTCATTAACAAGATTGATAATTTCTCATATTTCTTGGCATTTTTTCTATTTGTTATTCTA
This sequence comes from Marmota marmota marmota, assembly GCF_001458135.2. NCBI lineage: Eukaryota > Metazoa > Chordata > Mammalia > Rodentia > Sciuridae > Marmota > Marmota marmota. Next base: position 23,720,215 of record NW_026000242.1, read on the forward strand.
TTTTATGCAATTATTATGCTTATCATTTTACTATCAAGATGTCAGTTTCTCAAATCTGAGTTGTTTATAATATAGTCTATATGCATGTAATTTGACAGCTATGAATAGTAAACCATCTTCCAGTTGGTAGACTATAAGTGTAACAATAATTACTTACAATATTGTTAATAACGACATAATAAGTTTATTGCTTTTTTTCTCTGAATGACATTAAAATCTTCTCTTTCTTTGTTATTTATATTTGTTACATTTTTTTGTGGTGTCCCCAAAAACTAATGTGTGAGAAAATGCAAGAAAATTTAGAGGTGAAATGATTGTGTTATGAACCCTTAACCCAAACAGTGAAGTAATCTCCTGATAGGGAATAACTGAGTGGTAACTCTAGGCAGGTGGGATGTGACTGCAGACAGTTGGTCTGTGGGGGAATGTGTCTTTAAGGTTTATATTTTGTCCTTGTGAAGCATAATCTCTGCTTCCTGGATGCCTTATTTCTGGTTGTTTTCCTCTACCACACATTTCCACCATCATTTCTGTGTCACCTGGCACCCCAGAAATGGAGTTAACTGAAACCTCTGAAAACCTGAGCCCCCAAATAAACTTTTCCTCCCATAAAATTGCTCTTGTCCAGTCTTTTCCTCATAACAATGATAAAGCCAACTAAAATAATATTGAATTTTTAGTCTAGGTATAGATTTTTTATTGTATTTTCTGATCAGGATTATTTTGCTCATCAAACCGATATATTTCTATATAATTTTTAGTTTAAAAAGAATAGAAGAAAACAAAAGCTAGTGATTAATTTCCCATTTTTTCCATTATCTCTTTCAGAAACTCCAGTTAAATTTAATTTACCTTCTCACACTAGGATCTATATCTCTTAACTTCACATTCATATTTTATGTTTCTTTGTCTTACATTCTGCACACACACAAAAAAAGCCTTCAGGTTATTCTTTGTCTATTTAGCTATCTATTATCTTCTGTTAAATAACTATGACATTAATTATAATTAATTTTTTTCTCTAAAGAACTTGCAGTTTTTTTTATTGTTAATTTTCAGATATGCTCTGTTGAGAATTTTTAAGCTAATTCTTGTTTGTTTTTATAAATCATTTTCCTGTAACATTGCCAGTTTGATTGCCTGAAAACTTACCTGAGTCCATCATTGTTTATCTTTAAATATTCAATGCCAAAAACCCTGATTCTGGTAGTATTGGAAATCAGGTATTATAAAATTTACCAGACATGAGGCACATAAAAATATTGGCACATTTTTGAAGAGAGTCCAGACCCAAACATAAAAGTGAGATCATTTGGTGTTTCTTTTTCTGTGCTTAGTATAATGATCTCCTAGTTTCATCCATGATGTCACAAGTTACAGGCCTTCTTTTAAAAAACAAAACAAAGTTTCTTTGTGTTTATGTTGTATTTTCTTTATTCATTCATCTTATGGTAAGTGAGTATTAGGTAGAATGAATACTTAGGTTGAATATTTATTTTGACTATTGCAAATAATGCTGCAATGAATAGGTAAGTATATTCATCTCTTTGACATCCTCATTTCATTTCCTTTGTATACCTAGCCAGTAGAAGGATTGCTGGCTCATAAGCTAGTTCTGTTTTTAATATGTTGAGAAACTACTGTTTCCAATGATTGTGTAAATCATTACAATCCTAGCAAGAGCATACTCAGTTTCCCTTTACTCCACATTCTTATCAGTACTTTTCATTTTTTGTCTGGTTAATAGTAGGCATTTTTTATGAGAGTAAGTTGATGTATCATGATGGATTTTATTTGCATTTCCTGATAACTAGTAATTTTGAACATTTTTTATATACCCTTTGGCCATTTGTATGTCTTCACTTGAGTAATATTGTCTATACAAGTCTATGTTCATTTAAATTGTTTCCTTGCTATTGAGTTGTTAGAGTTTCTTATATATTTTGATTATTAATCTCCTATCAAATAAATAGTATGCATGTTTACTACCATTTTATAGGTTGTCTTTTCACTCTGTTGATTGTTCCATCTGCTGTGTGTTACAGTTTGGATGTGAAGGGTCCCCCAAAAGCTCACATGTGAGACAAGACAAGAAGGTTCAGAGGAGAAATGATTGGCTTGTGGGAGTCTTAACCAAATCAGTGAATGAATCGCCTGATTGGGATTAACTGAATAGTTACTGAAGGTGGTAGGGTTTGACTGGAAGAAGTGGGCATTGGGGGCATGGTATATAATTTGTATCTAGCAAGTGGAGTCTCTTTCTGCTTCTTGATCATCATGTGAGCTGCTACCCTCTGTCATACTCTTCCACCATGAGGTCCCGCCTCATCTCAAGCTCCAAGGAATGAAGCCAGCTATCTACAGACTGAGACATCTGACACTGTGAGCCCCTAAATAAATTTTTCCCTCTCCACAATTTTTAAGGCCAGATCTTTTAGTCACAGCAGCATAAAAGCTGATTAAACACTGTGTAAAATGTTTTTAGTTTTCCTATGTTTTGGGTTCAGATCTAAAACATCATTTCCTAGTCTGTCATAGAGATTTGCCACTGTTTTCTTTAGAGGTTTTGGTTTCAGGTCTTATTCTTAAGTCATTAATTTGTTCAGAGTTGGGTTTTGTGCATGGTGTGAGAAAAGGGTCTAATTTCCTTCTCTTATATTTGGATATACAATGAGCCCAATATGATTCATTAAAGATTTTGTTCCTTCCTATTATGTAATCTTAACACCTTGGTCAAATATCAGTTAATCCAAAAGATTTGGGGTTATTTTTAGCTCTCTGTTCTGTTATATTGCTCTCTATGAATCTGCTTTTCTGCAGCTTCAATGCTGTTTAATTACTACAGCTTTGTGATAGATATTGTAGGTAGTTATTGAGTTGTTTCCACCCTTGTTCTTTTGCTGAAGATTGGCTTAACTGTTTGGGCCCCTTTGTAATTTTAGAAAATTTTGATTCTTTTACTATATTCAGGAAAACATGTCATAGAACTTTTAATACAGATTGCAGTGAATCTATAAATTGCTCTGGGAAATATGGATGAATTAACAATATTTATTCTTCTAATAGACAAACACAGGAAATCTTTCCATTTTTTTGTCATCTTAAATGTCTTATGCCATTTTCTAGTATACAGATTTTAGTATAAAGAATTTTCACTTCTTTGGTTCATTTTATTGCTAAATATTTTTGTAGCTATTGAAATTGAATATTCTTAATTTTTATTTTTATTTTTTGCTGATAGCTCACTATCAATATATATAAATTGTACTGATTTCTATGTTTACTGTTTCATTGGTGCTTCTTCATTATATATGGCAGTAGAATCCATTTTGATAAAATTATACAAGCATGGAATGTATCTTATTCTAATTAGGAGCCCATTCTTGTAGGTATGATAGTGGGATTCACGTAGATATTTTCATATGTATGCAGAGGAAAAATCCGTTAGATTTGTTCTTCTGTCTTTCCTTTTCCTATTCCCCCATTTCCTTTTAGTCTCCTCTATCTATAATCTATATGCTACATTTTATTCTACAATTTTACTCAATTTCTTTTTAACACAAAGTATTTGTTTTTGTTTTTTGGTGAAGTTTTTAGGGTTTTCTATATATGGAGTCATACCATCCCTAAACAGAAACAATTTAATTTCTTCTCTCATAATTTGAATGGTTTTGTTTCTTTTTCCCTGAATGTCCTTTCTGAGTACTTCCAGGATCCTGTAGAGTAAAAGTGTCAAAAGAGGCAATATGTTCTTCTTGATCTTAAAGTTTTCTTCATCTTTTCACATCGAAGTATGACACTAGCTGTGGGATTGGCATACAGACTTCATGGAGTAGACACATATTTCTTCTAAACTTATTACTTTTTTTTAACTGGTGACTAAACCTGGGGCTCCTCTACTACTGAGCTATATCAGCAGCCCTTTTAATTTTGATTTTTATACAGCGATTCATTAAGTCTTTTAGGGCTTACGTTACTGGCCTTGAACTTGGGATTCTCCAGCACCAGCTCTCCAAGTCACTGGGATTACAGACATGCTTTACCACTCCTATTTCTAAATCTGATTTTTAAAATTATTTGTGTATCATGAAAGGATACTGAATATTGTCAAATAATCTTTCAGCATCTATTGAGATAATTAGAAAGATTTAATTTTACATTTAGAGTACATGGTGTATTACAGATATGATCTTTATATATTGAAATACCCTCCTATCCCTAGGATAAATTCCACTTAGTCAAGGTGAGTAATTCTTTAAATATTCTGTTGAAATAATTTTGATAGAAATTTGTTAAGGATTTTGGCATATATGTTCATCAAGAGATTGCCATATAATTTTCTCTTCTTGCAGTGTCCTCATCTGCTTTGGGTGTCAGGATAAAACTGGCCTTCTAAAATAAGTTGGGATGTGTATGTTCTCATCTTCAAATTTTGGAAGGGTTTGAGAAAAATCATTATTGTCTATTCTTTAAAGGTTTGCTAGATTTCATCAGGGCAGCCTCATGTCCTGAACTCTCTTCTTTTGATGAGAGGATTTTTATTACTGGTTCAATTTCACTGTTATTGGTTGCATCAGATTGTCTATTTCTTTATGATTCAATATTGATAGGTTGTATTGTATAGCAAAGAAGATATCAAGAGTGGAAGGAAAGAAGAAATTGTTTTGGGCATATAGTTGTTCATAGTAGTCTCTTATGATCTTTATATTTATATAGCATCAGTGTTACTGACTCTTCTTTCCGCACTTTATTTTGAATTTTTGTGTTTCTGTCTTGTTTTATTTATCTTTAAAACACCCACACATTTTTTCACCTTCTACTGCTTTTCTATTACCAATTTTATTTATTTATACTAAAAATTATTATTTCCGGACTCCTACTGATATGGATCTAGTTAGTTTTTGCTTTTCTAGTAAGTGTAACATTAGGTTGTTTGAGGTCTTCCTTCTTTTTTGAGGTCTTCCTTCTTTTTTGATAATTTATAGGCATTGGTTCCTATAAATTTCCCCCAAAGAACTGATTATGTATGTGACATTTTTTTTTGTCTGAAGATATTTTTAATCTCTTTTTTCAAATTCTTCTCTGCCCTACTGTGTTTTTTCAGTAAAATGCTGTTGAATTTCAACATATGTAAATTTTCCAAAGTTCTTAGTTATTGATTTCTTGTTTTATGCCATGGTTGTCAAAGAGAGACTAGATAAAACTTTAATCTTTCATCTTTTAATGACTGGATTCTCATCTAAAATATAACCTGTCTTGAAAAATTTTCTGTATACAGTTGACAAAAATGCCTATTATTTTGCTGTTGCATGGAATGATCTGTATATGTCTACTATGTATGTTTGGTCTAGAGTATAGTTAAATTCTAAGTTTTCCTTATGGAATTTCTGCCTAAATTTTCTTTTGTTTGAATTTTCAAAAATTATCTTTTCTATCACTTCACTTTCAATCTATGTGTGGGCTTAAAGTTGAAGGGAATCCCCTGTAAGCAGCAAATAATTGAATCTTTGAAAAATCCTTTCAGCAACTTATGTGTTTTGATTAGAAAATTCAGTAAATTTACATTCAAGGTAGGTATTGATAGGTAAGAACTTAAAAATTATTATCTGTTTTGCACTGTAGATATTTTGTTCCTTTCTTCCTCTCTTGCTATCTTCTTTGTAATCTGATATTTGTCTACATGGTATACTGTGATTTTTTTTAATCCTTTAAGTGTCTTTTATAAAATTTGATTTGCTGATACCATAAGTCTTACATAAAATCACTTAGAGTTATAATAGATTATTTTAAGTTGACAGTAAACTTAAATTTTTTGGTATTAAGAAAGTATACTTCATCTTCTGCCTTACGTTTTTGATGTCACAATTTACATCTTTTAATATTTTGTACATCTTAGAAAGCATTGCGGATATTGTAGTCTTAATAATTTCATTTTTAACATTTATAGTAAACATGAATACTTTACATACCATTATGAGTATACTTCTAGTAGTTTCAATATTGTAATTTACAATATTCAGTTACCTCAGGAATTATGTATTAACATATGTACATTTTATGTATATGTTGATAATTTCTGAAAAATTAAGTTGAACATTACCTAAACGGCTTTAATAAGTGGCTTCCCTCTTTCATATCCCTTTACCCAAGTATAAGGAAATTAACAGATGCCATAAGGATTAAGTACAAAATATTCCAGATGGTCAGCATAATTTTCACAATTTCTAATTTATATAAATAGAATAACATTAAGATTAAACTGAAGCAGCAAGCATTGGTTTCATTGATTTATAGGCACATGAAACATATGTTCTCTTTTCTGTGTTTTTAAAGGCATCTTAGAAGTCAGAATCACTGAAAAAATATCAATATGTTCTACACTCTCTAGTTTTAAAAATGGTTATTAGTCCTGTTTCCTTCAAATTGTCTTATTGTGAAAGGTGTCTACCAGGGTGCCTCTGTTGGGGGGACTGCTCACTCTACCCTCTTCTGGGTTGTCACCTATTTTGCACTGGTTCTCAAAAGTAATTCCAAAATATCACAGAACTGAAGTTATGGAAAAATTATTTTTAACATTAAAACAAGTCTGAGATCAGTAAGAAAAGTATCATAAATTTCTATTCTTGCATTATCCTATAAGATTGTGTGTGCCTGGGACAGTTATTGGATATATTCAGGGAATGGGTTCATGATCAAGAATCTACTCCCATTCTCCATTTTTTTTTGGGGGGGGGATGATGGGGTTACTGGAAATTGAACTCAGGGGCACTTGATCATTGAGCCACATCCCCAGCCCTATTTTTTATTTAATTTAGAAACAGGGTCTCACTGAGTTGCTTAGCACCTCCCTGTTGCTGAGGCTGGCTTTGAACACGTGATCCTCTTGTGGCAGCCTTCCAAGACACTGGGATTATAGGCTTGCGCCATCCCATGGAGCACATTCTCCTCTTGATCTCCCTTCTCTGAGGTAAATGTAGGAGCATTTTACTTTTAGTGAAATTAAACTCATACTCTGGTATCAGGTAGTCTGAATTTGTAAGGTAGCCATTGATAGATAGATAGATTGATTAATTGATTTTTATTTTACTCTGATTTTTCACTATCCCAGGTATCACTTAAACACCATTCGGTATTTGTTTCATTCAGATATTTATTGACTCTTTTTTCCAAGAGATTTAGGTTTGGCTTTAAAATGTGTTTTACACGGATTTTGCTAATTGACAAGTAAAAATTAAAATCTTACTTGCCATAGAACAGAAGCCAATATACAGCAGGAAAAAAATGTGTTGATAAGCAAATTGTTCTTGAACAGACAGAACCAAGAGAATTATTTATTAGCAGTTTCCCTTCTCCCTTAGTCCTTACAATAAATATACTAACAAACAAAATCTCAACAATTCAAATCTTTTTTTAATTGTTTTTTAGTTGTAGATGGATACAATACCTTTATCGTATTTTTATTTTTTTATTTTTATGTGGGGCTGAGGATAGAACTCAGTGCTTCACACATGCTAGGCAAGTACTCTACTAGTGAGCTACAACCCCAGCCCCCCAATTCCAACCTTAATACTCATTCAATCCTTTCATTCTTGAAGTAATTTCCAGTAATTACTTCTGTATACTATATTAGCTTTTAAACTCATGAGTCTCAGTAGGAGCACAAACTGACAATTTGTTTAAAAAACAATCGGCATTCCTGTTTAGGAAAATTCTCTTTTATCTCTGTCAGATATACATACTTACTCTAAGAATTCTTCTTAATACAGAATTCCAGCATTCAATTTTAATTTTGTGTTAAGACATTCTATGAATGGAGTTGTGTGCTTCATATAACCATCAAATCATTCCCATGTGTTAAGGGATGGTATTTATTGGAAGAAGTACAGTTTAAGACAAAAATTTTATGTACTCTTAGGTTGGGAAAGTGAGATGCAGAAGAGGAAGAGCATTGTTGATCAAAACAAATGCATCAACATAATAACTCTCAAAAGAGTAAAGGATTTCCCAATGCTTTATTCTGACTACCTTCATCCAAAAGAAAACAATTATATAGTTAATAAGCTTTCCCTTTCTCTCTTACCCATAGGTAAAGATGTGTGTGTGCAGGCACATGTGTGTGTGCACATGGGTGTATACAGACACAGACAAGCATTATGCTTGCATGTGTTTCACATATCAAAGGAAAAGAGGAGAGATGATGAGAGGGAGAGGGAGAGAAAGAGAAAGAAAGAGAGAGAGAAAGTATAAGGAAATCTCCTTTAGCTTTCATTTTTTGGGGGAGTGAGGACAGTATTTCATCAATTTTAAGAAGTAGAATATTTTTCATGTTTTTGTCTCTGTAATGAATGACATCTCAAAATTGTCAGCCCCATAACTGTAGTATCATAACTTTTATTCCTGATAGCATAACAAAACAATTCTACTCTCAAGAGTTCAGGCATCAAAGTTTTTAAGAAGAATTTAAGTAATAAACAGGAGTCCTTGTTATTTTTTAAAACTCCTATGGACACATTCTGGGAAAAATGATGTAACTTAAAAAAAAATCACAAAATTTTTATCAAAAGAATATCTGTTAGATTTATTTTCCAGTTGCAGATGCACATCATTTAAAATTTGACTAGCATATTTTATGTTTAAAAATACTCACAGAATTTCAAAAATTATTAAGTTGAAGAGAATAAAATATATATTGATATTTTAATATTTATTACATTATTGTATAAGATTTATAAATTCAAATATAATTTATTATTAAAATTAATTTCGTCTATTTTACATTTTTATTTGAACCTAGAAGAATGCTTAAAATTATTCCTATAACTAAGATTATATTTCCCATAGATTATTTTGCTTTCGATCATATAAAATACTTTCAGGAATGATTCTACATTAAAAAATTTTTGAAGGGTTAGAGAATGGTATTATTTGGCATACATAGACAGTGTTGACTCTGAATCCAATAATTATTCTGGAAACTTGTAACATGACAGTAAAGAAGCCTTTGGTGATTTTTTTTTAATTCAAGGTTTGGCTGTAGCCCATTATCTAAATCCACATTCTACCTGTTTTTGTATATAATTTTAATGGGAAAAGGTCACATATATTAGCTTATATATTATCTATTGTTGCATTTAACTACAGTAACAACTTGAAGCATGTATAATTATCTAAGTATGTAATGAATTTTAATAAAATATCATCAGGTAATTATTTAACCAATATTTTTTATTTCTAGAGTTTTTAGAAAAATGCTTTATATTTACTTCATATCTTAGAAGTGATAAATTTATTTTCCTGTTTTTACAAATAAATATAAAAGGTTTTGTTTACTAAATGATTATTGAGAGATATTTATATACTAGAAAATGGTTGGATAAAGACAATGAATTATAGGGAATAAATTCCTATTTCTCTAGGAATTTATAATCTACAAGGATAAAAGTAGGATGCATGACTCTAGGTGTGAAATGATATGTAATAAAAATATTAAGTGTAAAAATAATGGGACTTCATACATTTGGGGAGGGTTAAAAACCTATTTGTTTAATAAATGGTGTTGGAGTAGGCAATTATTAATCCTGGAAAATGAAAGTGGACTCAAGTTTCACAAAGAACACAAGGAAAAATTCTAGTAGAATCAAAGATACAAATATTGAGAAAAAAAAGAAATAAAGATATATTTTAAAATATAAGACCAAAGTCATAGAGAACAAAATAAAAGAAAGATGATTTGGGCTTCATGAAAAATGTTAAAAATTATTTTTTAAAATGTTATCAACAAATTGAGCAAGATGGCACACACCTGTAATTCCAGTGGCTCAGTGGGCTGAGGCAGGCAGATTGCAAGTTCAAAGCCAGCCTCAGCAAAAGTGAGGCACTAAGCAACTCAACTCAATGAGACCCTGTTTCTCAATAAAATACAAAATAGGGCTGGCGATGTGGCTCAGTGGTTGAGTGCCCCTTAATTCAATCCCCAGCACCCCCAACCCCCCCAAAAGGTACTATCAACAGAGAAAATGGTAATCTTCAGAATGCAAGAAAATCCTATTCTAATAATGGGTCAATATTGGAATATATATAGAAATCCTAAAATAGCCTGATTCACAAAGAGACAACAGACATTTATAGGCTTTTTTCCAAAAATAAAATGCAAATGGCAATGAAAATATTCTCAATATCATAGATCGTTAGGGAAATGTACATGAAAACTATAGTAAAATATCACCTCAGACTTATTAGCATGGCTACATTTAAAAGAAAAAAAAAGTAATGGAAAGAATGTGGAGAAACTGGAACCCTTTTGTAGTAGTGGAGAGAATGTCAAATAGTGCAGCCATTCCACAAAAGTTTATGGCATCTCCTCATAAAATAACTATAAAATTGGAATTACTATAAAACACTTCCATTTCTGGGTATATACTCAAAAGCAGAGAAGGCTGAGGCAGGAGTATCATGAGTTAATGGCCAGCCTGGACAATTTAGTAAGACTGTCTCAAAATGAAAATAAAAAATGGGCTGTAGATATAACTCAGAGACAGAGCACTTGCTTAGCATGCATGAGAACAGAAGTTTGATCCCAAATACTACAAAATTAAATATAAAGAAAGATGAAGAAGGATCTCAAAGAGATAGATATATACCTATGTTTGTAGCAGCATTATTCACAACTGCTAAAAACATAGAGGCAACCCAATGTACACTGGTGGAAGGATAAATGTGTGATATATGCATACCAGAGAAGTTATCAAACCTTAAAAAGAAAGGACATTCTGACATGTGTTGCTTCATGGAAGAACCTGGAAACATAATACTAAAGGAAATAAGCCAATCACAAAATGGGGCACTTACAGGAGTGAAAATCATAAAGTCAGAAACTAAAATGCTGGTGGCCAGGGGCTAAGTAGAGGGAGGAACCAGGATTTACAGTTTGTTAGATATCTGGTTGCAGTTTTGCAAGATGAATGTTCAGGAGATGAATGGTGGTAAGTGCTGCACAACCATACAGAGGTATTCAATGACACTGAAGTCTGCATTAAAAAATGGTTAAGATAAATTTTTCCTCATGCTTCTTTCACTGATTGAAAATTAAAGTCTACAAATTATGAAATTCAACAAGGCTAGGTGAGAACAAATATCACTCAACAATTATAGAACTTCTCCAAGTCAGAAGATGCCCATGATCCAGGCCATCACACTATAGGGGCCAAATTGAATCCCTGGTATGATCAGTGAAGATCCAGAGATCTTGGTAGTTTGCATTTTCTAGGGTAACGATGACTTAGTAATTGCCAATAAAATAATCAAGCTGATTCACAATGAAATTAAATAATTTCTAAAATGAATATCAGCACTCTCAAGGGAAGATAACATAATTCAGATACTCATCAACACAATATTCATCCTAATAAAATAATGGAATTAGCAGATGAATTTCAAGAAGTTCTTATCCACACTGAAAAATCTAAAGAAAATTATGAACATTAAGGTGAGAGAATTAGAAGATTATATAGGAATAAAATGGAAAAAATAAAAACCCTGAAGTAAAAATTTCACTGTATTGTTCTAATAACTGATTATATACTGCAGGAAAGAAAAACAATTAATTTAGAAAGGAGTAGAAACTAATCCAAAAGGCAAAGGGAAAACTCTAGGGAAATATTTTAATGAACCACATATATGACAGGACTCTAGAAAAATAAAATGAAGAAAAATAAGTGAGGAAATTATGACATAAAAAAACATACAAGACCACACAGCCAAATTATAAGGATAGATTCAGAAATACAGTAAAGATGTTTATAGGCATTCAGAAAAAAATACAACGTATAATACTATATCCAAGAGATCAAAGATAAAATCTATCGAAAAACTTTCATCAGAAAATATGCCACTCAGAAGACAAATGAATTAACTTTTTTTCCGTGCTAAAATGTACAACCCAATAGCGAAAACTCCTTACCTAGAATTCTACGTTGAGTGAAAATATCCTTTAGAAAGGAATGCCACGTAAAAATATTTTTCAGATGAATCCAAATTGAAAGCTTTTATTTACATATGATATAGCACTCAAAAACTGTTAAAGGGTCTTCTGAGTTTTCATCAGATAAAACTTTTTATGCACACACGCGCATGCACACACACACGTACATACACACACACACACACACATACAGAAGAACCTGCAAAATAATGTGTATGTATAAATCTAAATGATCTATCAGTTATATATAACTCAATGACTTTTCCATTATGTATTCAATATAATTTACTGTTTAAAGCAACTTACATGCACAATTCATTTTGCATTGATTCAAAGATTCAATGTGCAAGAGGCAGGAATTCTGGAGATATAACAAAGAAAATTGAGGAAGTTATTATCTAAGTGAAAAAATATCCAGGAGTGAAGATCCTGAGTTTCTAAATTGAATAGGACTTTTATTGTTTGTGGTATTTGATAATAAAGGAACATGACTACTAAATCATTTTTAAATTACAAACAATAGCAAAAATAACTTTAATCAGTGGGCATCCTGGTACTAGAATACACTCCAGAGGCTCATTAAGTTTTCAATATAATGTATTCCTCATTGTGTAGCATCAAAACCAATTTCCTATTCACAATCTGGATAAATTATCCCAGACAACAGAATAGTCTTCCTGTTTTTCTTCTATTTCAGTAGCTTGAGGGTGCATATTGAAGAGGTGGCAGTGTGAACATTAAATTCAAAGGAGGAACTGTTACATTGTCTGATGGAAGAATTTCTTCTGAGGTTTTGAAACTAGAAACGAAAAGTTTGCCATTGTGCCATAAGTACAAGTTCCTCTTCCTTTTTAACCCCTGTTCTTAGACAACATGTTATTGGTGCTGAGAGAAAAAGCACCATTTTAAGTCACAGCTTCACAGCACACACCATAACCTCTAAATGGCATTGTAATCTTATGCTTTCTCCCAGTTGACTACAGCTAGCTGGCTGGGGTATTCCGTAAGCCACTCCACATATTTCAGATCAATTACTTCCAGATAACAGAAGACCAGTGAATATCAAGGATGTCAGTATACTGCCTTAGGAGTGTTGATCTAAAAGTTCTTTGGTAAAAAACCTTCTTTTGTAGGATTCAGAGACATCAGGACAAATCACAGTGCCCATTCTAGGGAATAAAGATTATTCCCCCTTACGTTTCAGAAAGTGTCCAGTATATTGGACTGACACCAGTATCTAGTGCCATGATGGAAATTGTGTTGCTGCTGGCAGCTTAGGCCCTCAATCATATTTGCTATAATTATTATTATCAACTGAATTCACTATGACAATAGGCTTATGCTTACATGCATCTATGAAATAATTTACCTTGATCATGTCTCTTATGGCAATAAAACTCTTGACTGAACCAAGATACATCTGCTCACAATCCCATAGAAATCTAATATGGTCATGGTCACAGTAAAAACAGAAAGAGTGTTGAATCAAAGCCTTTTACTGTCTAAATCTCATGAAAGTATATAAGATGAGTGGAATATAAATTACACTCAGAAATTTCTCTGGAAGGGTATCTGTGAGATGTTTTCTTAGGGAACAAAATAAAAAAAAATTCGTTAGAAAGTATTAGGAATAGAAGCTGAACAGTGGGAATTAGCAATATTCACTACTCAAGATCTCAAAGTTAATCTTCTGTTCATGCTTCTCTGAAGAATATTAGGAATATGCATTATCAAGTGAGAAGTAAACAAAGAAAAAATGTACATATGGTCATGAAGCAAGGGGATTAACACAGAAGATACTCTGAGGGAATCCATAGTTTACATTAAAGAGAAATCCATCAAGGACAGAGAAGAAACAGCCAGAAAGAAATGGGAAGATAGAGACTCAGGAAGGCATGTCTCAAAGAAAGTGTTTTAATATGATTCATATAATTTATTTCAAGAGAGAATAAAATATATCATAAGGAAGTAAATATACCTAAAGTAAAAAAAATTAAATAATATTCACTTAGTTCTAATAATATATACTCTGGATATTGATGAGGCTGTAATATCTATTATAATTACTATGGGTTCTTAGGCAAATAAAAATTATTTGTGGGGAGTGAATGATCTCAGGGAATTAAGTCTTCACCTTTTGCAAGAGATAGGCAATGGATTTATTTAACAAAAATATACAAAGCTATTATTGAAAAAACTTGAAAGAAACATTAAAAAATAGCTTAAAGAGTAGAACATCGCTTCCTTTGGAAAGGAAGAAATGAGCAGGAAAAAAATGGTCTTGAGATTTCTGGTCAGAAGGAGAAAATGATCCATTTGGAAAGATGAGTTCAGACTCCCACCTTGAGTGGGAAAACTGAGTAATCTGTGTGACTCATGCACAACAGAACTGTCTGGTGAATACACATCCCTGGGTGACAGCACAGGTTCTTTGCCTGTGAAAATAGCCTCAACATGCAACTGGAATTCAATCCTGGTGTTTCCATCTAAATTTGTTAACCAGCCATTGGTACATTTGTGAGTGGAATTCAGGAGGAGAGAAAAAATAACTATAACACATTTTAGTGAAATATAGGCAGGAGTTAAAGGTATGGAAGTGAATAAAAGCTCTTTGTTGTTCAGTTGGGAAAGAAAATAAAAGAATATAAAGAAGAATTCTGAAGAGTATTATTCTTTCTACACTATCTGGGAAAAGCAGTTTTGTGTTCCATAAAATATTCCTCTTCTGACCTCTTGTCCTTTCATTTAGCTCTCTTATTCACAAACTTTAACTTCAGACTTCCCTTTGGCTTTGAACTCATTCTATATTTTAAGATAGCCTCTTAATTGCCAAATGTTTTCACAAAGATTACAAAACATGATTCATTTTGTCATAGAAAATATGAATATTTATGAATCTTAAAGTACATGTTATGCTTTTAGGAAATGTAGACTAAAAATAAATTTATAATTTTCATTTATTTTACAATACCATTTCTTTAAGCTGAGACAAATATATGAGGAAATTATAAATAGCCTAAATAACTGGGATGGGGGAAATCTACATATTCTCTTTCATTCTTTCTCTTTCTAAAGTACAGAAATTTAGTTATATATTACAGTAATTTTTAAAAACAACTTTCACTCATTTTCACTAAGGTTTAATAATTTAAGGTGTATTGATTTATATTTTAATTTATTATATTCCACTTATCAAGCAAAAAAATGTATACGGTGGAAAGTCAGATTTTTTCTAGAAGAAAACATTACTGGTGAAATTTGTGCTATCTTATTACTTCATATTGTCTTATTACTTCTGGCATTTAGGGCCAGTTACTTTTGTGTGAGAGGCATCGTAGGGCATTTAGCAGAATCCCTGATCTTCATCACTTGATATCAGTAATACCTTCTACCTCCCAAATTGTAACACCTAAAAACAAACAAACAAACAAACAACAACAACAACAAAAACGACTCAGGCATTTGCTTCTGGAGGAAAAAATCATCCCTGGCAGAGATGCTTAGATGAGCCGTTCTACATTTAGGAGGAATTTCAGGTCACTAAGAATGAAGTTTAACTGTTGGAATAAAAACCACTATAATAACATTTAGAATCCATTATGGATATTTAATTATATTAATGCTTATTAGTACTCAGTGAATTATCATAATATGAGGTTTACTTTCCTTCTTATTTTTCTTCTATGAGGGACTATTGCCTTTCTATATTAGAAATAATAGTTCTCC
The DNA here is from genome assembly GCF_001458135.2 of Marmota marmota marmota. Taxonomy (NCBI): domain Eukaryota; kingdom Metazoa; phylum Chordata; class Mammalia; order Rodentia; family Sciuridae; genus Marmota; species Marmota marmota. Next base: position 23,735,921 of record NW_026000242.1, read on the forward strand.
CGGAGCTGTAGGTATAATCGAAATGAATAATGGAAATTATGTAGTGGCATTGAGCAAAGGTATGATTTAGATCTGTTTTTTTTCCTCAGAAGCTTACTGATGAACCATTAAATTAACTTCAGTTTGCTCAGGCAGGCCTTTGCAGAGCTTTTGAATTAGTTAAGCAATTTAGGGTTGTAAGAAGGAAATAGGAATGAAAAGAGCATGTGCTTAGCAATTCTGGAAATCAGGGCCCCAGTAGTTCCTGGATTTGAAAGGTACAATAAAGTAGTGAATATTGTCTGGGATATTATTTGAGTATAAGAAGATGCTAGCTATGTATTTCATCCTAAATCAAAGTATATCACTTGATCACTTACTGATCAAACAATTTGAAGTGCCCTTTGGGAAAAATTTTAAGCCAAAATATTTGCCTTTGGGTGTAATAGAAATCAGATACTTCTACTTAAATCTAAGTAAGTTCATTGTAACCAGATGACTTTAGCAAGAATAAAGCACTTTATGCCCAAATTTCAAATCAGTTTTCTTTTCTTTTTCTTTCTTTGCTTCTCTGTCTCTCTCTCTTTCCTTTTCTTATATTGCCACACTTCCCACCAACATGATTTCTTTTACACTCCAAAAATAAATGAAAATTCTAAACACAAAGAGAAACACCTAACATTGATCAGCCTTCTGATTGCTCCCCCTTAGTGTATTAACATCATTCACTTCTGTAATTAAATAAGGGAAAAGTTCAGAAAGGCAGGAGGACCTGTATGTGGCTAGTTGATTATTACATATTTGGCTGTGATCAGGAGGGTTAAACTTGCTTAATTAAATACTTCCAGAGTGTGCTAGTAATACTTTTTGCCTGAAGAATTATTTGATGTATCAGGTGACATTAGACACATGCAGGGAATTTTTATAAAGCTTCATGAGGGAATTATTTTAAATTTTTATAAAGAATCTTAATAAAGCATATTATTGCAGAGATTATTAGTAGTTTTATGTGAGTATGGCTCATGAATTTTGAGACAAATTCATATTGGATATATGAGGTTCTAGAGTTTCATGGAAGCAAAAATGATTACAAAACAAAATGAAAGAGAGCCATTAAGTTATTCAACAAACATTTGTTGAGCACTGTTTACAAATTTAGCACTGTTATGGATGTTGTTCATTTGATGGTGACCAAATAAGTCAAAGTCCTTCCCTTTTGTGAGGCTTATATTCCAAGGAGAAAGAAAATAAACATATAACATAAAATAAAATATATGTGTTGTTTTCATGTTTATAAATTTGTGTATCATGTATGATATGTAATTGAAATGATATATAATATGATAAATTCAATCATTGAATAAATCAGTATATAAATTATTGAATGCTGATTTCCCAAAAAGAATACTAAAACATCATGTTGAAAAAGTTGACTTTACCATGAGTAAGACTATCAATATTGTGGCACAATTCTAATAGTCTCTCAGAGAAAAAGTGTACAAAGAATACTATTTTTAGTTTTTAGGTTTTTGTTTGAGATTTGGTTTAAATTTAGTCTTTCAATGTGGGAACTTGCTAAGGATTGAATATGGTCTATAATATAATGCTTTAGAATTGGTAGACACAGAAAGTATAGGGTTTTGAGGAAAGAAATTAAAAATGGGATTAAGAAGAAATGATCGTGGGCTGGGATTGTGGCTCAGAGGTAGAGTGCTCACTTAGCATGAGCAGGACCCAGGTTCTATTATCAGCACCACATAAAAATAAAGGCATTGTGTTGTGTCCATCTACAAAAAAGATTTTCTCTCTCTCTCTCTCAAAGAAGAAGAAGAAGAATGAGGAGGAGGAGGAGAAATGGTCAATTTAAATTATCTATTTAAGTTTTCAAAAAGGAAGAGATGCAAAGTATAAAATTATTTTCAACTTCTGATACTCTGAACAAGGATATTACCCAATAGTAAAATCAGGTTGATGAATACATTAAAATAGTAAAGTCATGTAATATAAACAAGAAGCTATGTGGCTATAGATGGTCTGTTATTCATTTGATAATATTGGTAGAAATGTAAACTAGCCACTGTGGAAATCAGTGTAGAAGTTCTTCAAGTAACTAGGAATGGAACCGACCATATGATCCAGCTATACCACTCCTTGGTATTTTTCCCAAAGAATTAAAGTCAATATATTATAATGAGATATGTATACCCACGTTTATAGCAGCAATTTACAAAAGCCAAATTATGGATACATTCTAGATTTCAGTCAACAGATGAATGGGTAAGCAAAATATGGTTAATATACAAAATGGAGTTTTATTCAGCTATGAAGAAATATGAAACTATATCATTTGCAGGAAAATGGTTGGACCTGGAACACCATATTAAACAAAATAATCCAGACTCAGAACCTCGAGGGTCATGTTTTGTTACATATGGAAGGTAGATAGAAAAATGGGGAAGAAGAGATCTCATGAAAATAGAGAGAAAACCAGAAAGTAGAGAAGGGGATCCGTGGGAATGAAGTCAAGAAGCCAACCAGAAGTAATGGGAAATGAAATTAATCAAAGTGTGTTATATTACTTGCACATACAAATATGCTCTGATGGAACCTACTATTATGCATAATTATTATACATCTAAAAGACAGTATATAAAATTGAAATGTGAAATGTACTACTAATAATGCAATAACAGTAAATTTAGATATATTATTTTAAATAAAATATAGTATTAAAATTTAATAAAGAAAAGTAGCATTAAGAAAATGTATGAAGTGTTATTTAATATAATATTTTTTAGGAAAGACTTCACTGTGGGGTAATATTTGAGCAAATACTTTAATAAAGAGAAAATAAAAGACATTTTTGTATTCATGAAATTGTGTCACATGGACCAGAATTGTTTAAATGTGTGGACTTTTTCTAGTCTATAATAAGAGAAGGACCTGTCATCAAACTTTATTTTTAAAATTGTATTAGTTCTTTTTAGTTATACATGACTGCAGAATCCATTTTGATGTAATTGTACAAGTGTAGAATATATCTTACTCTAGTTAGTATTCCTTTCTTATGGATGCACATGATGGTGACATTCACTGTGTTGTTTTCACATACATACATGGGAAAATTATTTCAGATTCATTCCACTCTTTCCTTTGGCTAACCCCATCCCTTTTCTCCACTCCCCATTGTGTAATCTACTGAACTTCTAGTCTTCCCTTCTTGCCCCTTTATTGTGAGTTATCTTCCACATATCAGAGAAAGTATTTGACCTTTGGTTTTCTGGGACTGGCTTATTTCACTTAGTGTGATAGATTCAGATTCATATATTTGTTAGCAAATATCATAAAGTCATTCTTCTTTATAACTGAGGAATACACATTGTGTATTTATATTGCCCTTTCTTTATCCCTTTATCTGTTGAAAGGCATCTAGGCTGTTTCCATAGCTTAGCTATAGTGAATTTTGATGTGCCTGGGTCACTGTAATATGTTGATTTTAAATCTTTTGTATTTAAAATCAACATATTACAGTGGGATAAATGCGCCAAAAGGTGGTTCCATTCTAAGTTAGTTCTAGGCAAAATATCCTATATGGAAACAACACTTCATATTTCACTGAGATTAGTGCTGTTCCAAGATTTTGGAAACAAACAAATGCTGTGGTTGAAGATGTGTTATGATGCTCAAGAAAAAAAGAAGGAAACTGCTGTGTTTGAGACAGAATAACTCTTGTATTATGTCATGATTGAGGGTAGACAAAATTGGAAGCAAGAAGGCTAACTTAGGATGCTGCAAAAGAGGAGACTCAATAGTGTTAAATTTACTGGGGAAATCTTAGTACTATTTATTGAGATGAAGATCACTAACAGAAAAAGGAGTAATCAAATGCCAAACAATGAATGGTGTTACACTTAATATGATGGGAATCCTGTGTAGGATGTACAATTGCAGAAACAGGTAATCAGTGGTATATTTTGAAACACATCAAGTTGAATATACCTATTAGAAATCCACATAGAGATTTTTACATAGTCAGTTGAATGTAAAGGTCTAAAATTCAGGTAGGACGTCAGAACTGGAGATTCAAATTTATGAGTCATTATTTTCTTATTAGTATTTACTGTAAAAGAGGGTGGATAAATGAGTTTACCTAGGGAGTGAGTGTGGTTATAGAAAAGACCATTATCCATCAATTCCTGAAGCTTTCTATGATTTAACATTCAGGAAATGGAGGAAAGCTCAGCAAGAAAACTGAGAAAGTAACCCTACCAAAGGGAAAATAAAATGCAAGAGAACATGCTATTAGAGGCCAAGGGAAAAAACAGAAACTATAAAAAGGAAAGAGGATCTGGGTCAGATGAAATATGATACAACCTGGTCATTGAAAAAATTGTACATATGCCATGTTTTAAACCACTAAAACTATTTTCTATTTTTCTTGTCAAAGGTTACAAGCCTCATAAGAAATAATTATCATGTCATGATCTTGCTACTTTCAAATTAATTTCCTATTTCAGAATTGATTGAAATGAATGCAGGAAATAAAAGCATAAATATTTTTCTGTAATGGTATGAGTCTATGAAACCTATCTTTCATAAGAAACAATAACACTTGAAATGGAAGTTCATAGAAGACTTCAAGCATGACATAAACCATTGTGAACATACAACTGTGGATATATTGAGCAATTTATGCCAGAGGATGTCAATGGAAGAATATATGGAAACTTGACATCTATGAATTTAGTATGTCCCCCACTTAGGAAAGTACTTCTATTTAGATACAAACACTTAATAATGTATCAGTGTTTACAGCTTTACACTAACAAATTTTGCAATAAGAAATAAAATATGATTTGTGGATTAACAGTTTGAGAGCAAAGGCTTACGATAGTATTCAAGCATCATTATTCCCTCTTCAATATTAGGTTGTAGCTCCATTTTCTGAATAAATTAAGCCTTCAATATCATCTATCAGGTAAATACTGAAAGACCTTGTAAACCATGCTGAGAAGAACAGAACTCTATGCTGCATTAGGTGTCAGTACAGGCAATATTTCACCCCTTTTGTGAGAGAAGAGTGTGAATTGATTAGATTACTTCTTCCTTGTTAAAAAAGAAGTTGAGATGACAGTTGAATTCATTATTTTAACAATTATGTACTGGACTCTTGCTATGTTTCAGATATTTTGCTATGCTTGTGATCAAGCGTGGACTTCAATAATATACGAAATAGAAATTCTTCCTGCTAACTTGTATCTCATAAAGAATGAATATAACCTAGAGACAAGATTAGAATACCTAAGGAATTAATTATTATTACATCTGTTTCTCTTCATTAAATCCATCCTAAAAGCCAGCCACTAGAAGATGTTGTAAATATACTACCTCACTGAATCATCATAACAATGCCGCAAGGTAATGATCCTCAATTATAAATGGGAAACGAAGGCTGTGCAAGTTTAATGAGGTCATTTAGCCAAGACATTAAAGTGTTTCAATAAAATAGAAGTGGATAATTTTGTCAAAGCTGTTGAGAATTTAAGTAAGATTAAAACAGATAAATTACTGAATTCAAAAAAATGGCAGCCATTGGTAAACTGAATATTTGCACAATTATTGGTGAACTTTACAAGAATGGTGCATTTACAATCAAGATAGTCACCACTAATGTATTTAAATAAAGTAATATCAGTAAGGAATGAAAACCTCTTTAGAAAGAATTAACAAAGAACAGAACTTGAAGAATTAAAAACAGTAAATACAAACAACTTTTGTGGAAATTGCCTGGAAGATAGAATAGATACATGGTCAACTGTTGGAGTTACTTAAGTAGGTTAAGGCAGTGCTTCATAAAATTAGATAATATTATGTGCTGATGCTCAATTTAATGTGTTCACTAAAAAATAAAACAATGATGGAAAAGAGATAATGCAAGAGTCATCAAATATAAAGAGTGAACAATTTAGTACTTGGACTTAAGCAGAAAGCAGAACATTTCCAGCTTGGAAAAAAAGAAGAAAGACCAATTATATAGGGATATAATATCTCAAAACCAAGGCTGTGTTTTTATAAATAACTAGGTCATTCTTTTTTCTTAGAGAAGAAAGCATCAAGATCATTGACAATATAAGATCTAGGGTGATGTTAAAATTTTACTTCTTTAAACAGAGAGAGAAAGTAAACTCACCAAGCACCACCGAATTGCTTCAGAGAGCTCATTTGAAATCTGTGGCTTCAGAATTGCAGTCAGTATAGTTGTGTGTTACTACAAATTAATTCATCTCAATTGGGATAGGCCTGGTTGCTGTATTTCACAATTTAGATAACTTTTTTTAAAGAGAGAGAGAAAGAGAGAGAGAATATATATATATATATATATATATATATATATATATATATATCCGATGAAAATAGAGGGGAGATNGGGGGGGGGGGGGGGGGGTAGTATATATCTCCCTGATAGGTAGAACATAGAGTCTGATGATTGAACAAATATAAAAGAATAATTACATGGGAAAATGATGGATGACTTTGGAGATCTATAATTCTAATAGTAACTGGTGAAACAACAACAACAAAGTTTTGTAAAACATAAATTGATTATTCTGGATGATCTCTTTGATAAATTAACTCTTAAGGAGTTGGTCTCTTAGAAAAATTAATTAGTTTTAGTTATAGGTCATTTAGTTGTGCATTTCAATGAGCCATTAGTGCTACAGCCACAACAAAACAGTTACTCAGCATGCAGGTGACAAAAGAAACCAGGAACATCCACTGAAGTGAGGGGCCTGGGGAAGGGGCAAATGTGATTCATAGGAAGTAAGGGCAAGGTCAACATTGTGCACAATCCAAGTCATCAATGGGATGGCTATCATGATTCTTTGTTGCCACGTTGCTTTCCCCAAATTACCTAGCTTAAGCATAGTATTTATTTCCGATGTCCCAACATATAGTAACCATTGGCCTCTATGCCTTTTTCCCCTTTAATATATATATGGAAACAGAATGCACTTTGCTGGGGATACTGGAGTACTGAAAGAAAACTTACACAATTCGATTTCCATTTCCATCTCTTTTTCCCTTTTACTAGAATGCCAGTGTCTGATAGTTCATATCACATTCCTTGTCATCATAATTCACCCTATGACAATAATGTTTTTACAATATTAAGGTATTATTGACATATGCCCTGTGAATAGTAATTTATAACCTATCTAATAATAGTTATGAAAAACAAAATTTTCTCATTTATTAGTAGTTTTTAAACAAACATTTTCTAGTAATTTTTAACTGTTTGAAAAATAAACATTATTCCAGTGGCATAAAACTTGAAGAAAGTATCTTATGAATACAATTATCTTCAAAATTTACAACTTTTATTTGAGTGAATGTGCTGGATCATGTCTTGTCCACAGCCCAGTTTTGGCAGGGCAGTGCAGGAGTTTGCAGACACGTCAAAAGGAGTGCCCCAGAGACAGCATGGGAGACAATGGTTTACTAACGGGAATCTTATAAGACATCAAAGATAGCTCCAAGAAGAGTTCAAGCAGCGTCTTCCTCCCTCATAGGGTTTTGTCCAAAGGTGACCAGCTGGATAAGAGACATGTGTCCTTTACACAGTGCTCTCAGTTTTGCAGCTGCCCCCATTGAAAGGTTTTATGTGTTTAGTTGCAGAAGCAGCAGCAGCAGCAGCAGCAGCAGCAGCTTGTTTAGTTTGCTATTGACCAGCATCCCAAGGAGCAACTGTACTGGTGTACATCCAAGAAAGTAGCTTTCTATATAAAATAGTAACTTCCCTAGTTCCACTGTGCATAAGAGAAAGACAAGGTCCTTTAAGATAGTATGCATCTGAAATTTCTGTCCTTGGCTTGCTCTCATTTTTTCTTTAAATTTGGTAGGTTCTTGGGAACAGAAAGGAGTCATTCAGGGACATGATGCTTTAATGTTCTACCTTCTTTCGGCACAATACAGATCACTTTTTGTTATTAGTAAATGAAATTTTAAATTAATATTACTTAATGTTATCCTCTGTAATCTGTGATTTATGCCCTTTTAATAAATCTCCTTCCAAATACATATACATATCTTGTTGATTCTGTTTTTCTGGAGAACTAAATACATCGTGTGACTCAGTAAATATATGTGGCTACTTTAACAAATCTAAGTTATTGACATTAAGACTAAAGATATGTTTTGGTAGTGTTTTGTTGTGCTTTGTTTTTAAAACATAATATCAGCTTCCAATGTACTATATATTTTTTTCTACTTGAAATTTATGTAAAAATATAAATTTAATTATAAATGAAAGTGATATTTTTATGAACAATTTACCTTATTCTATTTGCATATTCTTTAAACAATTATAAGAGAGCTCAAAATAATAATACTTTAATTTTAAATTTAAATTATTTTTAATTCATTAAAATTTAGCAAAAGAAAATTTGTTTCAGTGTTATAAGAGTAGCAAATTTTATTTTTATATTATAAAATGTAGCAGAAAATTTTAAAATATTCACTTATTTAACTGACTTCCCTAACTGGTCTTAAATTGTGTGTGTGTGTGTGTGTGTGTGTTATGAATAAGGACTGACTTGTAAATTTTCACATTAGTGAATAAACATTTTCTTGAGTTTAAACATAAGTGTATTTACAAAATAAATTAAAATGCAAGCTCAGAACTATTATGTACCTTGTTGCTTACACTAAACAGTTAAATCTCTGCTAAATTTTGTGTTGGGCAACTTGATAAGAATCTTCACAGAGATATTCACCACTGTCTTGGCTCTCCACTTTACCAACAGGAATAGGAAGCTTCCCATCACTCTGCCCTATGCATCACCGCTCTCTGAATTCCATTATATATTAACTGGGGGCTGCTGAGAATAACACTCTCTACCTGCCTCTTTTGTCAGTGCTTTTATATTTCCTCTCATTCATAAGTGGGGGATTATGTATTTTTGACATTCATCTGAGGAGGATGAACTGCAGCAGGCAACAGCTTGTCTTGCAGACTCAGGAACTATATATGTATGTATATTTATATATCAATATGTGTGTGTATGTGTATATATATAATTTGTTTTTACATGTAGTTTTCTTTATATGTTTATACGCATGTGAACACACTTATATAGAGGAGAAACAGAGAAAGAGAGAGAAATTTTTTTTCACCTATATTCATATATTTTATTCTACATTAAATTTGAAGCTGAGCTTAGTAACACAAACCTGTAGTATCAGCTACTTGTGAGGCTGAGTCAGGAGGATAATTTGAGTCCAAGAGTTTGAGACCAGCCTGGACAACACAGTGAGATCTCCATAAATAATAAATAAATAATGAATAAATAAATAAATTCAACCATTTTCCCAATCTGTCTTGCCAAAGAAATCTTACTAGCAACTACTATAGACTGTGCAGTACTTACTCTCTCATAAGCACCCGAGGCTTACATAGATATGCATCTATATGTTTCCATAGTAAATATAGATAATAACATGCTAAATGCTTAATGTAGTGCTAGAAAATAATAATATTATTTTGCAAATGATGGTTTAAATGATTATGTGTTGTGTTATTTTATCATTATGACAACTATCACATAGATTGCATTACTCTATCTGATTCACTGATGGGGAAAATAAACTGATGGTTAAGTAACTTGCAAATGACAGAGACTGATCCAGAACCATGCACTAGCCTGTTTGTCCAACTTCCAGGTCCAAGCTTTATTTATGATGGAGTATTTTTAAACATGACAATTCTGTGTTTTGGTATATTAGCCTAACTCATAATTTTGCATTGAAAGTTGTAATAAACTTCAAATCGATTAGTTTATCTTTTTTGTTTTGTTTTGTTTTCCCTTATTGCCTGCTAATTTCACTCTGTTCTAATTAGCTTAAAGAGTGGGTTTGTTTTGTCAGTTTCCTGACATAGATGACTATTATCTATGTCAGAGAGATGTTAGTAACTATTAAATTATTCCTATGAACACAAGATGCTTCCCAAAGGAAAAATTGAATACCAACCCTTATATCCATGTATGCTCTACCTAATGTCTTCAGAATATTGTCACACTTGTTGACCACTTTGAAAAATTAGACATGGCAAGAAGCTTTTCACTTGGCAGAACTAAAAACATAAAGCAACAAGGTATATAAAATAGTCATGGGATCCACTAAGTATTATTTGGATTAAAACCTGTGAAATCCAGATCACTGGTGTCCAGTTTTCAAAATAGAGGGACTTTTTAAAAATTATATTATAGCCTACTTCCAATAAATCACGATACTAAGTTGAAAGAATCTCTTGAAAGAATTGAATGTAGTTATTTGAAAATTGCCCAGTGAATTATTTTAAAAGTTACAACAACCAAGGAGGATGATTATTCATTAATTAACCAATTAATTATCCCATTAAAAACAGGTAAACATTTTAGTTAGAGAAATTGAATTTTGAGGGACATATCAATTTTATCATTTGTAAGTAACAATTTAGATAATCTAATCAAACATTGAAGCTACAGAATTAAAAATGTATCACTGAAATTATTTTTAAGGAAATTTGCAAAGGACTAAATGAAAATGTAATTACATGATTTTAAATTAAAATTATTTCCATGAACTAGTTTTTGATCTGTTGTGTTCACTCTTTTAGTTCTTTGATTCACATAAATTAATGTACTAAGTTATTTATAGGAAACATGTTAATATAAGAATAAAAATATGTAAATAGAAATGGCATATATCTATATACTATTTATGTGGTGAATATTATCCCTAATTTTAAAAATGATGCTCACATAGAGTTCATAGATCAGAATTGTGAAGTTCAGAAAAACTTTAAAAACTCTTTCATGGTATTAATGTAATTGTGGATGACCACATTAGTAGATAAATTTCTATACTTTGTATCTATATAAAGTTCATCTGTGTCAATGCACCCTGTTTATTAAACTCTTAATTTTACTTTGTGCACCCCCAAGCCCAAGTATTTCTGAACCACTGTTAATTCTATGTTTAATTATTCACAACACCATTGTTTTATTTCTACTCTCTTTCATATGTACACCTGTCTTAGTATTCATCTTAAGTTTTGTCAGTTATAATTTACATATTAAAATTTACTTAAAATTTTAGTGTTAACTGACAAATAATAATTGTGAAATAGGTAGGCATAGAAAAAGATAAATACCATTGATCACTTTTATGTATAAAATCTAAAAAAAATATATAAAAGCAGAGAACAGAATGCTTATTTATCAGAGGCTGGAACAAAGTAAAAATGGAGAATTTTGAACAAAAGTCGCAAAGTTTCAGTTACACAGGAGGAATAAGATTCCAAGCTCTATTGTACCTTAGTCTATTTTAATCTTATCAGTATTTTCCTCACACTTTGGTCATAAATAAGTTTGGAGAAAAAACACATTGCATTTATGATCATAAGCAAAATATATAGCATAGGTGCTTGGCATATAGTGAGTGCCCTCTAATCAAAGATTTAAGAAAGCCTTATAAGTTTTTTTGATAGCCAACACTCAAATTGTGTTTCAATTTATCAGACCATCTTCTAGTGTGTGTGCGCACGCACACACACACTGCTTTAATCTGTACAAAGCATTATGATTTCTGTCATAATAATTCCCACAAACCACATGAATATACAAAGCCATATACAAAGTATCTAATTTTCTCTTAGTCACATTGCTAGTAAATGGTAGAGCAAAGAGACACACTTGATAAATTTTCCAGGGAAATACATATTCTTTACTGTCAATTATATGGCTTCCCTATTGAACATTCTTTAAATACATTCTTGGAAATATTAGTATTTAGGAAATACATTACCTCTTGTATTCCTTCCCATTCTTTTATAGATGTATGAGAACTTCAATATTTGTCCCACATGGTTGTCCCTTTGAGTGTATACACGTCTGATGTCTGTCTCTTTTTTTTTTTTGAGGGGGGTACCGTGGCTTAAACTGAGGGGCACTCAACCACTGTGCCACATCTCCAGCATATTTTTTGCATTTTATTTAGAGACAGGTCTTAGTGCCTCGCCATTGTTGATGCTGGCTTTGAACTTTCAATCTTCCTGTCTCAACCTCCCAAGCCACTGGGATCACACAGGAGCGCACCACCACACAAGGTTTCTTCTTTCTTGTTCTATCCTAATCTCTTAGTTTTATAAAGACACTAGTCATATTGGATTAGGGTCCACCCTAAGAATCCCATTTTACCCTAGTTACTTCTTTACATGTCTTGCAAATATAATCACATTTTGACGTACTGAGGTTAGACTTTAGCCTATGAATTCTTAGTGGACACACTTAGGCCCAAAGCAGTGTAGCAGGTGAATATTCAGGTTTCATTTATTAGTAACTGAGTCCTGTTAGATTATTCAGTTTGTATACTTGACTTTATCAGTTCTATGAAAGAGAAGAATTTATGGTCTTAGTGTAGACCCATAGATGTAATTTGTCTTATTTTTCAATTATCTTTATATTTGTGAAAAATCAGTTAATCTGCAACATTTATAGAGTATCAATAGCTAAAAGCAATACAATAATGTCTCTTGCTAAAGAATTGCTTCCAGGTTTTTTGACAAAATTGAGATCCTGGTGCAGTTATTTAAAAAAAAATAAGAAAGAAAAAAAAAACTACATTGTGTCTACAAATGACACATAGCTGCTAAAAACAAACACATCTATTTCATCTCCTGTTTTTACTTGTTAAGAAACATATAATAAGAAGTAGGAATAGGAATATAATCCAAGAAGAAATCTTGTATTGCTTTACATTCACTGTACATCATATGCATATAGCCTACCTATTTTTAATTGTGTTTTAAAGTAGCTTGAAGGGTTAAAGAGACCTGGCTTAAAATCCTGACTTGATGATATTTACCAACTGTGTAGTCCTTATCAAATAACTTCATTTCTCTGAATTGCAGTGTCTTCACTTTTGAGGGGGAAAAATCATGCCAAACATGTAGGTTTTGTGTGGGGAAAAAAGTGAATATAGAGAATAAATGAGAGAAAAAATTGAAAATACAGGGATTAAAATTTGTTGAACTTTAAAAATTGGTCAACTTTAGAAGGCATTTTTAAAAATTTGCTTCTTAAACTAATTTGATGTATGTTATGAAAACCCATAAAAATATTATGTGATAAAATGAAAGAATAAAAAGCCCATTACTCTTATTTCCTAATAGAATTCCTGAAGCATTTTCTATTCTCTAGGAAATATTGCTGTGATATGCTAAATAGAGAAGCAATGTATTTAAGAGTCATTAATCTCAATTAGCTTTATTTTCCACCAGAAAGTTGTTCAAATGACCTTACCTATGCAAATTAGGCCTAATTACTCCCAGTAAAGATCTAAGTTCAATTATCTGATATCTTGGAGTTCAGCCAGTGTATTTTGTCCCAAATATTTCAAACCTTCAGGAACTCATTTAACATCTCTTTCAACAAAATGCCCCTTATGGCACCCAGAGTCTATAGACTGGTGATATAACTTAATTTGTAATTTACTATGTTTTGCCTTATCAACATATCTTAATCATGGCTTCACTTTTAACTAAATTGGTATAATCAAGGGTCCTGCCTAAAGTAATGGCACAACTTCATTTCAAACTAGAACATAATGAAGTGAAAATTGTGAATGTGAATGTCACATAAAATAAAATGAAGTTTTAGATTTTCTAAATGTAATCATATTTAATGGTTCCAGCATTTTCATGATCTTCAGCATCTGAACACCATAGTCTGAGCTAGAAACAATGACTGAAGTCTTAAGATGTGTACTGGCAGTGTGGGCCTTCTTATATATTAGACATCTACTGTGTGTGTGTGTGTGTGTGTGTGTGTGTACGCACATGTGTATATAAGATAGAAAATAAAGATAAATATTATAAGAGCCAAATGCAATATGATTTGATACTAGTATATATTAGTTACTAGACCAATTAATTTTGATATGTTACTCTGTTTTCTAGGATTTGAACTTAGGATACTAACAGTGCCTACTATTTTATCAGAATTAAGTGTTGTATTTCATGAAAGTATTTAGCACAGTGTTCTATAGAGGAAGTGTTCAAATAGCATAATCTGCTCTTATTACATTGTGCTGACATCTTTGGGTCTCTGAGTGCTTAACTTTGTCCTGTGAAGCATATCCTCAAGTGCTATGAAGCTGCTGCACACAAATACATTTCACCAAATACAAACATAAAACATCAAGTACTTTAAAACCACTTGGTACCTCTAGGATGACATGAAACTTCCCCAAATAAGCAAACACCTTGAAATACCTTAATCAAAAATTTGGCATGGTTTTGGGAAATTTTTCCATTCAAGCATTGCCAAACCAATACACTATTTTGTGTGAAAAGATTTTGTGCCTCCTTGACCTTTCCTCTTAAATCCAAGAACTGCTCAAAGTTGCCAAAATTCTTTGTGATCAGCTTAGATTTCACTACCCTAAAGAAAATGCTGTCGTTGTGATTAGTTACAATGCAGTGGGATTTGGGGGAAGTTGTTCTCTCTTAGATAAAAGTGAGATTACAGCTAAAAGCTCTTGAATCTCTCTCTGCCATGTATTTGGATTACCAGTTTGTACTCTCCTTTGAGACAGCACAATAGGAAATAAATTGTTTCTTAAGGCAAAGAAATCTCATCATGACTTCAATGTCATTGTATAGCTTATTGTGATAGGCGGAAAATGCCTCCAACAAAAATGTCCATGTCCAAATCCCCAGAAACTTTAAATAAGTTAACCTGCCAAAGGTGCTTAGCAGAACAGATGTAGCTGAAGCTGTAGACCTTGAGATAGGCAGATTATCCTGGTGGGTGAAATCAAATACCATGAGCCCCTAACATCTAAAAGCTTTCTTTAACTCAAAGCAGAGAGTGAGAAGACAGAAGGAGAGATTACAGAGATTTGCAGCATCTAAAGGACTTGAAGCACTATTACTAGCTTTGGAGATGGAGGAAGGTGAAGATGAACCAGGGAAGTGGGTGGCATCTAGGGGCTGAGAACCACCCTTAGCCAACATCCAAGAAGTGGAAACCTTAGGATTACAAACACATAATACTGATTTCTGCCAAACACAAGTTTGAAAGATTTATCCTCGTTTATACATACTGCCATACTAGTGTCTGTTGTATTTTGCTGCCTTTCCTATCCACTACTAAGTTCATAACCCACTTGAATCAAATGTATGAAAAATGTATGTCAAGAGCAATGTAATGTTTTGAACAATAATAAAAAAGAAAGATTTATCCTCAGAACATCCCAAAGAAACACAGTTTTATTGACATACTGATTTCTGCCTTACGAAACCTGAAGCAGAGAAACTGCAGAATGCTACACTGCCCAAACTTCAGACCTATACTGTGAGATAATAAATCAATGTTAGTTTGAACTGCTGAATTTGTGGTCATTTGGGATTAGCAATGCTAGTAAATTAAACACATTTGTTTTATTTCTTCTTTTCTGCATCTGTGATTCTGATTATTTATGAAGTCATTGAGTTAAAGATAAGTCATCTCAAAATATGCTGAATTAGTAAATTAATTATTTTCAGTTTAACTCACTTTGAAGAACTATAACTTCAGAAAGGGCCATTTCACTGATCTGACCCTTCATGCAGCAAGCCAGAAATATTCTTTTGGGAGTAATAACCTTCATATACCAAGGCTGTAAAATAGCTTTGATCATCAAAATGTGGTAATTGTGGCTGCAATGTACATGAACACAGACAATCTTTCTAGTGCCCCAGCATTTATCTATTAATAGCACCCTTAGAATTTATTACTCTAGACTAGATATCCATTTGTCAAATCATTCCTTCACACATTTAATATTCTTTATCAAACAACTATACATGCATAATTCTTTGGCAATTTTTTAATTAGCATTCTCTTATGAAAATCTCCATATGTTTGTAAAGTTAACTAAACTTTTATGCTTTCCTCTTGTTAATCAGTTCCAGTATTAATTGGAGCATTTTATTCAGCCAATGAACTCACATAAGATCTCTAAGGACAGTAGAGATTAGTAAGAAGAGCTCACAAGAATAGAGGTTGCCATTTCCATCTCATGATCTATTTTTATTTGCTTTATGAAAATCCTATTTATTTTTATTTTTAAAAAATATTTTTAGAAATATTTCACTTTTACTGTGTTTCACCTTTACTGTAGCCATTTACTTATGAATTAGTGTATTTATTATCTTTACAATACTTTGGGCCAATTAATTCTTGTAGAAATAGCATGAATCAAAGCCTTGAGATAAATCTCTATTAGAATTCAGGTGCATCATGAATTCCTCAATTCTAAGACTAGTATATTGTAGCTCAAAGGCAGCAGGCTGATTCTCAGGTGATTCCTGTGATCCCAACCATATGCTATTCATGCTTTTGTATAGGCCAGACTTTTTTTTTTTTTTTTTTTGTAGTGAGAACTGTGGCTTGTTTTGAACAATCAGAATGCAATACAGGTGATAGGAAAGTATGTAAGTACATTTGTTGTAATGTCCATATTCCTAGAGTCTCTTGTATTGTTTTAAAAAAAGAAAGTGGCCATATCAGGAGGGAACTTTAGGCTACCTCCAGCCAGTAGCTCACAAAGTTTCCTAACGCTGCGAAGAGTACTGTGAGCCAGGAATTAGGTCCTTCCTTAGACAAACCTCAAACTAGATGACTTTCTCTGCTGATGCTGTATTATGGTTTTATAAAACTCTGACTGAAAAACATATTTGGGCTGTGCTTAAACTCCTGACTCACAGAAACTTTGATGTAATAAATGCAAGTAATTTTAAACTGCTAAGTTTATAACAATATTGTTTTACATCAACAGATAATATCACATGCTTATCTTGATTCCCAGTAATGTCAAACAATGCTTATTGCTGCTACTCAAAACAGACCAACAGGTGAGAACCAAAAGAGATAAATGGGAAGGTGATAAAATAACTCCATCATGAATTCTGGAAACAACAGAGGTATCTAGTCAATTTTTGCAAATGTAATTATACATGGGGGTTTTTTTTTCTAAGCAGCTGATAAACATTTTTGTTCATTATTTACAGTTTTTCATAGTATATATAAGTCTCAGAAGGTTTTAAGGGATCCTTCAAGGTCCAGTGAGTAGGTTTGACTTGAGGATTTAGAAGGCATTTGGAAGCTGCTCTGCTAAATAATTAAGAGAGAAGGAGTAGCCCCAAGACTATGTGGAGGAGGAAAACAAAAGACCCAGGGACAGGGACTGGCATGGTCTTCAGAAAAAATATTTCATGATGAATTTCAATGAAATTTTATGCTTTTTTTATGACTCCAAAAATATTTAGTAAAGTTTTCCAAAAATAAGTATGTGCTGGGTGTGATTTGAAATTATTTTGGAAATTATCAAAAATCCTGATATATAGCAAGAATACCTTGGGGATTTTGCACTATTGTCCATAAAGGAATTATATTTTATTTTTTAGTTATTAGAATAATTAATAATCAATAACTTATTTCAAATGACCCATCTCTAGTCAAGTAGAATTACAAATAGACTATGAAGACCTGATGTGGGAGCTAGCTATGTGATTTAACAGGCTTTATTCAAATTACATACCTCTGAACATTAATTTAATAATATCAATGGATAGTCATAATATTTACTTTATGATATTATTATAAAGATAAAAATTAGTTAAAGTAATACACCAAAGTAGTCAAAAGCAATCTAATGACTGTGAAATTAACATAAATTAATCTCAATTATGAATATAATTCTTAGCTAAATGATTTTATTTTGAATTACAATTTTAATGAAAAATATTTCATCTACCATGTTCCCACAAGGTAAAATAAATATCTACTTGTTAAATTGAGAAAATACTTTGCCTTGTAATATTAATCCACAAATTCAACTTGCAAAAGAAATTATTAAATAAATAGAATATGTTTTGCCATCATATATCGTGAAAGTTAAAAAAAATACTTCAATGACATTAAACTCATATCCAAAAGTAAACACTAAAATTCTCAGATAAATAAAGGAGGAAGAAAGGATTATTAGAAATTCAAATAAACTTCTATTTTATACACAGGAAAAATAATTATTTAGGGGTGTATATATGAAAACAAAAAGAAATACATCTCTATGTTTTGGCTACTTTCTTCTTACAACTAATATTGTAGTTCTTTAAACACTTTCTGAACAATATTACATTACCATGCAGTAAAATATGGAGAGTAAATAACATAATGATTATTGAGAACATATTATGTTGGGCCCTGAATATGTGTGATGCCAATTAATCTTCAGACCATTATATAGTAAGGCACTGAAAATATGGGGTGTGTAAGTGTGTGGGTGGGTGTATGCATGAGTGTGCATATGCATTTCCACAGAGCTCACACTATAGTGAGAGAAGTTACATAGTATTTCACAAAGTAAGAAGTGTCTGTGGAGAAGAGGAACATAAAATGAGAGAAAAAAAGGGGAGAAGTATAAAAGTGGGAGATAGCAATTTTAAGGTTATCAGAACGTAGACTTTGATCAAACAACTGACAGAGTACAAGGATTGAGACATATTTTTCTCGTAGGAATACTTTTGGATGGACAGAATATCTAGTGCCAGGGTTTTTCTCAGATAACTACATTGCAACCTTTATGGAATCATTTCAATAGATGAAGTGAAATCATTTGAAAAATATTAAACAGCCACTCATGATTAAATAAACAAATAAACTATGAAATGTCTCTCAATAAATTGAGATGTAATTGAATCCAATAAAGGGAATCTTGGAGGCAAAATAACTAAACTAAAGCTAATATCACACAATATTTACTGACTAAAAGCTTATTTCCCACAAGATGAAAAGAGTTAAAACCAGCTACTCTGGCATTTTCATTCATTTTTTCCAGATACCCTGGACAGTGTAATAGGGAAAAAATACATATGAAGTAAAAAGTGTGCTTCAGGTATGTGTAGGAAGTCCACCTGACAGGTGAAGAAATGAACTTTTGCAACAATAAAAATAGTTTAATGTTAATTATGGTAATAGTTACATAATCCATGCAATTGTGAAAGTCATCAAAATGTAAAAACAAAATTAGTAAATTTGTTTAATGTAAACTATTTTCCATAGCTGAATTAAAAGATGAAGATGTTCTAAACTTTTTTCCTAAAGCAGAAACACACGTTCAATCATAGAATCTCTTTCTGGTTAATAATATAATTGCTTTTTCTGGTTTAGTTTTAATCCTACCTATATTTGTTAACCAGTAACAATATTACTGAAGTAGAGTATCTAGCATAACAAAAACTGGTTAATATCTAAAGAGAAACAATATGGAAAATATGCATTCTCTATATTTATATTTGTTACTTTCTTCATTCATTAGTCATTCCATGTTCCCTTTCTCCTCAGCTAGTAACTAAGTTGGTTAGGACTCTTTTCTCCATAAATTAAAATCTCATATTAAAGATGACTGTACCATTAGCAATTCTTACTGTATTGGATACTATCACATACTATTTCATTACATGGAAGCAAAGAGGAGTTTCTGAGAATTACTTGGGTTTCAGACATGCTCCTTCATAACAATTTAAAGTAATTGTCTGCTCGTATCAATATATGTACCTTTCCAGGTCTGAATCTATTAATTACTTTTCTTACTTAAGAATTAATTTTTAGTTTCTGAATGTCTCAAGCAATATTTGATTATATGCAGAACATTTTGAATACTTAAATTTCAAAATTTAAGTTGTGTTATCTTCCTTTCAAAAGTGTTGAATTTCTTCTGACAGGCAGTTATTTACAGGTAGTTCATCTTGATTCTGTTAAAACTTGGTTTCCAGGATTTGTTAGGTTATGACAGGCCTTCCAACAGTGCTAGAATAACACTAATGGATAGCCTTGCCAGTTCTTAGCTTAATGCCTAGAGAATTAAACAAGGTTTTCTGGCTAGTAGGACACTATGATTTTTTGAGAACTTTTCTACAACTAGAATTTATCTTCAGTTTACAGTCTCCAGTGTTTTCTCTTTCCCTCCCGCCCCCTCTCTTTTCTGATAGACCCCTATGGAATTTTGTGATTATTCAGAATTTATGTCCAAAGATCAGTTCCCTAAGCGGATATCTGGAATCCATGTTCCACACCACTCACTTCAATACCTAGCCCTTCAAATCTGGTGATCTCAGTTACTAACAAGTCTTCGTCCTGTTTCTGCTGTTCAGTGCATCGACGGCTCTTTGGGTGCTACCCCTCTGCCCAGTGTCCTAAAGTACTCTAAGCATAAAATTGAAGTGCATGTATTGTTTATAGCATGTGCTTTCCTTTTCTTAAAAATCACAGTACTTTTTCTGTTATCTCTTGTCTAATAATAGTTGTTAATATATTTTGTCAAAAATTGTTTCATGTATTTTGTCCTAAAATTGTGAGTATTAGGAGTATCTTACACCTATTACTACATAAATATTGAACCATTGTGTAAGGGTCAGTATAAATTTACACCTATTCCAAGCAATTTCCTATTCCAAGCATCTGTGAAATCAAATACATTGTTCCAATTTTTCCCCATTGGTATAAATTTTGTCAGTGCTGGCATTTTCAGTGCTAGAGGAATTTTATATCAGTATACAGAATGGTAGCAGTATAGTTCAGACTATGCTAGCAGATTGTACAGAACTTTAGGAAAATCAAGATCAAGATTTTTAATGCATTAGTCATAGGAAGTTATGTATAAATGTATCTATCTATCTATCACTAACAAACTGAATGTGATTCAATAAAATTAAAGAGAAGTTGGAGCTTTGGAACGTGACTCACATGCTCATGGTACATATTATGCTTTCTAAGCATGATGTGTATGAATATATGTATGCAGACACAAACAATGATTATAATTATCATGTACATTACCTATTTAATTTTTTTTTGGTTGTACGATGTCCAATTACAAATAAGCAGTTCAATTCATGTTGTTATTTGATACTCAGATTTAAGTAAGAAGATATTATGCAAAATAATAAAATTTTCCCGTAGAATATAAGATAATTTAATGAAGAAAAATCTTATTTTTAACAATGTGGCTCCTATTATTGAGGAGAGTTGGGAACTCTCTACAACATCTCCGTCTTCAGATTTGTTTTGCAGTACTGAATCTATTGTATATTAAAGCCAAAAGGGCACTCTGTATCAACTTCAAATTGTCCCCCTCCTTTAAAACAAAAAATCTTGGCTAGTTCTTTAAAGATTAAATAGTAAATAAGTTATAAAAGTAGTCAGTAAACTATGGCCTGTGGGCTGGCCATCTGTTTTTGTTAATAAAGTTTTATTGGAATACAGCCATGCCTCTTTGTTTATTCATTGTTTGTGAATGTACATTACAATAGCAGAGTTGAATAACACTGACAAGAGGCCATATGCCAACAAGTTTAAAATATTTTCTCTCTGGGAAAGAAAAGAATAATGTTGATGTCTGAATTAGACCATTAAAGTAAAATATAGTATATAGTCCTTTCAGAGTCCCATTAAGTGATGTATAACTCTCTCTAAATATTTTCTGGGCAAATGCACACCACCTTCTTTTTTATTACTTTGGAAAGACCACGCCAACATCCCTCACATAAGAGATATGAGATTTTATCAAATCGATCATCATTTTACTAACAACTCACTAACATCATTTCACTAACAATAAATGTAATAGATTAAACAGGAAGCAGAAGACTTGAATAACTGTGTTAGCCAACTGGAGTTAGCAGACATCAATAGAACATCATTGCACAAACAGCCAGACATGCACTCTTCTCAAGTGTATGTGGAATGTTCTGCAGCATATATCATGTGCTATAACACAAAGCTATCTCCAACACATTTAGGCAGATTGGAAAAATAAAAAACGTTCTCTCACTCACAGGAAAGACATCAGAAACCAATTACAAATAAATTCAGTGAACCCCCCAAAACTTGGAAATTAAACAATTTAGCTTAAAGGTCATTGAGTTAATTATGAAATTAAAAAGGTAATTTGAAAATATTATTGAGAAAAATGAAAATAGAAACACTCTACACTAAAACACAGGAGATGTGCCTATAGAACTTACATGGAAATTAATACTGGTAAATGGTTGTATTAATATAATATAAAAGATGGAATTCAAATCAGTAATCTAACTTACCAAGTTAAAAAAATGGGAAAAAATAGCAAACCAAACCTAAAACAAGCAGAAGGAAGAAAATTTTTAAAAAGAATGATAACTAAAGGATGCAATTTTTTAAAGTCACATTTAAAAATAACCTCTAGAAATTTACCAAAGTTGGTGATGGTTCCACATGCCTGTGAATATGCTGAAAACCCACTGGATTATATATTTTCAGTAGGAAGATTTTATGGTATATAGATATGTCCCAATAAAGATCTTAAAATCTAAAGTGCCTTATGTTACATCCTTTGAAGCAAATTGTTATACCACAGAGATCTATTTTATAAACTTGCGAATACATATGTATATACATAAATGAATAACGGATGGTATGCTTAAAATTGTGTCTATTGTCTTCACTTTATCTAATTTACTTAGTAGAGTTTAGAATTGCCTATTTTCAAACTTCATTTAAACACAAGTCTATTTGGATAGGTCAACATACAATTTTACAGCATGTAAAATTATATACAAGGTCAGCATGTATACCCAGAAGCAGAACATTACCAGATACCAGAAACCTGATCCTACATCTTTGCAGCAACAATGTTCCCAACCCCAGGATAACCCCTAGGATAATGACTTCTGTCATTAAGTTTCATTCTGTTGTGGTTCAATTTATTTCAAAGGAATTTTACAGAATGTATTTTGTGTCTGTTTTCTTTGTTCAACATTCTTGGCCCTTTGAATTTCTGTTAAAATTATAGAATCAAGATCCAATTAAAAATGCTCATGTTAATTTGCATTACAATCAATTTTATTGAAGTATAAGGAATGTGCAATGAACTGTAAGTAATCAAAGTGTAAAAGTTGGTGAGGATTCACGAATACATACATCCGTGAAATCATCAGCATGATCCAGATAAAGAAAAATCCAATCACCTACCAAAAACCTCATGCTTTTGCATTCCCTTTGCCCTTCAGTGCTGTCACCAGATATTAACTTTCTGTCAATATATTACATTCTTATTATTTAGAATTATATAAAATGGAATTATATGCCATGCCTCTTTCTATAACTTCTTTGACCTACTATAAGATTGTGAGGCTCTATTTCCTTGCATCTTCCCATGTTCTGTTTCTTTTTATTATTGAGTAGATTCTATTGAATGAATATATAAAACTGTCTATAGTTACTGGCTAATAAGATAAATGCTACTAAGAGCACTCAAACAATAATCTTTATGAATATATATATATATATATATATATATGTATTTCTTTGGATTAATAATACTTAGGAGCAGCATGACTGGGTTGCATAATAAGTGTATATAATTTCATGGAAAACTGTGAACTGTTTTTTTTTTTTTTGTTGTTGTTGTTTTTCATTCAGTCTTCAACATTTGATGATGAAAATTTTCTATATGCTTTCTGACCCTTGTTAAAAGTGCTAGTCTTTGAAATTCGAGTAATTCTAGAGGATGTACTTTTAGTTGGCTTTTCTGTGCTGTTGATCATTTTTTCATGAACTACTTGGTCAATCAAGTAGCTCATTAATATACTTTAATAATTGAGGTGATATTGGATTTCTTAAAAAATTTGACTAAATTATGTATTTCAAGAAAATTGTCAGTTTTATTGTAGATTTCTATTTGGTTAGCATGAAGTTATTCATAATTTTTGTTCTTCTTGCATAATTTAATTTCTCTAGAATAATAGGTGATAACCTCTTCCACTTCTAAACTGGTGACATTCTCTCTCTCTCTCTCTCTCTCTCTCTCTCCCTCTCTCTCTCTCTTTCTTGATCACCAGTGCTAGAAGTTTACTGATTTGGTGGATATTTCAAAATATAAGCTTCTGGCTCTGCCAGTTTTGTACTATGTATACTTATTTTGTTTGTTTTATTTTATATTTTGTAGTACTGGAAATTGAACCCAGGGGTGCTCTACCACTAAACTACACCCAGAACACTTTTTTATTTTTTATTATGAGATAGGGTCTCCATAAATTACGAGGCTGGCCTCAGGCTTGCAATCCTGCCTCAGCTTCCCAAATATCTGGGATTGCAGGCCTGTGCTTTTGTGCCTTGGTACTTATTTTATATTTCATTTTGTGTCTACTCTGTATGTTCTAATTTCAAGTCTTTCCTTATTTGCTTTTATGCTCCTGGCTTGAGGTACAACACTAATTCCTTGATTTTAGGCCTTTCATTTTAATTTTCTAATAAAAATATTTAAAATTCCCTTTCTCAAACTGAATTAGCATTATACAAATTTAACATGATTTTTCAGCATTATTTTTTCTTTACCTTTGCTTGTGATTTTATCTTTAACCTATGAAATATGCAGAGATTTTTTTATGTAAAACATGTTCTTTTAAGATACTTATTGTTAATTAATTTCATTTCAGTTTGATTTGATGAAGACAATTTTATTTGAGACTTTTCCATAGCCCAGCTTGTGTTCTTCTGTGGTGACTGTTCTGGGCACATAAAGGAAGTGTGTATGCAGTTATTTTGGAAGTAGTGTTCCATGGATATTAGCTAGATTAAGATAAGTGATATAGTGTGTTTTGATTGGGGCTGTTATACAAAACACCATAGACTGAGTGGCTTAAAAAAAGAATTTTTTTTCTCCAAGTTCTAGAGATGAGGGCTTCTGAGATCAGGTTGCCATCCTTATCGATTCTGATGGTGATACCAGGATACTTTTACAGATGGCCATCTTCTCACTGTGTCTTTAGGTGGTAAAGAGCAGAGATAATTTTGCTCATGATTCTTCTCAGCAGAGCATAAACCCCATGATAATGGCACCATACTCATGAAGTCACTTAGATCTAATTATATCATGAAGACTTCACTTCTACGTACTAACACATTGGAGATTTAGGTTTCAATTTATTCATTTTGGGTGGAAAAACATTCAGTTCATAGCAGTATTCTTCACATCCTCCAGCTTTTTGCCTGGTTATTCTTCCAATTACTAACAGAAGGTATTACTATCTTCTATTATGATTGTATAGAACTATGACTTCTCCTATTAATTCTATCAGTTTTTTTTTCTTCATGTATTTTGAAACTTGGTCACTAGTAAATCAGTTTTACAATTGTGAAGTCTTCCTGATGAGTGAGTCATTTTTCTTCACTATGGTGTGTCCCTAGAGTTTTGGTAATAATATTCATCTAGAAGTCTGTTTTATTTTATATCACAGCTTCTGGTTTGGGTTTAGAAGTCAATGTTTCCATCCTTAAAACTAGAAAAAAAATAAAGCAAAATGAAAACCAATTCTTTTTCTTGGAGCAGTCACAGAACTGAGGTTCATGATAAATGCTCACTCTGGAATCTGAAGAGACAGGAAAGTTCAGAGCTAAGCTCAGGTTACCTGAATCTAAGAAGACTGGAAACATGAAATTGAAGGAACACTTTAAAAGTAATTTGGATGAATTGCTGGAGGCCCAGCTTGCACCAAAATGAGAGCACAAAGCTCCAGGGAGCAGCAGTGAGAGGATCACCACACTTTCATGGTTCATTCTAGGAATCCCATCAGGGTCTAACAGTGAAGAGTTGAGAAGCATTCCCTCATAGCTTTGGCAAGGAAAGGCAAAAGTAACCATTGTGAAACATGCCCAGAGTGCTCTCGATATCAAAGTTCTATTACAACCATAAGAAAAGGACTTACTGGATCCTTAAGTCCACTCCAGCTCCATCTATTCTTCCCAACTAGAAAAGAAGTGAAAACTTGAATACATGTGAGGAGCACATGCCAGAGACACAGTCCTATTAAAAGACTGTGATTCAGTCTCCCATGCCTCACCACTACATCAGTGGAACACCAGCATTACAGAAATGGACTGCAGCTTGAAAATCTTAACATTTGCTCTAAACTGGGTCTGAAAATAATCAATTATTTTAGGTTTCCTTTACCTGAAAATTCCTTTTCATTACTTTACTCCTGAAAGATATTTTCACTGGCTGTAGAGTTATTTGGGGGACTTTTTTTTTCTTTTAACATTTTAAGGACATTTTTTACACTGTTTCCTAAGAATTGATATTTTCTGTTGAAAATTCAGGTGGCTCTAATAGTTGTTTCTCTAAATGTAATGCATTTCATTTCTCTAAATGCTTCCAGAATTTACCTTTGGTCTTCAACAGTTTTGATTATCATATTTTTCCTTGCTTTCCTTTGGGTTATACTTCTTGGAGTTCATGAAACATATTTAATGTAAATTTACTATGGCTTTTAAAATACTTGTGAATTTTTTTCTACTTATGAACAGAGAACAATCTATTTTTAAAAATGCATTTAACTTAATTTCTTTGTGTGTGTGTGTGAAAAAGAGAGAAAGAGAGAGAGAGAGAGAGAGAGAGAGAGAGAGAGATATGCAGGAGTTACTATGTAAACTCCATCCATTTTTTTTTTCTATTTTGACCATGAATACCTGCAGATACTATTGGTTTATGTTTTTCTAGCATGCTTTTGGCTTGTGTGCTTGTGCACATACATGGAACTTGCATTGCCAGAGTTGTGGAGAAATGATCTCCCCTTTTGGTTACGTTAGAGAATCTGTCCCTGAAATCTTAAAATTGTCCTACAGCTCTTTCTCACATCTCCTTTGGGTACATGCTGCAACTTCTTTCTCCATGTGTCTATCATTAATTTATAGAACAATGCTGTGATCCAATATTTAAGATGGGTAATGCTTTTTCCCTATCTGAGCCACGAAACTTTTCTGACCAGGAAAAATTATTTCCAACCATACAAATTATAATAAAGACCAACTTCCTCACAATTCTGCAACAGCTTCATTGGAATTTTTGTATGAACCACCCAAAATTAATCATTGAAATATATTTAGCCATTTCTTCAGCCTTTATTTCTTCATTTCACTGTTGGTGTCTCTATGTAACTCAATATTTGAGGTCCTTAATCAATACTCTTAATATTTTATTCCTGTGCCTTTGCCAAAAAATATGCAATAAATGGTTTCATACAAATTGAAGCAACATAAATTCCTATATTTATAAAACATTTTTACTGTTTTAAAATAATAATATATATTTGCCTTTTATGATAATTACAAGTTTTATTGTCCTCGCTGAGACAAAAACATGTTTAGAGACTATTAACTAATCAGGAAAGTGGTCAAAAGAGAGTGAAAATGAAATTTGAGATAATGCAGGCAATGCCTCCTATTCTAAAGAGTTATTCTCTTTTCTCTTCATAGTAGATAGAGTATAGATATTATATTCAGTGAAATCTTGTGTCACATTCCATAGACAACTCCTACCATTATTTGATATTTTACACATATAACATAGCAATGAGAGTTCTGAGACCTAATAACTTCAATGTCAATAGCTGCCTAAGAATATCTACTGGACCTCTATAATAGCTCAGGAAATCTGTATTTAAAGTTGCTTGTAGTAAAGTTTCATAACTATCTCATACAGAGGAGTAAAAGATTAACTGGAAAAAAAGGAAAAAAAATAACCGAATTCCTAGCCAGGCATGGTGGCACATGCCTATAATTCTAGCAGCTCAGTAAGCTGAGGCAGGAGGATCACCAGTTCAAAGCCAGCCTCAGCAATTTAGCAAGGCCCTAAGCAACTTAAGAATATCCTGTTTCAAAATAATAAATGGCTGGGGTCTAAGTGGCTAAGTACTCCTGGGTTTAATTCCAGGTATCCAAAAAATAAAAAAAAATAAAAATCCTGTGATTTTTCACCTTTAGATGCACTGGCATAAAGAAACTGGTTCATGCTGCTAAAAGATATTTTCCATTTGGATGCTGTTCAATCCTTTTAGGAAAACATTTCATCTGGTTTTAAATCATAAATTAAACATAACTGTAGGAATATTTCTACTTGTATAACATGAAAATACCCACTTTATCTCATCCTGGCATTATAACATAGAGATTAAGGGCACAGCTATGTTGATGGCAGTCATGGACCATTTGGGGAGTATTTCCATTTGATCTTAATGTGTCTACTGAGGCACATTTAAATAAAATTGCATTGACTCTAATATCATCATGGCTTTAACTAAACTCCCTCCTTCTGCTCATGTTGCTTTAGGAATCTGATTGCAAAAAACTTTGTATCTCTTCAAACTATGATGAGAATGAAGTAGAGTCTGTGTGGTGTTTCCCTGTTTGAAATCATCTTGGCAGTACTCTGCCTGTCTTCTAAGTTCATCTTCCTCACACCCTCTTAAGCTGTTCTGTGCTTTAGTTGTGACAAAACTCTCCCTAGATATTAAAATGTTTTCTGTCCTGTACTTCCCTTCCTTGTTATCTCCTTTTTCTTCACATTGAGACTGTCTCTCTTTTCCTTAGTGAAATCTTTCAGGTCATACATTGAAAGCAGTTATTCACATATTACATTTTATCAATGATTTTAAATGTATCTTTTTCATGTTTATAATTCTGCATCCCACTTTAACATGTCTGTATTTTTACTAATTATGAGTTCTTTGCGAGGATAAAAAATGCCTAATTTATCCCAATATGGACTAGTATATTGCCTAAGAGTTATTCAGGCTATTCTATTAAATGTACCAATGTACAAATATTCAGGCTGATGTCACTACCATATACACTAGAGTGGATGACTTCTATATACATAGCTGACAATCTGAATATATTAAAAAAATTTACTTGTCATTTTTCTAACAATTTAGTATAAAAGGTGACAAAAGAGAAATAAGTTGGGGAGGCAAGGTGTTAATTTTCTGCATTAGTCTGATAACTAGAATTTTTCCATGTATTGGCTTGATGATTTGTCTTAGACACACCACTATATCCTCTGCATTCAAATGAACAATAAAAATATACAGAAAGAGGGTGCAGGGCATAACACATAAGATTTTGATGATTTACTTATTTATTTGGTGGTGCTGGGGGTTGGATTTAGGGCCTCCTTCATGCTAGCCAAGTGCTCTACCAGAGAGCTATACCCCCAGGCTTAATACATAATACTTTAGATAACACATATGGAAAAAGCATATATAATTTGTGTTCACAATTGCATTGTCCAGAAATAATTTTTTGTTCCTACCAACTTCACAGGAATATGGGAAAAGTAGGTGTGTGCAGAGAAGTACAGGAAACGATAGAGATGCTTGTGAAATCTTGCATTTATTCCAGCATATTTGCTGAAAATAATCTCTTTCTTTATTTTCCTTTTTTTTTCCTAAATTAGATAAAATACTCATTCCATGTTTGCCGAAGCTAAGGAATTACCCAATTTGGGTTTTAATTTGAATTTGACAAAAGTAATTTGACTGTTTGCCATTTTTGGACAGTCAGAATAAAGACATCTGTTCACACAATGCTAGAGAGAGGGCATGCTCTCTGATGCACAAGGAAGATATTTCCTCTCAGGGAGAATACATGTTAATAGATAATTATAGATTGAGTTTATTATTTATAACCATCATTTCAATTCATTGTGATGAAGGAAATCTAACCTACTAAAACAAAACCAATTTTATGGCAAATAAGAAATACAGATTTCCACTCAAACAAGGAGATCATGCAGAGATATCTTATTCAGCAACAAAATCCTCTATTATCTTGCTTAGATTCATATAACTTCTTCTGTTTGCATCTTATACTGCTTCTTTTACAAACTGAAATTAAGGGTACTTATGCCTTGGTCATGTTGGTACAGGAATTGCCAACCAATCATAAAAATCTAGAAAATCAAGGAAAATATGTAAACCAAATATTTTCAAATATTGAGCATCACTCGACCTTCTAAGTTCCCTAAGTAGAGACAGTGTGTAGGCCATACAACTGGAAGGGAAAGTCAAACAAATCTCACTGTGTCACCAAGTGTGAGAAAGCTTCTAAGGGAGCCAAAGAGCTAAATTTGTTCTGAGAGTAAGAGAACTCCAGAGATCTTTGTGAAGGGGAGGGTGTTAACTTCAAGGCTTGCTTGTGTACTAATCTGATTCTCATGAGGTGAAAGTAAATGTTGAGAAAGAATGAACAGAAAGCAGCAGACTGAATAGTTTTGGTAACTTGTGCAAGATTGAGAATATTTTATATTCTCATCCAGCCAGAATAGTGAAGCCTCATCACTTAGTGCCCTGAGTAGACTCTTTAAAAATATAACTCTTTAGTAGTAGGCTAAATTAAATCTAGGACAAATGCTACTTTAGGTTTGCCCTTATTAAGTCAAGCTTCAATTTTAGTAAACTGCAATTTGCTTAAGTATGTACTAGAATAAGTCTGACACTCTTCAAACCAATTAAGGTCCAGGCCCAAGTGATGAAAACATGAAAATATCCAACATCCACTCTGAGGACAATTCATGAAAACAGCAGAGCTAATTGCAGGTAAAAGCTTCAGTAAGTGTTGTAAACTACTTTCTTATGTTTTCCAAGAAATGGTAACCCCTCGGTTCAATCCCCAATACTAATAAATAAATAAATAAATAAATAAGCAAGCAGATAAATAAAATTAGAAAATACAAAATACAACATCAAATAAAAGTAAATAGATTTAAACTTAATTATATCAGCCATCAAATTAAATTTAAGCAGAATAAAATTTCCAAGAAATCTGCTAAGATTATTAAACTATATAAATGAAGCAGCAAAAAAGCATATGGTAAGGAAAAAAATATGATTGTCATTATTTTTTGACACAATTCCACATAACTGCAATTAACTTTTACCAACCCAATTGCAGATGTTGTAACCAAATGTTTTCATTTATTGCAGTTGAACTAGATAATTCACCATCATGATTGGATACTTCTGACATATCTCAATAACAAAGTACATTATAACAAAAAAAAGTAACCCATTTGACCTACCTAATTGGCACGCACTTAATGGTCTGCTAAACAAGTCTAAAGTGCTTATTTTTAAGTAAACAAAAATCATGTCCAAAAATTGACCACGTTTGTTTATGAAATATTTCTCCATAAATTTTAAATTAAAATTTCACAGAGTAGTTTTTCTGAGTATAATAAAACTGGAAAACAATAATATAATATACCAATACTTTTTTCCAAATTTTTCTAATTAGGCAACATATTTCTAAATAACTCACAGGTCAAGAAGTAATCCCAATAAAAATATTGGGAACAACATAACAATGGAAACATATCAAAACCTTCTGGAATGGAAATGGAGTTTTGGAATGGCAGTACAAGACAAATAGAAGCAGTCTCTCTCCTGTTGATTACAGCAAAGAACTCTAGTGAAGGGAGGAATCATAGCCAACTGCATGAGGATTCAGAAAAATAAACAAAAGCAGCAGATTGTGGAGATGAATCAACACTTGGAAAGGTTAAAAAATACTCAGACATATTAGCTATGTGGAGAAGTTTTTCAGATAAATGTATAAAGAAAGGGAATGAAAATAATTATTATCTGAGAAACTATGCAAGACTATGCATGATGAATTGTAGCACAAATTTATATGGTTAAAACAAAAATCATAACATTCTCATGTGTGGTTTTGATATATTCCAATACATATGAGAATGATAACATAAAAATGAAGTAGAAAGATTTAAATGGACGCTTTCTACATTGTATTTAATGTTAATCACTATTAATTTTAGTAAATTATAAAAATAGATATTGCACAGTATTCTTCAGAGAAATCATTAAAAATATAATGCAAAGAGTATACAGAAAATGACAATGAGATTTTACTAAATACCGATTAGAAGGTCAAAATTCAGGATACAAGTGCCATCAATATTGTCAAGGATGTAGAATAATAGGAAATCTCATTCATTGATGGTGGGAATGGAAAATGGTGTAGCCACTTTAAAAGGCAGTTTGGCAGCTTCTTACAAAGCTAAACTTATAATACAGCTATCTTGATCCTTGGTATTTACCCAAAGGCACTGAAAATTTATATCTACACACATACACAAACACTCTCACATACAAAATACACACAGATCTTTGCAGCAGTTTTTGTTTTGTTTTCATGTTTTTCAATCTTGAGAATACTAATATGTTCTTTCCTAAATATGTTAGACAGCTTTGAGGTTGCTTTGAATAAAATACCTGACAGTAAAAACTTAGTGGAGGAACAGTTTATTTGGAGCTTACAGGTTTAGAAGTCTCAGTCCACAGATGGCTGACTACATTGTGCTGGGCCCAAGGTGAGATAGCACATCATGATGGAAGGGCCCAGTAGGGGATAGCTGCTAAGCCCATAGCCATTTCAAGAAAAAGAAATCGAAGGGAGGGTTTTCACATAAGCATAATCCTTCCAGGGCATGTTCTCTGTGACATACCTCCTTCATTCATGTTCAATGGGCCCTTAGTTACTAACCTGTCAAACTAGGATGGACTGATTAGGTCACAGTTCTCACAATCTAATCATTTTGCCTCTGAGTATCCCTGCTTTCAAATAGGAGCTTTTGGGTGACAGCTTATATCCAAATCATAAAATTCAGTCAATGAATAAAACTGTAGTATATTCAAACAGTGGAATATTAGTCAATGCTAAAAATAAATGAGCTGTTAAGCCATGAAAAATCATGGATGAAGTTTAACTAAGAAGTCAATCTAAAATGGCTATATGATATATCACTGTATATGATATTATGGAAAAGGCAAAAAGGTAAAGAGAGCAGAGATCTGTGCAGTTGTTGCAGAGTATTTTGAGAGAAGTAAAAATACTCTGCATGATACTTTAATGTGCATATATGTTATTATATATTTGTCCAAACCCATGGATAGTATAGCACCTACAGTTAAACTAAATTATGGTCTATTGATGATAGAATGTGATATGTTGATACAGAGTCATCAATTATAACAATTGTACCACTCTGGTAAAGATGTTGATAATAAGGGAGGTTACTGCATGTTTGAGAGAAAGAGTGTATGAGAAATCTATGAACTTTCAATTTTGCTATGAACCTAAAACTGCTCTATAAAGTCTTAAAAGATGTCTAAAATGGCAAGAGATAAATTAAAGTGAAATCTAAAATATATTCCAATGATTCAAAAGAAATGAGCATAGACAAAGATAGATGTAAAAAATGAATGTGATACCAATTATTACATTGAATACTGTACAAAATCTCCAATTCAAATGAAGAGATTTTAAAATTTGACTTAGCAAACAAAAAAAATAAGTTTCTGTTTCCTAAAAGAAATAAAATTCAGCACCACATGCAGCGGTGCAGGCCTATAATCCCAGCAGCTTCAGAGGGTGGATCATGAGTTCAAAGCCAGCCTCAGCAAAATTGAATCACTGAGCAACTCAGTGAAATCCTGTCTCTAAATAAAATACAAAATGGGGCTGGGGATGTGCCCCCTGAGTTCAGTCCCAAGTCCTGCCCCCAGAAAAAGAAAGAAAATTCAAATAAAATAAAACAATTTGAAAGAAAATGAAAAAAAATTAAAAATTCTTGTAATGGATAGAATATAAAAATTAAGTTCTTATATTAACACTAGATAATGATGAGCCTCAAAGCAAAAAACATTACCAGAGGTAAAGGATCATTGCAAAATGGATCATTTCATTAAGAATTATAAGTATAATACAACTTCTTATTAATAATAGAAATTTAAAATATATGAAGAAAATTTTACAAAATTAAAAAATGAAGTTGATAATTCCAGTAGCATAGTGATAACTTAATTATTTTTCTCATTAATTGATAAAAATGATCATAAAAATGATAAATCCACAGCACAATAGATATTCTTGATCTAGTTTATATTCCTAGAATGCTCCTCTCAACCATAACATGACAAAATAAAAAATTCAATCAAATAGATCATATTTTAGCCATAGGAAAACTCACTATGAATTTTAAAGGATTGAGTCATCTAAAGTGTGTTTTCTGAACATGTGGAAATTAAAATGAAATAAACAAAATCATCCAGTAAAATCACAAATTTTGAAATTAAACAGTGTCTCCTGAGATTCTTTGGTGTAATTAACAAAGCTGCTCTGTTGGAGATACATTGGAGTACAAGTGATAATAAGGAATACAACAGTATAGGTAACAGAATTTGGGTGGTTGCAGCAGAAGTAGAAAGTAATGGACAAATGTGAAAAATATTTTAAAGGTAAGAATGCCACACCTGCTTATGGCCTAGAGTTGAGGGTCAAAGTAAAGGAAAGATCAAGAACAACTTTGAGGGCTGGGGATGTGGCTCAAGCGGCAAAGAGCTCTCCTGGCATGCGTGGGGCGCTGGGTTCATCCTAAGCACCATGTAAAAACAAAATAAAGATGTTGTGTTCACCAAAAAGTAAATATTAAATAATGTCTCTCTCTCTCTCTCTCTCTCTCTCTCTCTCTCTCTCTCTCTCTCTTAAAAAAAGAACAACTTTGAAGCTCCAATCTGAACAACTAAATTGCACGGGGAGCGAGGGGTGCAATAGATTTACTCTAAAGTAGAGTAAAATATGGTTCAGTTTTAGACATATTGTATTTAAGACATTTTTGAGTCTTGCCAGTGTTGAAAGGAAGGAATGTCTGAGGTTGTTGCCCAACATTTTATATAAGTACAGACTGGGAATGATCAGTACAAAACAATATATTGATTAGCTCAACTAGTGAAAAGAAGCAGAGAAGGAATTGGACTTGTCTCAAAAATAAGCTCATTATTTCCCATGCACTATGTTCTATTCACAAAGGCTTTCTTTTCATTAAGCAAGAACATTCTGATTCTTCTGTATTGAATCATGTTCACATGCTACTGTCCTTCTTGCAGACAATCTCCCCTATTATTTATTTAACAAATTTTTTCCCTTATTTCTCACCTTAATTTAAATGTTCTCTCTTGGGAAAATATTCCCCAACCTCCAGTGAATTAGCCCATTTTTTAATTGTAGGAATTGTAATTTCCATTGCATATGCATTTTATAAATTTTATATAATATCAGGTAACATGCCAAATGGAAATATACTTTAAAGGCCTATAAAAATTTTTTAGTTAATTATTTATATGTAAACATTATATTTTCTCCAATCTTTAATCAATTTCTCCAATATAATTTAGCATTTCCACTCCAAAAATTCTAACATAGTAAAGAATTATGCTTTAAATCTGACATTCAATTTGGGCCAAAAATGTGATCTTTAAAGGTGAAATTTTCTTCTTGATATGTATTCTTAATTATTTCACTGAAAAACCTTTAAAACAGTAGTGTAACAATTGTAGGGAGCTATAGAAACCTTCCAAGTCCACTTACACTTGGAATTACTTGACTGATACTTTGAAAGCTAGTAATTTGTTCCTGTATAATGAAAATAAAAGGTGAGAGGAGTTATCTGAAATAATTTTCATTATTTAAAAAAAATCACTCAGGAAATGTGCATTATTGTTTTCTCTTATGTACTCCTTTGCCTTTTCTGAATTTTTCTCTTTTTCGTCGATGGTTATCGGAAAGGCATAGATAAAATAGTGTTAAATAGAAGATTCTATTATTCATATAATTTTTTCAACATTTATTTTTCTTAACTGCATATCTTCCCCTATATATCTGCAAGGGTACATGTGATAGTTATTTTTATTTGCCATCTTGACTGGGCTGAAGAATGTCTGGATACTTGAAACTATGTCAGGATATGGCATTAAGAAGGTTACTGGAAGAAATTAACATTTGGATAGATTGAGAGAAGAAAGTGGCCATTTCTAAAGCATGTGGGTGTCATCCAATTCCTTCAAAGTATAAATAGAACAAATTGTGGATAAGGCCAAATTTGTTTCCTGTTTAAACTGACACATTAATCTACTTCTGCTTTGTGCATCGATGTTTCCGATTCTTACACCTTGAGATTCAGTCTAAATTACATCACTTACTTTCTCCTATACCATTTTACAGATGGCAGATTGTGGGACATTTTGCACTCCATAATCATGTGAAACAATTTGCTGTAAATAATCTTTCTTTCTTTCTCTCTCTGTATCTCTCTTTCTTTCTATGTGTATACAGATATGTCTTATTGGTTCTACTTCTCAGGACATCCCTGATTGATATAAAGCATATATACATGTCCTTCTATACACACACTAGCAAACATACATATATGCATACCCACCTACACATACAGAACCAAGATTTTTATTCACAGCTTCTAAATAAATTTTGTTTGCAAACTTACCTAAAAATTCAATTTTAAGTATTTGGCAGAGGCATCTTTTTTCAAATGTCAAAATACTTTAAGATATCAAACTGTAAGCATATAAGACAATCAGAAACAAACCAGTTGCATTTGCTCTTTTACTTCTACCTAGAAGACTCACATAAATTCTTATAATAAGAACACATGTTATAAAGAAAAACTGCAACTAATAATGCCTGATGCTTTAGAGATATAATCAATGAAATATTAGCTACATTTAAAGGAAGAGACCTGGTTAGTCATCCTTCCTATATAAAATGACTAACTAGCAGAAATTATGTACTTATGACAAATGCAAACATATTGGCAAAATATCATGTATATATTTAATGTAGAAACCCCTAGACATTTTCAACTGCTTGGTTATGCCTCCTTTTAATAGGATTCATTTTATCCTTGGTGATACAATGCTGTTTCAGCAAGAGGGGTTCACTTATCAGGCAAATTAAATTCCTACTCAATTTCTTTACAATAACTCAAAAGCATGGCCATCATTGTGCTTTGGGATTCAGGAAGAATTTATTTGCAATAAGAAAAAAAGTTTTATCTGAATTTTTAATGCATTTTGATGAATAGTAAAATATTTAAATGATTATAGGGTTCATTACAGCTCTAAAACACTTAAGAGTATATTTAAAATACATATTGACTTTTTTCCACCGAGACAAAAGAAAATTTCTGAAATTATTTTAATTTTGATTTTCTCAGCTGATGATTACTGCAGTAAGCTAAAGCACAAGTAAGTCTACTGTTTGCTTATTTTTTATGTGAATAAAGGAAAATATAAAATAATTGAATCAATTATTGACTATAAAGAAAAATAAGCAAAGGATTATTTTAACATAGCCATTAGACCCAAATATTTACTGACATACATAATTGAATACCAATAATATATAAGACCTCATATCATCTCCCAAATTAGATGTAACATAGGGAATGCAGATTAAGAAGTTTTCCTTCTCAATAATACATGTCTCAGGAAGGCAGCTATAAGAAAATTGAATAAAATATATAACTCCAAATATGGAGTTGTTGAGGTCTATCTAGCTATTAATCATTTATCTACCTCAAGTTCATTATAATATAAATCTTGTTTAGGTCCTTTTACAGTTGTTTTGCTATAAAAGCAATTTGGAAATATGCTGAAATCAAAAGTGGTTTAGTTTTGTTTGCTTTACTCCTCTTTTAGATAGTAGAGCTTAGACAAAATAGAAAAGTACATATATTTGGGCTTAGTCAAATTCATTCCAAAAATTAGTAATATCATAGATGTCATATTTGTAGGATTCTTTGAGTCAGGTTCTATAAAATTTCTATTTTGCTAAACATAAAGGAATAGCCCTAATACTTGCAACATATTTTGGTGTGTATTTTGAAAATTATTTCTAAGGTGTTAGTTTTATTTGGATTGTATAACTAAGGAACAATAGGAAGACTTAATTTTATTTATAGAGAAAGCTTCAGTTTTCAACTAAGCCAAAGGAAACATAAAACAGGGCAGTTGAAAATCTGTGTATGGGGGTGGGGATGGTAGTCTTGGTTTAAATACCACATTCTATCCATTTACTCTCAGGAATTCATAGATTTTCATGAAAGCTAACTCTCTGTTTGTTATCTGCATTTATGGTCACTTCCTGAGGCTTTAAGTGGTGTGTGTGTGTGTGTGTGTGTGTGTGTATGTCTGCTGTCATCAGCTGCCTTGAGTAGAGTCAGAAGATATCCTCACACTACCATGCTGAAGTTGTCTTACTTCTTTTAAAAAATATCAAAAATCTTAAAACAGTAGTATTGCTACAAATTAGAAAAAAAAATCTTGATGTTTTACTATGCATTGAAGGTAAAAAGTTTCCCTCTCTCAAAAGTTGTATTACCTATGTAGAAGTTTTATTGATTTGTATGTTCATGGATTCAAACACTTTTTGTTTTAGTAACATACTAATTTTATTTAACATTGAGAATATT
This sequence comes from Marmota marmota marmota, assembly GCF_001458135.2. Taxonomy (NCBI): domain Eukaryota; kingdom Metazoa; phylum Chordata; class Mammalia; order Rodentia; family Sciuridae; genus Marmota; species Marmota marmota. The sequence goes on from NW_026000242.1 coordinate 23,774,144, forward strand.
TTTAAAAGTAGAACTTAATTATTTTTGCTGAAAATTCCTGTATTAGTAATCTAATCTGATTTGCCCATTTCTCTACAAATGAAATGAACTATTCTTTCTTAAATTTATCCTAGCTTTCTCTATTACAGACTGCTTACCACGAACTATTTAGATAATATTTTCCTTTTCAGGATGTATGAAATAGTTAAAGTAAGCGCTGCTTATGAAATTCATAATAGTTGCTATAGCAGAATAATTTAGGACTAAAGAAGAAAATGGGTATTCATGTAAAAAAAGTTTAACAGAGTAGAGTTTCAGTATTCTCATGGGCAGGTCATATGTTAGGCCACAAATTTAGTCTCAACAAATTTAAGAAGTGTGGAAACATCAGCTAACCTTTTCATTCATAAAGAAATCAGCAACAAAATTTAATCTCTAAAATTCACAAGTAGGAAACACACTCCTGAACATAGATATAGGAAGAAAAATCAGAAAACATGAGACAAATGAAAATGGAAACACAACTTATCAAAACGTATGGGATCCATCAATAGAAAATATGACAACATATTTATCAATGAAAAGCACTGATAAAAATATCAAATAAACAATCTATATACTTTAATCAAGTAAAAAAAAAAAGAGGACCAAAGTTTTTAGAAAGAAGGTAGTGACAAAAATCAGAGCAGAAATAAATGAAATGGAAACAAGAAAAATAAGAAATGATAAATAAATTTGAAAGCTTTTTGTTTATTTGAAATTATAAAATTGATGGGATGAGAAAAAAAGATTTCAAATTTAAACATGAAAGAGAAGATGTTACACAATTTTTTTATAACAAAAAATACAAAGGATGGTAAGATACACCTATGAACTATTGTATACCAACACACTGTATAACCAAGAGGAAATGGGAAAATTCATAGAAATAGTGGACCAAGGACTTGAGTGAATATTTTTCCAAAGATGACATTCGTGAACAACGGGTAAATATTCACTTGAGTGAATATTTTTCCAAAGACGATATTCATGAACAATGGGTAAATGTATTCAAAGTCTAATTATCTACCAAATACAAACGAAAACTGAAGTATCACCGACTGCACACCTCTTAGTATGCTGATCATCAGAAAGTCAAATAAAATAGGTTTTAATTAGATGCGAACAAAAAGGAATACTTATATAATATGATGAGAATATAATTTGTACTATTCTAGAAAAAAGTATGAAGTTTCCTCAAAAAATTAAAAATAGAACTATCATTGAGATTCAGTAATTCTAAGCTTGGGTATATATTAAATCAAATCAAATCAATACATTGAAAAGATGTCTGAACTCTCAGGTTTGTTGAAACTTTATTAATAGCCAAGTTATGAAACCTATCTGCGTCCACAGATGAATAACTGGATATAGAAAATTTTACATAAATAAATGTTTAAATATACATAGACACATCCAAACACACACACATATCTATAATATTGTTCTGTAATAATGAAGGAAATCTCACTACTTTCTTTCTTTCTTTTCTTTCCTTTCTTTCTCTCTTTCTCTCTCTCTCTCTCTCTCTCTCTCTCTCTCTCTCTCTCTCTCTCTCTCTCTTTCTTTCTTTCTTCTTTTTTGAACTAGGGTTTAAACTTAGGGGCACTCAACCACTGAGCAACATCCCCAACCCTTTTTTGTATTTATTTAGAGACAGGATCTCACTGAGTTGTTTAGTGCCTCCCTGTTGCTGAAGCTGGCTTTGAACTCTCGATCCCTCTTGCCTCAGCCTCCTGATCCACTGGGAATATTGGAAATCGCCACTGGGCCGTACACTATTTCCAATAATAAAGGACATTATACTAAGGGAAAAAAGCCAAATACAGAAAGACAAATTCTGTATGAGATCATTTAAATGTTGACTCTAAAAACACTCAAATCCACATTAAACAGAATAGAAGGACAGTTACCAGGTATTGAATTTGGGGGAATTAAAACCATAATATCAATGGTTAAAAATATAAGTTTTAAAGGGAATAAGTTCTAAGCTAGAGGTCCAATGTGCAAGATGGTAGGCTACAATAGTTAATAATAATACATTGCACACTTGAAATCTGCTGAAGGTGTAGATCTTAAGTTGTCTTACCATAAAAAATGTAACTATGAGATAATGGATAGGTTAATTGGCTTGATAGTTGAAATTGTTTTACAAAATAAGTATATCAAAGCATCAAGTTGTTCGTCTTATATATAATCTTGGGTTTATAAAGCTGGAGGGAAACATATTTGCTTTCACACAATATTAAATATATTAAATAAAGAAAATAAGTATAGTCAGTTTTCAATAGCAACAACACAAAATAAACTAAGCATTAATTAAATCTCTGTGAAAAAAAAGTACAAATCTGCTGAATGATATAAAAATAAGTTCTTAACAAATATTGTTAACTTATTTCCAGGGTTACTTTCAATTCTGTGACTACTACATACTGTTAAGTCTTAAATTATGTCCCAATTAGTCAGCAAGTACAATATTACTCAATCAAAATTCATGCAGAGTATTGCATTTTTAGCTTACCAAGTTAATTCCCAAATTTCAAATGTAACTTGCCAAGTAAATCCTAAAATTTGTATGGGAAAATATATGCAAACAAACGGAATAATTAAAAATAAAAAGATTATTGCAGTGGTTTTTCAATGAAAATGTCAATCCACCTATTAAATTATGGTAATAAATCAAAATGTATTGACACAGTAAAAGTAATATATTGTAAAGATCATGTACAGTACAAAGACATATTCTCCCATAAATTACTTTGTAATCTTTTTAGGGAAACTGAATTATTTTTATAAGCAGCTACTTTTTACCCAAAATTTAAACACTAAAATCATTACAAGGAGAGGTAGAAAAATATTTATGACCTCAGGATTGATAGAATATGTTCCAGTTGATCTTGACATGAGTTCTTTTTCTTATGGTGATGAGTATCAAAAGAATTTCCAGAAAAAAAGTAGTAAATTTAAAGGCATTAGAAAATAAAAATTTTATTTTATCTTTAAAAATATAGAATGATAAAACCAAAGTGTGTGTGTGTGTGTGTATATACACACTTATTCTTGGTTTTAAATGTGAATTGAGTGTCTTTTATAAGTTGATTGGTAAGATTTTTTTGTTTCTGTCTCTTAATTTGATCAAAATGAAATCAAGACATATAAAATGTACACCAAATTGATACAAGGCAAACGTAAGTTTCTTCTATGTTCTTTAATTATTTTTTAGCAAGTTAAATTATTATCATTTCATTACTTTTTGTTGTTGGGATTTTTTTCAATTGCTTCTGTATTTTTTTCTTTGTAAATAATTATCAAAAAAGAAAAAAAAATATATATATATAATATTATATTATATATTGAATAAGATTAACAACAGTTTAGGCCAAATAATGTTGTCATTATCTCTTAAGAGGATTCATTTGGAAAACATTCAATTTGAGGTTAAATATAGTTATTTGAAGGTTAATGAATAATTTCAATATTTGTAAGAAGAATATTGCTTTAGTGTTTCTCAAACTTATTTAACACAGAAATTTATTTTAGGAAGAGCATTTTATGAAGAAAATTTTGAGAACATGCAGTTTGTTACTAATCCTTGTTATGTGTTGAATAGTGTAAAACAATTAAACTCATAAAATATAATTTATAGAAACATTCAGGGGCTTGAAGAGTTAGCTATCAAAGGCATGTAAATTGTTCTAGAATTGGGAAAGGTATCAAAGTTTTATTGTTTGGATACTCTTTCACTTACTTTTAAAGTTCTATATATTCATTCATTTTCTTACCTAAAGTGAATCTTCTCAAATGAATAACAAGCATTACTAGAATGAAAAATAGTAATGCAATCTCCTTTTTACAATTGAAGGCTCTTCGTTTATTAAATTAATGAACATTAACTTCAGCATTTCCAATTAACCTTCTCTATCCCCAAAGTCCCCAGGAGTTCCCAGTTGTCACTATACATTAATCTTCCCTAGCTCTGACTTGAATCATACTTTTGGTTATGTGCCATTCTCTGTGACAGTGATTTGTTGGAAAGGGAAATCTCATTAAGAGGTTAAATTCCAAAGTACCACCAGATATAACAGTCATCTGTCAGATCATCTGGCAACAAAATTATAACCTTGTATCTATGGAAAGAAAAATGCAGGCTCATAGATACCAGTAAGTCCCCTTTTCCTTGTCCTGTTCATTACATATCAAAGTCTTCTTGTGTATATAGAAAGAACTTTCTCCCCCAGTGTCTGAATCATCTACCCATAAAATGAAAATAAGTATGAGTAGCATCATTAGAGAGTCAAATCTTAATCTGAGGTCATAGTTCCTTTGGCAATAAATAATAAAAGTCATTGCTTTCACAAGTGTCAAAACTGAAATTTAAAAAAAATTAATAAAATTGAATATAAAAATGATTAAACATTGCATACATCTATATAAACTCTTTTCATAAAAAATTCATAAAACTCAATATTTTGATTCCACTAATAGAATGCTATATATTAATACCTAATTATTTTTGAAATAGACATCTATAATAATATAATTGCAGCAAAGATACACATCAGAAAATGTAAAAAAATATTTAGGGACAGGAAATCTGAGGCATCCACAATTTAATTAAATATGAATCACTAAGTATAGTTCTTACTTCCAAAAAATGTTCTTTGAAAAGTTCCATGATTATTCACATTTAATTCAGATTATCATATTAAATAAGTTTATATTCATGGTAAAATTATTCATTATTTAATATATCTTCATACAAAACCTTCATGAAATGATGGGTTGCTATCTTCTTTATAAGGGAAGTACCTATAAATTGGCCAATATTTTACAGAAAAATCAAACATTATTTCAACTCTTTTCCATTTATTAAAACAATGGGCCTCTTTAATGAAAAACAAGAACAATGTTATACTTTGCTGTGCAACCTTCTACTCTGGATGGGTATAGTGCGCCAAAAAATTTTCATATAGTTCTGTAATGTGTAAGTGGCTTCCAAAAACATTTTAGAGCCAACTACTGTAGTTGTTAAGTCAGAAAATAATTATTTCCACTAACTTTTCATGAAAAGTGAAAATGATGAATTCACCTATTATAAGAAGCTTGTTTATCCACTCTCATTTAATACTTAAAAATATTTAGGGACAGGGAAATCTGAGGCATCCACAAATTAATTATTAAACATGATGTATTCAGAATTTACTAATGATAAATTTTATAAATGGGACTATTTTTAAGAATCTAAGAATATAATAAAATTTTTTAATTTAAAAAATATCAGTTCTATTGAGATTCACAAGATATATTGAAAATATGTTAAATAATATATGTTATGATGACGTGTATACAAATGTTAAAATCCCTGATGAATATTTTTACATTAGTATAAAATAAACTTATCTAAATAGAGGAATATGTTCCTTTTTTATATTTAATTTTTGAAAGAAAATCTGAGCCAGCAAAACAAAAATATATATCATTTTAGTTTGGGCAAGCTGCATCCAATTGTGTGAATATTTCACTTACAAAATAGCAACAAACATCAGATTATCTTTAGCCAGTGAAAACCATAGACTATGAAATCTGAATAGAATATGAAGTGCTTTACTTTCAAATTGTGTCACTGTAAATTTCTTAATTGCTCTGAAGCTTTACTTATCTTTACAATGCAGTACCCGAGTGACTGATGGAAGTCCATGTTTCTTCTAAAGCTGTTGGCATGGTTCTTAGAAAAGACAACAATGTTTGAAAGGCAAGAACTTTTCAGCCACATTTATTCCTTTGATTCAGGCTCTACCACTTATTAACTATGTTATTAGTAGCATGTTCCTCACTATGCATCAATTTCCTTATCTGCACAATAGTGATAGTATTCATACCTATCACATGGGTGATTCCAAAAACTGAACTTTAATATATATATGGCATTTATAATTGTGGTTAGTATATGGCAAGAAATTTATGTGTATTATTAATATTACTAGTAATTGTATTCCAGCATAAGTCAGAAGTAATGGGTGTTTTTCACAATCCCTGTAGATAAAAATGAATATCAAATAACAATAACAATAACTAAGAACTGTTTCACTTTGAATTCAGGAATATGGCAGTACATCAATTGCTAAAATAAAAATAATCTGAAGACCTCTGAATGAGAGAGAAAGATACACAGAGAGAAATTGAGAGGGGGCAGAGAGAGAAATTAAATTATCCTAGGTTTGCCCAAACTTTTGCAAAATTTCTGTTTATTGTTAAATTAAGAACTGAGTACCATTTTTTGTAGTATAGATCTTTCATCAATATTTGACTTGGAAGGGAATAAACAAGGAAAAAGAGACACCTGAATAAAGTAGTTAATTATCTAAATGTGGTTATTGGAGCTTCATAAATGGCTATATTTATGAAGAGTTTGTTGAAACTGGAAAGCTTTCAGTTATAATATGTCAGAAAAAAATAGAATTCCTTTTTTTCTGCTCAGAACCCACCATGGGACAACAAAAAAGGAAAGTGAATGAGTAGCACAACGGCTTTTTTCAAAAAAAAAAAAAAATCATCTCTGTTACTCCAAATAGAGATTGGAAAAGTTGCTCAATGCTATAAAAATCAAACAGAAGGGAGAAAAATATTTAGAAAATTGATGGCAGTGCAGACTTCACATAAAGACAGTTGGTCAAAAAAGAAACTAAAAGAGAGTCCCGGGCTGGCCATGTATGCTCCTCCTGTTTTTTTGAAGGCAGTGTTGAACAAAGAACCATGAAGACATATATCTTGAGGGCTAGTAAAGAGCAGGTAAATTGCTGTTAAATCAGTACACCCTTAAAAAAGCCAAGTATTCAAAGATATTGTCATTGTAGCTTTGCTTATAAGAAAATTAATTAATTAGAAACAAAATCATTCTTAAAATGAAATTAGACTAATGAATTTGATACATCATAATAGCAGAATTCTACTCAGCTGTTAAAAGAAAACAGGAAGGTTTTATAAATAACAATGCTAAGTAATGCCTTTCACAGTGTAAAATGATATAGCACCATATTAATTTTTAGAAACTATTGAAAATGCCAATTATGATGAAGACTGAATTTAATCTCTGTGCCCTCTATTCTGTATCATTAGTGTACCAGTCTATTTTAGTGCCAATACCATGCTTTTTTTTGTTACTATTGCTCTTAATATAGCTTAAGGTCTGGTATAGTGATGCCACCTGCGTCAATCTTCCTGCTAAGGATTGCTTTAGCTATTCTGGGTCTCTTATTTTTCCAGATGAATTTTAAGATTGCTTTTTATATTTCTATGAGGAATAGCATTGGGATTTTTATTGGAATTGCATTAAGTCTGTATAGTGCTTTTGGTAATAGGGTCATTTTCATAATGTTGATTCTGCCTATCCAAGAGCAAGGTAGATCTTTCCATCTTCTAAGGTCTTCTTTGATTTCTTTCTTTAGGGTTCTGTAGTTTTAAATGTATAGATTTTTCACCTCTTTCATTAAGTTGATTCCCAACTATCTTTTTTTTTTTTGAGGTTATTGTAAATGGGGTAGTTTCCCTCATTCGCTTTTCAGAGGATTCCTCACTTATATACAGAAATGCCTTTGATTTATGGGTGTTGATTTTATATCCTGCTACTTTGCTGAATTCATTTACTAGTTCTAGAAGTTTTCTGGTCGAGCTGTTTGGGTCTTCTAGTATAGAAACATATCCTCAGCAAATAGTGCTAATTTAAGTTCTTCTTTTTCTATACATATCCCTTCAATTTCTTTCGTCTGAAATTTTTTAAAAATTTGTTTAAAATTCCTTTAAGTTTTCTCCATTTAGAATGATATTGGTCTGAGGCTTAGTGTAGATAGCCTTTGTGATGTTGAGATATGTTCCTGTTATCCTTAATTTTTCTAGTGTTTTGAACATGAAAGGTTGCTGTATTTTGTCAAATGCTTTTTCTTCTCTATTGAGATGTTCTTACATGTATGAAGACATGAGTTGGTGACAACATACTTTCTATACAACCAGAGATATGAAAATTGTGCTGTATACATGTAATAAGAATTGTAATGCATTCCACTGTCATTTATTTCTTTTAAATCAATAAAAAGAAATTTAATATCCATATATTAACTCAATACTGCCAAAATCATTGAGGATCAACAAGAAGTTTAGACAGATATTAAAACCAGGAAATAAGAGAATATAGTTTGATTTGAGTATCTCAGACTAATAATATAGCACAGTTATTTTAAGTAGCAACAACTTTTTCTTTATAGAAACAGGAACAAGGGGAAGGGATTTCTGTAGACAACATGGGCATTAGAGGAGATACAGAAGACAGAAAATAAAACTTTAGACATGCAGTGTTTTAGCAAAGCATGTTGATGAGTAAATACTCTATAGTGTGAGAAGGTCCAAAATTTATTATAAATAGAGGAAGAAGATACAAAATAATTTAGATGCTCATAAAATTAACTGTGGACAAGAGATAGTTATTTTAATATTCAAAATGGCTGTTCAAAGAAAAAACAGCCTCACTGAAAGTCTGTTATTAATTTTTAAATTTAAAAACACAAACACGGATGCAAGGTAGGCAGACCTGCAGCCAACCGGCAGAACAGGCCCAGCGGCCAACCGGCCTGGTAGACACGTCACCCCAATTGGAGGAGGATCACAGTCGCCGCCTGCCCCTGCAAGGGAGACTTTGCAACTATACAAGAGCAATATAAATATATAGGGGGAAAATTCAATAATACAACAGTTTCACCAAGCAGAAAGAAACGCGTGCAGTATGAAAAGACAAGGAAAGAAAGTTCCAAAAGCAATGCAGGTCAACTCAACACTAGAAGAAGTAATAGCTGCAGCAGATGGAATGTCAGATAAAGAATTCAGGATTTACATGCTTCAGATGATCTGGAGTCTCAAGGAAGACATTAGACAGCAAAATCAGACAATGAAAGATTACTTCAACAATGAATTACATAAACAAATCCAAGAAGCAAAAGATCAACTATACAGGAAGATAGAGGTTATAAAAAACAAACAAACAGAAATCCTAGAAATGCAGGAAGCAATAAACCAACTTAAAACTCAAATGAGAATACTACCAGCAGAGTAGAACACTTAAGAAGATAGAACATCAGACAATGAAGA
>NW_026000242.1:23783635-23842876 GCF_001458135.2 Marmota marmota marmota
GGGGAGAAATGAATTACAGTAGATGGGGTAGAGAGAGAAGAGGGGAGGGGAGGGGGGATAGTAGAGGATAGGAAAGGCAGCAGAATACAACAGACACTAGTATGGAAATATGTAAATCAGTGGATGTGTAACCGATGTGATTCTGCAATCTGTATATGGGGTAAAAATGGGAGTTCATAACCCACTTGAATCAAAATGTGAAATATGATATATCAAGAACTATGTAATGTTTTGAACAACCAACAATAAAAATTAAAAAATAAAATTAGGCAGGACAGGTCCAGAGATTGTTACCATGGCTGTGGAATTGATCTGTAGGAATTGCCTCTAGACTTCAACCTGTGAATTTAGACAGACTGTCCAGGGATTTATTGTCCCTGTTCATTAGGGAAACTCAGTTTCACAACTCCAGTCACCTTGTGCACTGATGAAATTCTAGTCCAGTTAGTGGTCTGTTTCCTGATTGACTTTGGTCCCTAAGGGCATCATGTCTTTATAAAAACTCAAGTCTTGGCTCCTCTCAGAAGCTGAAATATTAGTGATGTTGTTTCTAATATGAGGAGTCCTCTAACCCTAAGGTCACTTGTTTCAGGTCCTTTGTTTTTCTTCATTGTAAGTTAGAGAACACCCTGAAAGCTAACTTAGGTGAGTGTAACCCTTTATTGCCTTATTTCTATCCCAGGGAAGAAGAAAATTAGACCAAATGGTGTGCTTAATTCATGCAGTAAGCTTTCTAAGCATATTTAGATTTGGTAAGAAAAAAACTGAGCTGTAATGAACTACCTCTCTTTTGAATGTGTTTGATTTTTATGTTTGAAGATGACTAGAACTCTTGTGTTTGTAGAATTCATACATTAATACAGTAAATAGACTATAAGATTAAAAAAAATAAAAACACAAACACATGGACAGAAGAAAAAAATAAACCAAAAAGGAAATTCTCCAAATATTTTGATGAAGCTGGTGAAAATTGTTAACAAAATTCTCAATGTGAATTAAATGCAAACAAACACTTGTTAGGTCATAGTTATGGAGAGTTAGGTATTTAGGTGGTCATGAGATTGTATGTCTGCCAATGACCACAGGATCAGTTCATTTATGCAACTGTTTTAAGGATGTTTCACTTTCTCACCAGGTGAGCATCTCCATGGAGCCACTCAAGACATGGCAACTTAATTCACTGAGAGAGGGAGGAAGACAATGAAAGAAATAAAGTGGAGATCACAATTCCTTGTTATGACGCAGTGTTTAAAGTTGCAGAATACCATTTCTACTTTATTTTTTAAAGGCAAGCCACTAAATTTAGACAACGGTCAAAGAGGAGGATTAGGGTTTACCTGTTAAAGGGAGCTTATTTACAGAACTAGCACATTACCTATTTTAAATATAAACTCAAAGCTGGTAAAGCTGAAATATATGAAAGAAAATTTTGTGAAAAGACAATAGTCAAATTGAGAACAACACAAAAGACCATGTAGTGATAAAAATATAGCATGAGCACATGTAGGAATTGAATTAAGAAAACTGAAAAAAAAGAATAAAAAGAATGAGAAACCTGAAAAGATTAATATAAAATGAATTTTTTTAAATAAAGATGTTTAAAATTATTGGGAATCTCATTGTGTACAATTAAGCTTAATTTCTCTATAGCCAAACTCAGGCACGGGCTCATTACTTTTTATGGTCAGTGGAATTTGGAGTAAGTGATACAAGTTCTTCCAAGAAGAACCTTTAGACACAGAGGTACAACCTGCCATGCTCTTTTTTCCCCTGCCTCTGGGTTTGCACCTCTATCAGACAGTGCTCTTGAATGCCCATGATGACAGAATTCCTTTGATGGCATGCAATGAGTGAAATAAATTTGTTTTACGTTCTTGACATTTGATTGTTACTACAATTTAACCAAGATGATCTTAAATAATACAATTTTAAAATATGGAAGAAAAAATGTTCACATGTATATAACTGCTGTTCTGAAGAATTAAAGAAACAAAATTATATGAAATAAATGAAAAGGGAAAGAAAGCAAGCAACATGTACAATAAAACACACACATACACACAAATGAAAATTTGATTAAATTGTAGAATGCAAATCAAATACTTTTGTAAACACAGGCAAATAATATTCATTAGTATAAAAAACAGCGAATTGTTTAGTCTTTAAATAGTGACCAAAGAGTATTTTAGAAACCCAGAACAAAATTTCAAACAAAGTGTTTTTATAAAAGGAAGCTAAATTCTACTTTGTTTAGAAATTCTAGTTTATTATTGTTATCTGTTTTTTTCTGTAAAAAGACAGGTTATTTCTTGAGAGAGCAAGGAGAAACAATTTATTTAATGTGGGAAAAATACTTCAATGCTGATGGGAAAAGTCCAATACAGAATATTTAATAAGAAAAAAGTAAAGGCTACAGGAACAATGGCATTTTGGGCACAACATTGGGAATCTAGGGCACAGGTAGAAGAGTTAACTGAAGGTATGGAAGTGCATGTGGCCATAGTGCTGAATTGGAATTGTACAAATCCTCTTCTCACTGCTCCTATTTTTTCCATCTGTAAGAAAGGAAGAGAAGTTCTTTAATAACAATGAAGAGAGGAGAACAGTTCTTGCAAGTTTTATGATGAAGGAGAAATTATGAAGAGGCCACTAAGGAAAGTTGGGAAATAAGTAGATTAGAGAAATACAGTATAATTGCTGAATGAATTTCAGAACCAATCTTAGGAAATATTGGATGTACTTGATGAGTAGTTCATTACAGTTTTCAAAATACACAAATATTTTTAAAAAGAAGTTGAAAAATACCTGGCTGTGTAATAGTTGTTGTAATTTTAGATATTCAGTAGAAGCATTTTCTGCCAAAACCAATAGAGATGATATGCTTATAATTGGTGCCAAATTACAGGTAATTATCTATTGCAATGGATTTATCTCTTGGTTTTCAACACTCTAAGGAAGTCTCTAATTCTGTTCATCAAGAACCTATCATTAAAAACAACCAAAACATCAACAACAATGAAGTGAATGACATAAAGTGTCTCTAATAATTCTTTAGATTAGGAAATTAATTTTTGTACTCCTCATTAATAAAACATAATGGATTATCAGTACATTGGACAGCTTCATTTTTCATTGCAAGCACTTAAATACATTTTAAGAGTTATATCTGACATCAGTGAAGCATTAGCTAAATGGTTCAGTAATTTGTATGTCATATGAGAAAAATGATTTTAAAACAAGGTGTTGGGTTAAGGAGTCAATCTAAATTAAAATTATAATGTTAAGGAACAGCACAAGATTGGACCTAAAATCAAACTTGCACTACACTATTTCTTGAAATTGTAAAATACTTTTCTGAGACAATGAATTCTCACTTTGCAAGTAATTCATATATTATTTATTCATTCATTTAGTTATATTTCATATAAATCTAAACAAACAACAGTGTTCTTTAAAAATAATAATAGTATGGTTAAACATCTTAGTTCTTTCTTAATAAAAAACATATCAGGATTTGAGGAGATTAGTAAATATAAGTAAGTGTTTTTGTTTCTTTTCCACAAAGTTCAGTGACTACAAGAAACCATGTTCTGATTTATCCTAAGAATGGATAAATAGTCCAAAGAGTAATTAGTGAACATTCAAAATAGTTGAAAATTGTATTATCTTCTCTTCACCTCTAGTCTGACTGCAATATAATTGAAGAAGTGAGTAGCTTATTGTACTTCACATTGGTAGTTCTCAACTATAAAGTTAAGCAATATATGAATATTCCCTTAACTACAAGTCAAAACTACTTGAGCACATTTTATTGATTTCACATTTAGTAGAGCTTTAAAACATTTCGGTTTTGAGGGTTATGGAAATAAAATACTACAATGTAAGGAATAAAGGGAAGCTGTTAACTTACATATTTTTATTTTATTTTTTGCAATGCTAGTGGGAACTCAGGGCCTTGTGCATGCTAGACTAGTACTTTACTATTGATCTATACTCTTCAGCTTTAAGAGGTAGTTGTTTAAATAACCATGAAGATAACTTATAAAATCTGAATGTGTCTTATTCAAAGCATCATATTTATACTTTTGTTAAAATTTATAAGAATCTTTTTTCCTTAATAAAAATAATTTCACAAATATGTACCAAGGTTTTTTGGAATAATTGCGCATGTGTAAATGTACTACAGTATGCCTTTAAAAACATAGATATGAACAAGTGAGGTGTAATTACTTTTTTCAAATTATGTAACTAGGTCTCAAAGTAATCAAAATAGGTACCCAACAGTATATATAATTCTCAATAGAAGATTTATCTCAAATGATAAAAATCAATATTGTTTCAATAAATGCAAATTATATTTTCCAAAAATGATTTAATAAAATAATGTACCAATAGAAATTTAAGTTTGAAACAAAAAGGTCCAAAGTGACTTAGCCTTATACTGATGATGGATGATGACATATTTCTTAAACTCTTGCCCTCACACCTGCCCTGGGATCAGAAAGCATTATAATACACAATTATTAAAGAATTGACTATAAAACAATTATTGTAATGACTTCCCTTTCAGAAAACACAGTGCTCTCCAGCACAAAACAGTTTTAGCACAGGTAACATGCTCATCTGAGTAATCTTAACTAAAGAACATTCTACATATTTCTTAGGTTAAACTTTATTTAAATAAAGAAATTGATATTCTAAGGCACCATTTGGTTTTTATCATAAAGACTCAAAGGTGGAAGATCTTAAAGTAGTGTCTGGTTAAGAAATCTTTTTTGATTCCATTCCATATTATTACAGAAAAATGTATGATACAAAATAAGTATCTGTTAAATGTTATTTTAGAATCTTGAGCATTTCAAATTATGTGATGGGCTAGTCTGAACCTAGGATAATAGTGACTGTATCTCAATATTTCAGATATCTTTAAAGTATATGACCTATATGATGAATAAGAATTGCATATAAAACTAAAAAAAGCAGCTTTACCACCATGTAGAAGTGGAAAACATCATAACCCTCCACAGCTAGAATCATATAGATCAAAATTTAACAATGTGTTCACTGTACAAGCTGCTTTTGTAAGCTTGTAGGTGTAGAAAGTAGGGAGGATGAAGTCTAAAGGTAACCCAAGGAAAAGAAAATTTATGAAGGCAAATGAGGCCCAAACAAACCACTCAAGGAAATAGAAAGCCAATGCCCAGAGTGAAAACAGAAACAGGAAGTCAGCATTAAATTTAGAGAAAACTTGAAATAGAAAATAGACCATAAGTTGTAGTCTCAAGAAAATGCTACTTTGAAAGGATAAATAAATAAATAAAGATGGAAAGTGCTTCTTGTAGATACGGTAATGTTCAAAACAAAATTAAAATTGGAATGAGAAAATTAACAATCCTGTACAAACACAAAATTCATAATTCAGTCCAAACCTTGCCCTCCAATACCATCATAATACAAATTAGTCATCATGGGAACAGAAAAATCCTCTCCAACAAGAATCGTTTCTAGTGCCTGCACTGATTTTGTAAAGGCCTCTCCAATTCAAGATAAAGATACCTTATATTTAGTAGGTATTAAATTGTTGTTCTGGGTTCTCCAGAAGAATAGAATCAATGGAATATTCATACATATGTATATGTATGTGTACATACATAGATAGAATTGCCTTGTTGCCTCATGCAATTTTGGAACCTGAGGAAAGTCCACAATCTGTAGTTAGTTGTAGCTTGGACAAACTGGAGACCCAAGCAAACTGATAGCATAGGTTCTAGCCTGAATCCACAGCTATAAGGACCAGGAGAACTAAAAGTATAAATTTCAGTGTGAGTTCAAAGTCCTAAGAACAAGAATTGCTGAGGGTATTAATTCAAGTTCAGATTTCAAAACAGAATAATAATACCCCATCTCAAAGTTATCCAGAGGAAAAAAAGATATTTCTCATTAAACTTTTTTTTTCTATTTATCCTTTTAACATATTGGATGAGGTCTGATCACTTTGGTAAAGGCAATCCACTTTATTAAGTCTATCCATGTCTATGTTAATCTCATCCAGAAACTCTCATAGACACATGCAGAAATAACGTTTAGTCCAACATCCCAATGCCACATCCAGTAGACACATAAAATTATCTATTACATATGATCTCCTTAGCATCTGCCCTTATCTTTGTTATATTCCAGAATGCTAACTAAATTTGAAACTAAACCAGATGTATACTTGCTAAGATAGAAACATCACTCAGGGAAAGAGCTTCAAGAATATGTTTTATTATGTAAGAACTTGAGCCTAGGTATTGCCATTGGTTTGAATTTTGTTCATAATTGACCAAATATCAATATCCATGGGTGATAACAGTCAGGGAACAGTGTTCACCTAGCTGAGGGGTCTATGTGTACATGACTGGCAAGGTAAGAGCAGCAGCCAAAGTGATCTGACCTACAAGAATTTATGAAAATTATAATGAAACATGACCTTTTTAATGACAATGGTGGAGCAGCCAAAGAGAGTGTATTTGGCGTCAATATTTAGAAGACAAGTAAGAAGGAAAAGAAGAATGAGGGCCGTTGCTGTAGGAAAAGTCACATCTTTGACTCAATTCCTACAAATGCGTCACTTTTTGAACTGTGTGGCTAATTAAATTGTGTAGTTTATGGGAGAATGGACCTTCACAATACATGCCATACTCATTTGTTATAATTAAATCCTCTACAATTCTCTCGAAAGTACATTCACAAAGGCGGATGTATGTTACAAAATGTAAATACTTAGACATTTAGAAGACTCTGGAGACAGTATCTAATTTGGCAATGAGAGCCAAAAGTATAAAATACTATCTCTCCTTAGGAGTAGATAATACATAGAGTTCTGGCTAAAATTCAACTGGTGGTGGGTTCTGTTGATCTTCTGACCTATCCAGTTGTCATATTCTTATTGCCTAAGTGTGCAAGTTGGATCAACACCCTAGCAGTTAAGAGTAATCCCATATGGTTTTTGGCTTAAGAGCTAAGTGCTATCACAGTGGAGAATGCCAAGTGGAAACCATTGAAACTGCCCTATCCTTATTCAAGGCGATTGGAATTGTGTGTGTGTGTGTGTGTGTGTGTGTGCGCGCGCGCGCGTGTGTGAGCGCATGCTCACAAGCTAGCGCGGGCTTGCGCTTTCTTGAGGTTGATAAGATTAGTACCTGTCAGGACACACAGAACATTGGAGAACTGAGGCTCTTTTATCTCCATTTAATATACTATAATGACTATGAAGGATGACCATTTTAAGATTTTAGTAGTTCCAACTAGAGATGTGGCTGAGATAATATCATTCCTACATTAAGTTAAAAAAATTTCAGCTATAACAAATAATCTATGATTTGAGAAGGTATTCTTTTACATTCTAATTTTTAAAAATCATAACTAGTTTTCATTCACATAGAACAAACAAAATACTCATGAATAATTTTTCCTATGCCTGGATTAACTATTTTTCCTCTGCCATAATATGTGAAGAGAGCTAGACTATCTAGATATCTGTGGAACATCATATTGATCTATCACTTCAATAACAGTAATGACTGGACAAAATGTCCAAGTAGTAGCTAGCACTTTGAAAGTTTTGGTAATAATGCAATTTTATCCAAAGTATGTGAGATAAGTTGAATTATGTTTCATAAAGTTTCTACTTCAGCATTATTCAAGAGCATTCTTAAATACTCACTTCAGATCACAAAAGTAATTGCTGTATCTGATTCCTCTACCAGAAGGAAGGATGGTGCCTGGTGATAGTGTAGATTCTGAAAGCAACAAATTCCAGACATAGAAATATCACTTTGATCCATATGGGTGACATAAAAGCTCCCGCCTTTGATCATCAATTACAAGGGCAAAAGATTCTACAGTAGGTTTCTAAACTCTCTAATCTTTGTGGTACAATATCATTTTTTTTCCAAAATAAATTATTCCTGGAAGTAACTAAAATATAGAGGAATGACTATCAATATTTTAGTTATATGCAGAAGTGAATGTACCATATAAAATATCTCAGCAACACTTAAATGTATCCTCAACTGTCCTTCCCTGAGCCAGATCATCAAAATTCTCCTGGTAAATCCACAGTACCTAAGGGGAAGTGACAAAGACATCAGAATGAAAACAGAGACTAAAATATCTTGTTTTGAAAAACACATTAAAATATATACTTCAAGATACAATGTGAGCATCTCTCCCAGGCCACAGTGGTGTCCATATATGTGAGCTGTTTTGAAGGTTAAGTTTCACTAGCTTCATGGTAGATCTCTCTTTGCTACTGTCTTTTAGTTTTGAAAAATCATCTAATGCACTCAGAAAGTTTCTGTTTGTTATTTCCAAACAAGGCAAAAAGAAACACAACTTTGAGTAATGTTCCTCTTGGTAAGATCCACAAATAATAAATTACAGTTTTCATTCTCAAATCAATATTTTAATTAATTTTAATTTTCAACTATTAGTAATGTGGTTTGAGGCAGAAAATTTACTGGTCTCCCAGAAATGTATATTACATGTTTATTATTTTGGTATTTCATTTTGTTTAGTTTGGCATAACATCAGAAGTACAAATTTATCAAATTTCAGTAGGGCAAATAATTCATATAGAACAAATACCATAAATAAAATAAATTTTCAAGATAAATTAACGTGGAACTAAATAAAAATGTATCTTGGACTAATGCAAAAGACTGAAATATCAAATGGAATGAATGTATGCCAACTTGTTTAACTCAATTAATAAATAACTAATGAAACAATGTAGATAAGAACCTACATAACAGATCATTACAAAGATGCTAACAATAATGAATCTGGAATGAATCTTAAGTACATCTGAAGGATAAAAGGATCCTAAAATAAAATACAATTGGTTAGTACTTTAACTAAGTAATCATAAAAAAAAATATGATTATCAGTCTAGTAAAAGTTCTGTATTAGAGACAGCTCCTCTCTTCTGCAGCCTAATAAATAAAAGGCAAAATTGGAAGCAAGTATTTTGGTGTACTAATTTTAGAATTAAACTTACAAACAGAAAATATAATACTAATACCTAATTTACATAACATTGGCCTCAATAAACTAACATCTACAATCTTGACTACATATCCATATTTGGAACAGTGGTGTATTAGTACTGCGACTATTTTACATCTCAAAACAAACAAACAAACAAAAAACAAACCAAAAAAAAAAAAGAAAAGAAAACAGGATGATTCAGTAAAACATATCCATATGTAGTAGCTGTAGGACACATTTTTTTCATTATGGGCTGGCTGACAAATGTATTCTAGCCTACTTTACAAAGATAGATTGTCCGTGGATTGGATGAAATATTTTTGTATTTTTTCATGCCTGAATGTATCTCTAATGAATTTGCAGGGAGAGAATAACTTTAAAGAAAAGATTGTTGTCTATAAAAAGCTGATGGTCTTTGTTCATGGGCAATTTAAATTTTGTATTGATCTATGCTTTGTTTTTGTTTTAAAACAAGATAAACAACATCAAGTTCATGTTTTCATTTTAGTAAAATATTTTTCTTGATTTCCTGAATTAGAAATGTGACTTCCTAATTGATCTGTCTGCTTCTGTGTAGTCTCCTTGAAAAAGTGCTTCTTACAACTAATCTCCACCCCTGACATCTGAACTACTTGATAAGAGTGTAGAGGGTCCAAGAATTCCAGGTTGTCTAGATAAAGGTGCCCTCTCCCCAACATTCACAGACCTTCATGTACTCAAAGGCCATCAGGACTAGTTACTTCCCAGTGAATGCCATTGAAAGCTCAGATCAACATGTAAGGACTTGATTACTGTAGTCCAAGGAATGGATTGCTGCCCACTGACTTCTTAATGTCAAATTATTCTCTGGCAATCAGAAAAGCCATTTGATGCACCTAACCTTTGCCCTCATCACAGAGACAGTCCACCTTCAATGACTGACCTACAAGGGGCTACACAGGCTCAGCCCCTTTACCTGTCAATATTCAGGAGACCCCTGTAATCCCAAGGCCTTGTAGAATTGCTTGCTATCCTGGTTGAAGCTAGATTACAGGTCAACTTTTCTCCTTACACAGTCCAGAATTCTTTATCACTTTACAAATAATGTCCCAATAGCACTTATCAACAAAATTCCTGCAAGGTAATCTCTATTTTGGAAGGAACCTGAGTTAAGGCTGTCATTATTGTGTATAATCTTATCAAGCTGCTTCTAAAAATGAGATTTTTGAATTAGAATAATCTGTAGCCAGTTTACTATCCCTAGCCAGTTTAGTAGTCATCTCCTTCCACTCTTCAGAGATGCAGTAGTTACATATTCATTAAGTGGTGAATTATGTAATTTACTTCTCTTCAGTGTCATGTACTGAAAAGGTGAGTGTAGGACAATATTTTGATAGTGATAAGGGATATAACCACATATGGTTATTGTTCTATTTTGTTATGTACTGTTGTTAATCTCTTATGTGCCTAATTTATATATTAAACTTTATCCTAAGTATGTATCTATGGAGTGAAAACAGTATTGCAGGGCTCTGTACTATTTGTGATTTCAAGCATCTACTGGGGGCTAGAAATCTATACTGCTGTGGATAAGGAAGGGGATACAATACCTTATGAAATATTTACATTATCTTGATTTGTTTATCACAAAATAGATACTTACATAAATCAACTATTCCTTATTACATAAGAAAGAAAAAATTGAAGACCCAAAGTGGACCCAAAGTAACTAAACCTAGCTTGTGATTAATAACAATTCAGTGTTCAGTTTAAAATAATCAGTGTTAACCATAAAATGCTGGAAACAAAGGATGGCCTTTCCAAATGTGGCAACTGTAGAAACTGAAGCAACTGTTGCCATGGCTACTGTGCACTCTTGCAAGTCCGCTACGTCTTTAATACTTTAAAAGTTCCAGTAGCCAGAGAGGAATCATCCCTTCTGTTGTGCCATTAACTTACTGTCGGAATTAAAGGTGTTCACACATTTCCCAAACACACATTCTTCCTTTGCTTTTTCTCTGGAATTTGAAGCTATAAAATAACAAGCCTAGAATCCAGCACCTCTCTTTTAACTAGGCAGCAGCTGAAATCTGCAAATTAGATTTCTCCCATTCTGTAAGGACAACATCCTGGTCATCCGTGGCATTTCTGACTTCGTTTCCAGAGCAACCAGAAACAGATTTTTCATTCTCAGCTATTTAATTTCATAATGTAGCAAGTATATTTTTAAATTATAAATATAAAAAAGAAAAGAAGTATAAATGCTGTAAATTCACTTAATTTTTCAGTTATATGTTCCTAAGGGAGTATGATTAATATGTTAGTGTACCATTTTTGTTTAGAAAGTTACTGAAGTAAATACTTGGTATTATCTATAAGCTAATTACAAATGAAGATATTTATAAATGTATTTATATTTCTCTTTGATGATGGATCACAAACATAATTTCAGGTATTTTTAAATGCATGATAGTAGAAATTTTGGCTATTAATTTTATTAATTATAATAGTTCAGACTAGGGAGCAAATAAAACAGTATAGTAGTATATGCATCATATTTTAGCTATTATATCTGTAACACATTTGGCATCACAAGTGAGTGATATCTATATATAAAATGGAAAAAAACAGCATTTTACCATCTAATGTGATGTTAACTCTAGTTTTCCTAGATGTCTTTTATTATGTTGAATCAGTGGTTCTCTTTTTCTAGTTTGCCTAATTTGCTGTTACTCCAAATGAATGATGAACATTGACAAATGATTCAGTATAACTTTGGTTATATCTATCTATCTATCTATCTATCTATCCATCCATCCATTTTTTTAACTTGGTGACAGTAATTACTTTGGTGTTTTAATGCTATATCAATCTTGTACCTGCAATAATCTTGTATCTGCAATAAACAATTCTTGCTTATGATTAATTATCATTTCTATCATCATATCATCCTTGGGTTACATTTGCTACAGTTTGGTACAAATTTTGTAGATGTGTTTTTGAATAGTCATCAGTCATTTTTCATTTTAAAGAAAATGCATTATCTAGGGAATTTATCATAGTGATGTTGACCTTATAGAATGTAGTGGGCATGATTATTTTCCACAAATTCAAAGATTTGCCACTCACTCTAGTTTTTATTGTCTATTTTATTGAGGGAAGAGAAGGGTATTTGCTTTTACATTATGTTTTGCTCTGTTTTATTTATTTGTTGTTGTTGTTGTTCTTTAGGTGAAAACTTATCTATACTATAAATAGGTATGCTATAAATTTCTATTGTTTTAATCAAAACTCAAAAAATGCTGAAATGTTTTATTTTTCTGTTCATTCACTTTACAGTTCATTTTAAGATTACTTTACTCCTGACTTATGTAGAAGCGTGTTATTTAGTTTTGAAACATTTGGGAATGTTTCATGTATATGTCGGGAGCTAACACATAGGAGCTGAGCACCCTTAGCCTTGATTGATGGAGTTGTGAAACTGGTTTCCTCTGCCAGTGGAAGCAGGTGGATCTCACCTCCATTAGGCAGGGGAATGAAGCTCTGGGAGTGGGCATCACCCAGTGAGACTGGGCTACACACCCCATGAAACCCAATCCCTTGCCTCATTTGGGTGAAATCTTTTGGAATGTCTTCCCCTCAATAAATAGGGCTTCAGATGTGCTCTCTTTTTTGACTGCCTCTCATTTCCCTTGTGGGAGATGGGGCTGAGGAGCCATCATTTAACCCCAAGAAAAAGGTATTTTCTCTGTTTCTGTGTGATTCTTCAGGGCCAGCCCAATTCTCCTGGATTGACTCTGACTGATTTAGTGTGTCACATGTCACGGCATATATATATATATATATATATATATATATATATATATATATATATATATAAACATGTGTGTATAAATATATATGGTGTATGTATACATATAATACTTTCCAAATATTCTGTGCCATAAGAATTGTGTACACATTTACACACAGAGACACACACGAACACACACACACATATGCATGAAAAGGTCAGAGTTGCTAGGTGTGTATTTTCTAAATGTTGTTTAAATTAGACTGATAGTGGTATTCAAGTTTTCTGTATACTTATCTATTTTCACTCTGCTTGTTCTATCATTTATTGAATGAGAGTCTTGAGATATTCAGCAAAAATAATGCATGTCTCTTTCCACAGGAAATTGAAAAGCATAACAAATTCAAGTCTAAGCTCAATTTTAGGCTCGATATTTTAAGAATGTTCAGAGCTATCTTAAGTTCTTATAAAAGAAAATATACCCAGTAATTTTTTCTTCAAAGTTTGAAAGAATACTCAGCATTAGAATTCTGGAGTGATTGGTTTAAACTTCCATTGTCTGCTGATATCCAAATTTGCCTTCTGACCTATATTCTTAATTATGCTGAATTCTAACTCCATGTCATGTGAGACTGGAAAATTAACTACTAATGTAATGGACTAATTCTTTCTTATTGATTCTTATATTTTTAAACATGGGTATATACATATGGAAATGCTAATATGACAGCATTTTAGAAGATCCAATAGAGACAGATTCCCTAAACATGTAATCTGCCATAAAGCCATCAGGGAAGCCACAATACATTTTCTAACACTAAGACATCTTAATTCTCATGGACTAATATAAGGAAACAAGACTCCTGTTGTGATAATTTGTTTTATTTATACCCATTCTGATTTTAGCTTCCTAACTGCCAAGAAAGTTTACATCTATTTCTGTAACTGGAATTGCTCTTGCCTGATTTTAGTATTCACAACATATTTAGCTTTAGAAGTTTGTATAAGGCTTTATGAGATGAGTTAATATATTTAAATTCAGGTTGAAATGCTTTTATGATTTTCATCCACTTTTTTAGAAATGTATTCTTCTTTGCAATCAATCTCTCTCATTTACACACACACATACACATACATAATATAATGTATATAAAATGTAGAGATTAATAAAAATGTATAAAGTATATATGCAGTAATATGTATATTCACTGTCTAATAGATAGCTTGCTTTGTTCTAGCAAAAGGATTTCTAATTAAATAAGACAATCACTAAATATCAAATGTTCATTCTATTCATGACATAGTTATTTAAAATCTCAAAAGACAGAACTGAATTTCCTGTTGCAGGTATATAAACACTCTCATCTCTTTCTTGCCTTTCTTCACATTCATAATGTTAGCAAATTCTAAAAATCTCCAAAAATATTTTTAAAATCATCATCTATAAATGTACAATGTTCCTGAAATTCTTTTCATCATTACTGCCACTACTTAGGACTCATTTTCTGATTATCATATTATCATTTGTAGCACAATTAAAGATCTCTTCAATCCTTATTTTCTAGGGCATGATCAGATAACTATTGGTTATAACTGTCTAAGGTATATTTTGAAATAAGTAGAAGGGAATAAAAGTCTCAGCACATAGAAATGTTTGAGGAGTTTGGAGGGCTTATTACCTCGACTTTATCAGTTCACATTCTATACATGTATTGAATTATGGATGTATAGATACCTCAAACTGTAAATTTCACCATATCGCTAATCTTTCAAATTGGCTTATATAAATGATGTTACTCTGAGTTGACTTTTCAGTTTCATTCATGTTCCAAATTTCTCAAATTCATCATGATTTCACCTAAATCCCATTCTTCCACTAAATTTTTCCTCCTTTATGCAGCACCACCTTCTTAAACTCTACCTTTTTTTGGCATAGTGTTGTCTTAATTTTTAAGTTTTCCCCTAGAGAAATCTGATTCCTTAAAAACTTAGGATGATGTTCATAGAAACTTACAATAATCCACTTGGATACCTATCACACTTTGAATTGTTACTTGCCCAGTGTCCATTTATGGTATGATGCTTGTAATTGTGTGGAGCACCACCCATCCTACTTAATTATCTTTTGTGCCTGTGATAGTGCCTAGAATATAAAATGCACTTGATTCATGAACATGGTTAGTAACATAAGTGAAACATAGTGAAATTAATGTAACACTCAAGAGAAATATTAACTCGTGAGGGAGAATTTTTGGAAGGACTTCATAGCAAATGTATTGTTTAGTTGCATATTGGTTGTTAAAAAGATTAATAGATTATAATACACATGAGAATTCATGAACAGAATTTACGGAAGTATGGAGTCAATATAACAAACAGTTCATTATGGTTGATGATAGGGGCTGTGAAAGAAAGTAGTGAAGAGTAAATTTGACAATGAAAAATTCCCCTCCACATTTTGGGGATTAAATATTCAGTAATGGAAAAGAGTATGTAAAGCCCAGCCAAAATTTGGGGCAAAAATAATACATCAAATCTCTATATAATTAATGCTATAAAATACTAATAAATGATAACTAAAATTCTCATATATCCATACAAAGATAGTATTTAAAGATTGCTCTTGTTTTTTTTTTAAAGTAATCTATAATCAAAAGTGGTGGTGGATGTCCATAATCACAGAAACTTCAAGAAGCCGGGGAAGGAGGATCCCAAGTTTGAGACCAGCCTGGGCAAGTTGGTGAGGTCCTACGAAATTTAGGGAGATTCTGCCAAAATTAAAAAAAAAAAAATAGAAGGAATGGGAAACTGGCTCAATATTAAAGCAGCCCAGTTTCAATCTCCAATATAAAAAAAGGATTAAAAAAAGTAACCTACAGGAAGTAAAAAGATTTTGTAACCCTATCATTATGCTGAAGTTAATGATTTGTTTTCCTCCCACATTCCGAAATTGCAGTAAAACATTATTTATAGACAATTGAAACATATTTCCACTAGCTAAAGATCATATATATATATATGTACTTTGTGAGAGTGTATGTGTGCATGCTCTCATGCATGTGCACACACACACATACTGGGAATTGAACCCAGTGCATCTTCATACTTTTTCTTATTGTAATAAGACAGGGTCTCACTAGGTTATTCAGAGTCTCACTGAGTTGCTGAGGTTGGACTTATGCTTGTGATCCTCCTATCTCAGCCTCCCAACTCACTGAGCCTACAGGTGTGCACTGCCACATCCAGTTTGGAAACATCATATTTGAAAGCAGTCTAGTAATCATTTAAGCCTAAAATAGAATACATTTTATGTGAATTATAGGAATAATAAAACAATTCTTCACCATAGGAGTTCCCTCCTTAGTAGTATATAAAGTGAGAAATTGCTAATTTTTGGAAAGATAATTATTATCTAACAGCATTTTACAGAACAATCCAAAAAAAGGTAACTACCATAATAATATAAGTTTTCCTTGACAACCAGTGTTTGGGAAAACAATTACCTTAATTAACTAAAATAATGGTTTACAGATGCCAGAGCCTAAGGCAGGAGGGCTGTACTGAGAACACTGTGGAAGCAGCAGTCTGAATTGTAACAGCAGGTATGACATGAAGAACTGTGTTCACCAAACACTTGAGCAAGATGAACTAAAACACTTGTGATCCATCATTCAATCTGAACATTATTTGATATATCTAAATTATTATCCTTAAAAAGTGACTTATATGACAGCTCCTATATGGGTTCAGAATTTTCAGTTCCCACTTTATAATAAATTAATGCATCTTCTGAAGTGTTTTGATGAAATTTTTAAGAAATGGCGAACAATAATACATTTGCTTTGACAAAGCTTTTGAAAGGCACTCATTTAGAACAGTTCAATAGAATTAAGACTTCAGATTGGAAGAATGTTATACTATGGTTTAAAAGTTGGAGAAAGAGGAATTATAAATATATGTGTTATATATATGCATATATATAATATATAAAATATTAAAGCTAGCAGAGAATATACTGAATGTTCTTATCAAAAGAAATGATAAATTAAGTGATAGATATGGTAATTAGTCAAATTTAATCATTATACATTGTATACATGTATTAACCATCACACTGTACCTTTATTTATAATTATATATGTTAGAAGAAAGCATATATTAACTATAAAATATTAAATTATCACTCCAAATCATAAATTTGAATCACATGATCTCTCCATTACTAAAACAGATGGATATATTTTGTGAATGAGTGAATAACTAGCTAAGAAAAAAAATTAGAAAAATTTTCTCATGTTCATGTCTCCAATACCTTGTATTCCTATATTGTCATTTCTTTCTTTATTTTTTCAGCCAATAAAAATTCCTTGATTTCAAGCAACATATCTATGTTTGCATTGTCTGTATTTTGAATTCTTATCATAGAGCCTGGAAAACTATGGAGAGTTCAATGAATATTTGTTGAATGAATGGAATATAATACTCAAGATGTAAATTTATAGGAACCTAGACTAGGTTAAGTAAAAAATGGAGAGAAACCAGTCATGCTCAATAACAAACTTTGACTTAAAATTACATGAGAGCTGGAAGAAAGGAATTTAATTTTATAAAAAGAAGAAAATATTTAAAATATGAAAAATTATGATTATTATAATTTTTATTATAATGTACAAGTTATGGTATGTGATAAAGATCAAATACTTGAGTATGTTGATTAGAGATTACAGTGCAATATTTAATGGGAAAAAAAATAGGAAAGAGAATAGAGTTTAGGTTCATTAATTTCACTTTTTTAAATATATTAAGGAATTGTGAAGTTTTAAAGAAAGTGACACCTGAAAAGAGAGTGTGTAGTAGAGTGAAATTGAACCCCTATATCTTTTATTTTTTATTTTATTTTGCATAAAACTCAATTCAAAGTAGACCAAGGACCTAGGCATTAGACCAGCAACTATGTGCTTACTAGAAAAAAGAGTAGGGGCAACTCTCTATCATGTCAACTAAGGAATGGATTTCCTCAATTAGAATTGTAAAGTTCAAGAAGAAAAATCAAGATTCAATAAATCGGATGGTGTCAAACTAAAAAGCTTCTTCACAGCAAAAGAAACAATCATGAATGTGACAGAGAGCCTATAGAATGGGAGAAAACAGAACAGTAAACTCCAGGATATAAGATGAAAAAAACAAACAAACATAACACCATAAATAAATAAATAAAATAACCCAATGAATAAATGGGCAAAGGAACTGAACAGACACTTCACAGAAGAAGAAATATGGTCAAAAATATGAAAATATATATTTCACAACTCTAACAATTAGAGAAATGCAAATTAAAACTACCCTGAGACTCCATCTCACTCTAGTCAGAATGGCAATCATCAACAATACAAGAAACTATAAATGTTGGCAAGGATGTGGGGGGAAAGGTACACTCATACATTGGTGGTGAGATTGAAATTGGTGCAACCATTATGGAAAGTTGTATGAAGATTCCTCAAAAAACCTGGAGTGGAACCACCATTTGACCCAGCTATCCTATTCCTTAGTTTATAACCCAAAGGATTTAAAATCAGCATACTACAGTGATGCATCCACATCCAAGTAATTTGGTACATATACACAATGGAATATCACTCAGCCTTAAAGAAGAATGAAATGATGACATTTATTGGTAAACCATTGGAGCTGGAGAATATGCTAATCAAAATAAGCCAATCCCCCCCAAAACAAAGGTTGAATATTCTCTCTCTCTCCTATGTGGATACTAACCCACAAAAGGGAGGGTTGGGTGAGGAAGAATGGAAGTTTATTGGATTAGACAAAGGGAAACAAAGGGAAGGGAGTGGGGATGTGAATAGGAAAGGTTGTAGAGTGAATTTGACATAACTTTCCTTTGCTCCTGTGTGAACACATGGCAAGTTACCTCCACCTTATGTACAACAATGAGAATGGGATTCTAATTGGAATAGGTTGTACTTCATGTATGTATAAAATGTCAAAATATGCTCACACGTCTAAAAAAAAATACACCTCATTTCAGGAGCTGTGGAAACAACAGCCTTGTTGGAAAGTACTTAGGACAGAATGGAAGTCTGTCCTACAGGACATCTTTGAAATGGATGTGCTTGTTTTAGTTTTGAAAGAATGGCACAAAGCCACGTAATGGCATCTTGTTCTTTTAAGATAATACGTAAAACAATGCAGGAAAACCTACAGTTCTGGAAAGGTCCAGCTCTAAAGGAGAAATCAGAAGTCCAGGGGGGATGAAGTTCACTGTCTAAGGTTGCCACACTTGGTAACAATGGGGCTGAAGCTAGAATCCAGGTGGACTGATTCCCAGCTCCGTGCTCTTCAGACTGTAGCAGTTGGCCTTTTTTACTGGACTTGAGTTTTGTAAATTAGAAAACTAATGTAATAAAATCAATGACTCTGTGCTAATTTTAAAAAAGTGTCATCATAGCAAGAAAGAGCAAAATATCAGGAAATGCAGCATCTAGCAGAAAAATGGAAGACAGGAAAGGAGAGAGAGATGCAAATGACAATGGAGTGGCAGGAGTGTGGCTCCTGTGGAAAATGGGGTCAGTTGTCCAAAAAGCATCACTAGGTGAAAGGGTGTAGATTGAGAATTTCAAGTATGAAGGTCCAGTCATTTTACTCTCAGCATGAAATATTTAGTGGTAATATATATGGCTTTATAGATTGTCACCCTTTTTGTTTTCTTGAAGGCCTAGAAATAACATAAATAGATAAAAGAAAAGGAAAAAAAAAAAGAATACCGTTTTGTGAACTGAGCAAAATGATTTGTTCTGACTGAGTTTGGCATGGAATTTGCATTAATTTTGTCTCATTCAATCTCATATCTTTAATCTTAAAATCAATGTGATTTGCAACTCCCCTGCAGTTCTGATTGCCTTTTTCTTTTTTGTACTTTTAGATTTTTTGAAGGTGGGACTTTTTTTTAAATAAGTCCCAATTCCTTTGAAATAGACAGTGTATTATAAATAATGACATGGTAATGTGTTTGAACTTTGTGAAGGAAATGTTTGGTTTCAGAACTTTTTTGGAAAGAAATTATCATTTGAAAACACAACACACCACTATTTAATCTCAAATTGGAACTTTGGGTAAATATCTCTTTCTATAAAAAGATCATAGCAGTAATGCAAGCAACTGGATTCATCATATTTCAAAGAAAGCTCTTTTTCTGTGAATTATTTTATCAGCCTATGAAAGCTGTAATGTATGTATGCTGTATGTTCTGTGTCAGAAACACAAATACACAAATAATACAGACTCATGTAGTTTTATGACATATAGATTGCTGCCTAGCCCTTTATTGTATATAGAAAAAGTATCATAGGTTGAATACCCAGGAAACAATGATGCAGTTTTGTGTGAGAAAATTTGGGGGGTACTCTCAAAAGCAATGAGAAAAAGAAAGCTGGTGTGGACTGAGGGCAGATATTAATCTATGTTGTAGACCCATGGGAGCTGGAGAGCAGGAATGGAAAATCAGCGATGTTCAGAGTGGAATTGGAGAAATCTAGATCTGTGTAGATTAATTTGACCAGTGAGTGACAGGTAATCTGCCTAATTGAGAGAAGGAATTCTGAGTAGGAATCTTCCTTTGTCTGAAAGCAATTTCGAAACAGGTACTCAGCTGTGTACCATAAAAATGAAACACTTCCTGTAGGAAAATGAGTCCCTCTATGTTAATGAGAACCTCAGAAGGCATTATCAGGGAAGTTCCTATAGAAGAAAGGTGATAATACTGGATTTCATTGGAATACTATTTCTTGTCTTCAAAATCCTGGCTCTCAAGTTTCTTTTTCAAGTAAATTCACCTTATTTCCCTTTCTAAGGTAAAAGAAGGCTAATAATTCCTTCATATATCTCCCATCAAGAAGTGAGATACTTTTGCCTTCTCCTTCAATCTGGAGTGGACTTCATCTGCTTTAATCAATAGACTTCTGTGGTTATATATATAGGTATGTATGTATATATATATATATATATATATATATATATATATATATATATTTATATACACATGTACATACAATTACACAAGCACATACATGCAGAGTAAGAACAAATGAAAATTTTAGAAAAGTGTAATTTATTGGTCAACTGATTCAAAGAGATGAAAAAAACCACTTGTCATGAATAAGATTCCCAGTGTACTGAACAGGAATCAACACTAAAATAGAATCACCGATTTGCATTCCACTAGCAAATCGCCTTCAAAGGCTTTGAGATTTTAATAATATTTTTATAAGATTTACAAAATAAGATAAGATTTTGATATCAAGTTGATGTATTTGAAAATATGTTGTAACAAGAAAAAGTTAAACATAATAATATGTTAAAGACTATTATGGTTTTGTTGTGAGGTGTCTCCAAAAAACTTATGTGTGAGACAATGCTAGATGCTTTAGAGGTGAAACAATTGTGTTTTGAAAGCCTTAAACCAACCAGTGAATTAATCCTCTGATAAGTATTAACAGAGTGGTAACTAAAGTTTGGTATGGTAAGGCTGGAGGAGTTGGGTCATTGAGGACATGGATTTGGGGTGTATATTTTTTTTTAGCTGAACTTAGAGTTCTCTCTGCTTCCTGGCATCATGTACTATCTGCTTTTCCTTCACTACCCCCTTCTCTCACAATGTTTTGCCTCATCTCAGGCCTCAAGAAATGGAGTCAGCCATGTATGGACTGAGAACTCTCAAACTGTGAGCCCCCAAATAAACTTTACTTCCTCTAAAATTGTTCTTGTAAGCTCTTTTGGTCACAGCAGTGAAAAACCTGATTAAAACATTAATGCAATTAAACAATATTTTTAGGAGAATTATAAGTTCAGCATCCAGTCTTATAAGGAGATGGAAAGTTCAGAGAAAAGGACATGTATGAACAGAGAGTAATTTTACTTTAGAAAATTAGGGTTTGGTCCAGGAAATGGAGATAGAAAATGAAATTAATCATGGAAGTATCAAGAAATCTCACTGCACATTTACTAAGATAAAATAAGTGGGAAAAGCCATAACATTTCCAAAATTTTATTTTCTGTAAGTGGAACAACTAGTTAGAGAAAGAAATCACAAAAAATAGTTAATATGATATTGACAATGTGGCAGAAAAAATATTTACTACTCTGTTGTAGGAGAAAGTTAGGCTTCAAGTCATAACATATTGACATTTAGTATACAACTTTGAACAATGCAAACTATGTAACTATATGTGATTAATTTGACTGAGGAAAATGTGATTAATTTAGTACAAAATGTATATTGTATTGCAATTCTATACACTTGCCTATATGCTATTAAGACCCTAATAGTAATTATATCAACACTGGAAGTTATTAAAAGAGGAAACAAGAGGGAGGAAGAGAGGAAAATACAAATTGCATTCAATTTCTCATTTTATTTTCTGATTCTAATTCATCCTGTTTCAATTTATTTTATGTGCCAGATACATAATCTAGCTTTGCACAGCCATGTCTCTGAGAATCACATTGAATTTAATTTATTTTCAAGTTTTCGATTTACATAATGTTGTCATAAACCTTAATGTGCAAGAGCAGTGATATTTCAAGTAGAGTTTTATACAACAAAGTTGTTCTTGTCTCAATTTCAATTTATAGTAGTACAGTGTCCTAATTTTTACACTCAGTGCAGCAGATTTATCACTGGCTTATGATTGGTATGAGTTGGAATTACACCAATGTCTTTGGGTTGAAAGCTAAATATAATGTGTCACTAAAACCATAGAAAAAGAAAAGTCACTTTTGATAAGTAACTTATTATGTAGTCCTTCTATTGGAGGTGAATGTTTGATAATAAAAATTAATATATCATAATAACTTGTTTTATTGAAAAGAAATGTCAGTAATTTTGTCAATCATTTGAATGCATATCAAAAGTTTTGTGAAAAAGTATTTAAGCATTTACCTTAAAAAATCATACTTTTAACATTTCATTACAGACAATTTTGATCATATATAAAACAGTAGGAAAAAATAGTCTAATGAACTCCTTATAATAAGGATACATTTCAATAATAATCAGTTTTAGCCCTTGTTTCTCCTTTATATCCCTAGTCATTCTTCCTGTCATAGATAATCTTCATGGATTCTGTGACCCAGTACTACCTTTTGAAATAAGAATATTCACTCCATGACACTGTAACTTAAAAGTATATAAGTTATTTTTTTTAAAAAAATTGTTTTTATAGGAGCTCATGACTAAGAGTTTGCCAACAGCCTCAGAAGAGACTTTGGACTTGGACTTCTGAGAAATTGTTGAACTGTTAAGACTTTGGAACTCTTGGAGATTGATTAGATTTCACATTGTTAAGATGAGTATGAGCTTTTGGAGACCAAGAGTAGATTAAAAGGTGAATTGTTGAAGGCATGGTTCATAGTGCAGCAATTTTCAGATATGGGACTTTGGGGCAATGATTGGATCATGAGGACTATACCTTCATTAGTGGTTTAATCCATTTGATGTATTATTTGAATGGACTACTTGGAGGGGGTGGAAAACTTGGTAGACAGGGTATGGTTGAAGGCAGAATGGCTTTGGGGGCTTGCCCGTGGAGACCATATCTTGTCCATGTCTCTCCTCTCTGTCCCTCTAGTTTGTCCACATGCCATAATCTGAGGAGACTTCCCTTGTCACACCATTCTGCCATGATGTTTTGCCTCACCTCATGCCCAAGGCAATGAGACTGTGTAACCATGGATTGAAACCTGTGACACCATATATCAAACTAAACATTTTTCTTTGAAGCTGTTTATGTCAGGCATTTTCATGATCATGATAAAAACCTGAATGTTTTAAAGACAGGTTGTTTAAAGTTTTAGTTTATTCATGATTCAAGTACTTAAAACATATTTCTATTCTTTTTAATTTGTAGGTCTCCCTCCCTTCTCTTTCTCTTTTACTGATTTGTTGATGAAATTGAACATTTTCCCCTAAGGATAACTCCCTGGCCACATGCATAAAATAAAAATGAGTGAGCAGGTCTATAAACCATACATCCATCATTCATGTATTCTTTCTTTTTCTATCTCTCTCTCTTTCTCTCTCACTGTATAAACTAATGCATATCAATTACACTGGTAGTGTGGGGAGAGTGAAAATAATTTAAAAACCATTAAGAGTTGTGGTAGGTTTAATTAACATGATGAGGTTCGCAATTTTGATAATAAAAATTAATTACTATAGTATAAATAGTCCTAAGTCTTCCCTTACTTTGTCTATCAAAGATGATTCTGTCTTTGAAATCTATAAATTATTATTATTTTTCAAGTGCATAGAAAAATTTCCCTTCAGATTTTTTCAATATAATCTTTCTGATGCACAATCTAGAAGAAATTGCAAACTGCACAAAAAGAAAATGTTCCAAATGTAAATGTGAAAACATTAGTCCTATTGATATATTATAAGCTCTAGAATAAGTTATAAAATTCTTGAATCCTGTAAAAAAGACACTGTTTGGTGAAAAATTGGAAAACATCAAGTAACCACAGAGTTGATGAATTTGAAAAATTGAGTAAGACTAAAAATATGTAAGTTTATGAATAGAGAAATATATTTTAAAATTCATTAATAAGAGAATATAATATTCTATATGAGGATTTAAGTGAAAAAATTTTAGAGATGATGTAACTTTACCGAGAATTGTGAGCTTTCATGCTGAGTGAATTGTCCACAAGGGAACAATTTCTCCCACAAATCTGTATGAACCTAGGATATAAAAGAATATGTAAGTCCAGATATAGAAACTTCTGAGGAAAAAAAAAAACAATTAAAAAATCAGTGTGGCTAATGGTGGACATGTAGTAGAGTAGTGAGTATATAGTAAATGACAGGAGAGTCAAGAAAAAACATTTTTGTCAGGTGTTTTAATCAGCTTTTTTTCACTGTGACCAAAAGACATTACAAGAACATCTTAGATATTCACAGTTTCCTAGGTTATGTCTGTGGTTAGTTGACTCACCAGGGACAAACTAGAAACCCCAAAGACATGCCCCCAATGGCCTACTTCCTCCATGAATACCTTACCTGTCTATAACAACCACTTAGTTAATCCATTCATCTGGCTTAGTC
The DNA here is from genome assembly GCF_001458135.2 of Marmota marmota marmota. Taxonomy (NCBI): domain Eukaryota; kingdom Metazoa; phylum Chordata; class Mammalia; order Rodentia; family Sciuridae; genus Marmota; species Marmota marmota. Next base: position 23,808,556 of record NW_026000242.1, read on the forward strand.
CATTGATTAGATTACATTTCTCATAATGTGATCATTTTATCTCTGAACATTCTTGCAGTGTTTCACACATGAGCCTTAGGGGAACATCACATATCCAAACCATAACACCAGGATGCTTCTGAACAGAAGAAGGGAATGGAAAGTCAGTAAATTCTGACTCTGTCTTCTCATCTCTTGGGAGAAATTAAAAGTATGAGCTTCACTGAGAATTATGGAAAAACTTGTGTCTTCATAATAAAACCTGTATCCAGTTAAAACAAAGAGGTACAAAACTTAGAAAGAGATCAGGGCTATGGTTAAATTATGATAGAAGAGTCTTCTCACTTCCCATACTTCTTGGAATCAGTTAAAACTGTCTTGCTTCACAGTCTCAGATGCATAGGGCATATTCTGCATTTTGAAAACCAATAGCATATGAGTTCCTTGTGATCCACCTGCATCATAAGACCTAGTGTTAGCCTAGAAATAAGTAAATGTGTGTGTGTATGTGTGTGTATATGATTAATCATTGTTGAAACCTAATCTATTTGAAACCCCAGACTAGTAACTAATGAGAAAGCAATGGTTACTATCATTAATGAGATTGTTACTTTCTCCTTTGGATTGTATCAGGGTGATTTAAGAGAAATTTTTTTCACTCTTTCAATATATACTTTTGAATATTATACTGAGATATGTCTTTTAGTAGTGTCTATCTAAAGCTAAGAAATTGGTTCCAGCTATTTAGATTTTGGCATTTTAAGAAATTTATATTGATTGAAATTAAACTTGTCTTAAAAAATAAAAAAGGAACTTGTAAAGCTTCAACCCAGAATATAAACTTATGTTGTCTTAATCCAGATGTTGTTCATCTGAGTAATTCTTGTATATTTTTTCCCAATTCCACAGTGTGAAACTTACATAAAATCTGGCAGATGAATAATTTAATTAAAACATATTGCACATTTAGCAGAAGTATTAGGAACATATTTTAGTCAAAAAATCTATGTTTACATTTAAATATGTCACTTTTCAGATAGAAAATTTATTTATAGAATAAATTGCTATTTTGTATATTACTTACAAATATTAAAAATGTAAAAAGCTCTAAGCTATAAGATGCAAGCTATATGGAAAGAGAACAATGTTTTATAAAAAGTTATTAACTCAAAAATGTTTATAAAATATTTATACAAAATAACCTATTCTCATAAAACTAAGCTCTAGTGAGGGTGGAAAATCATAATGCAATCATACAAATACATGTATAATTATAAACTCAAGAGAATACTGCAATGTAAAGCAAATGAAATGGCTTTTTATAGCATAAGAAAGGAATTGAACAATGTGTGGGTAAATCAGAACTCTCCCTGAAGGAGTCATGTCCTGAATTAAAATTTAAAGATGAACAAGAGTCCAGTAAATAAAGCTGTGTGTTTGTGTTTGTGTGTGTGTGTGTGTGAGAGAGAGAGAGAGAGAGAGAGAGAGAGAGAGAGAGAGAGAGAAAGGAAGAGATTCTAATTTTATTGGGGTTTCCTCAAAGAACCTGAGACCCTAATTTTCTGAAAAACACCTTCTCATTCACACACACACACACACACACAATTGAAAATTACTGAGTTTGAAGATTCCTTATGTGAGTACTTTTCATGATGGGTAAAAAGAAGAAGGACCAATGAGAAATAGCAACCTTGATTATGGAAGAATTAAGAACACTGGAAAAGGCAGGACTCTGCTAGAAGGAAGTATAATAAGAAATATGAATGGGCTGGGGATGTGGCTCAAGTGGTAACGCACTTGCCTGGCAAGCGTGGGGCGCTGGGTTCGATCCTCAGCATCACTTAAAAATAAAATAAGGATGTTGTGTCCCCTGAAATTAACTAAAAAAATAAGTATTAAAAAAATTATCTCTCTCTCTTTAAAAAATAGAAATATGAATGGAGAAAGTCAGATTAATTGACAGTGGGAAAGTAGAACTTAATATATTAGGTAAAACTATTTTAAGTAAGAATATGATGAATGTCTTCCAAATGGATGGAAACCAAAATCAAAATACCAGAGAGTAATTACAACAGTAATCCTACAAGACTTGAAGTTAATTATCTGTACATACTATTACATGAGTTTGACAATAATTTTCATCTAAACTTCATCCTTGATATTGAAATAATTTGTTTAATTTCTCCTACTCATTACTTTTAAAAGACATATTTTTATTGTATGTGATTCAGAAAACTACTCATTAGTATTTTTAAACATATTGTTAAGTGAGAGAATATAGATTCTATACAAAAAGGTAGACTTTTTTTCAATACTACTATTGATAATATTAATTTTGTTTCATTCAAATAAATAAAAAAATTGCCAAATTGAAACCTTTACTAGAATAACATGTTGCAGCTTCTATATAGCTTTGCAGACTGTAGTCTACAGGGATGATTCAGGCATGCAATTACAAACTAGACCATATCCAGCTGTATAGGGCAAGCACTCCTGGCTCTTCAGAGACAGTGTTGAAATGATTACTAAAGGTAGTAATGTAGATTTTTTTTTATCACATTCAAAAAACATGCCCTTTAGTCATATATAAGGAAATATAAAGTTAATTATCTCTGCATAAAAATCACTGTAATGATACTATTGCACCATGGGAGTGTGTTCAAATAAGAAAAGAGTAGGTGAATTTTATGCTTTTAATAAACTACTGAGACCCATTTTATATAGTTTCAAATTAATTATATACTTATTCTACATATATAGCATAAGCTGAATCAAAATAAATTTTCTCTTTCTTTTTTTGAGCTGATATATAAAGTATTTTAAAAAATCATTACTCTCAATGGGTATAGTTACTCAACTGAAATGAATATAAAAACATATTTAAAACATTCACATATATCAAATTACAATATATTACTTAAGAGTTTTTATTTGTGACTTGATAGAACTTTCATTCCTTTCTAATCAGCTCTTTCTTCTTCTATGCTTATTACTAGTTTAATCCTAACGGAGAAAATAAATGTTGGGGATCTAGATTTTGAAATAAAATAGACAACAGACATTTATTTCCTATAATGGAAAATTAAACAGGCATAAGGTCAACATTTCTTCCAATCCTAATAGTTTAATTAAACTAAATTTGATTCAACTTCTTCCATGATGAATTCAATTCAAGTCTTTCAGATTTCACTTCTACTTGACTTAATATCCTAAAGCTTTAAACTTTCTTATTTTGTGTTCTAAATAATATTCGTAGTTCCAGATTTTAAAAAATATTTGTTTATTTCAAAAGTATCAGAAATATGTATGTTTACATTGAACAAAACTTTAAATTAATCTTAGAAATTATTGAAAATATTGCATACAGATGTTGGGGTTCATATGGATAAAAAATCAGACTTCTTTGTTTTCTCCTACAAAATGTTTAATTTTTCTAATCATATCCCAGTTCTTTGGAAATTTCTTTGCATCTTTCTAATCTTAATTCTACAGTGATGTGAAATAATTTATAATATGATATATTAAGTTAGACTTTCCTGATGTAAATCTCATTTTGTTCTTCTCTGCTCTTATTTTTATCTTTAGATTTACTATGTCACATTTCTGTCTTTAGCAATGCTCTTATTTTTTCATTTAATCTGAAGTTTAAGACTAGCTATTTTTCCTGTTATGTACAGGAGGATTGGAATCCAATTCAAATTTGGCATTATCTTATAAGGAACTTCCCAATAGTTTCCTAAATTGACTCCATTTACAAAGATTATTATTTCTTGTTTATATTTTGATCTCATTTTGATTATACATAGCTAATAGTATCACTAAGATGCTATATATGAAGTGGCTGTTACTTTAATATCAAAATAATGACTGCAATGCTCTTAGTGATTGCACTACAATGTGAAAGGTAAGAAAGTGGATGGAAAATTTCTGATTAAATTGTTTGCTTTTGTCCTAACTCGTTATGTTTCTTTCTATGAATAGGGGCATCACACAGTCTGCTTTTTCTTCCTACTAAAACATGAAACTGATTGCAGATTTGTTCCTTTTTAGTGTTAGGCTACTTACTTTTTTTCTGCAATAACTTCAGTGGTCCATGATGTTTACCTGCCCCCTTAATATCCTAAGGTGTTTCTTTGCTGATTTGCATATGTTCATATTTTCAGAGTAGTCTCTTGCCTGATTTATGTCAATAGCTATTTGGCAAAATAACCATTAGTCTCTAATTGCTTTATTGTTTCTTACTTATTTTCAGAAAATTTAACAGGCATAAGGTCAACATTTCTTCCAATCCTAACATCATTAAAATAGCTTTCCTGATAAAATATTACAAATAATTTATGAAAAATTTAACTAGCAGAAATTTTGTTATGAACTGAGGAGCATGACAGTAATGAAGGGAAATGATCTTTACTCTATCCATATCTTAGGTTAAAATGAACACACACACACACACACACATGTGCACACACTGGTCAGTACACTATGAAAGAAATGGTTTTTATTCAGTGCAATGTGAAATTACATTTAAACAAATAAATATCTCTCTATCATGGTATCGTTCACTTCAAAACTGGATGTAGGGGAATTTAAAATAATTTCCAATTACCTGTATTATTCCTTTATAGAGTGAAGATGGATCATGCTGTTTCCTATTTAGAAGGACTTGTTTTACTAAGAAAAGGCTTAGGTATGCTTCCTACTTATAAAAACAATAAATGAGTCAGAAATTTGTTATTAGCTACTTAGTATGTGATAGACTTTCTATTAGGCAGTAATGAGTCAATATGAAATAGACAAACACTTGGAACAGAAGGTAATTAGCAAGAAAATGTAATGGCTTTAAACATTTAATCATTTTTTTTCTTTCTTTTTTTTCCATTCAATATTTTTCTTGGGGAAAAAAAGAGGTGTTAAAACTGAGCAACTTAAGTCCCAATATTTGTCATTTGGACTAAAGATTTTGTAGTTCCATTGAAGAATAAATATTCCTTAAAATCAATAGCTGTCATTTTTTATTTATATATAACAGCAGAATGCATTACAGAGATATGAAAAATTTAGATCTATATATGTAATAAGAGTTGTAATGTAATGTATTCACTTTTTTTCTAATTTATTTATTTAGCATTTTTACACAAGTGCTGCAATTGCAGTATAATGTTATTGAAAGTGACTGTTGCATATGATTCTCTGAGATGGGGTATCAGGAAAGGTCTCCAAGAAATATGACATTTTCATTATTTTAAGGAAAATAAGGGGGTATGGTGATAGAAGAGCATAGAGGAGAGAGATGTCTCTATTGTAGAATCGAAAAAAATGTGTTCGGTGCAGGTAGCATGACTGACACAAAATTTGGAGAAAAGGATGGTTTTAATATCTGGTTTATGTTTTAAAGACAATCCTACCTGCTTTTAGATAATGGATAATTGCAAGAAGAAAAATAGATTAGTAAAGAGTGTAATACATATGCAAACTTCCTGGTCTTGGGCCAGGGTGAGGAGTATTTGGACAGGTGCCTCACTGCCAAGTTTCTTTGATAAACAGGAAGTTGGGTGATGGATGAAAAGCAAAGAGTAAGAGAATTTCAACTTCAAAGAAATAAGTAATGTTTATTCATTTCAAATCCAATTTATTCTCTTTAAAATTAAGTTTATTTTGCCTGACATGGTGGCATATGCCTGTAATCCCAGCGACTTGAAAGGCTGAGATAGGAGGATCAAAAGTTCAAAGCCAGCCTCAGCAAAAGCAAGGCAGTAAGCAACTCAGTGAGACCCAGTCTCTAAATAAAATAAAAAAATAGGGCTGGTCATGTGGCTCAGTGGTTGAGTGCCTGCCCCTGAGTTTAATGCCTGGTACTCCCACCAAAAATATAAATTTAACTAGTAAATAAAACCAAAAAATTATACATATTAGTGGGATAATGTGATGTTTTGATGCATATATCATCCATTATTCAGTGTATAATTCATATTAAAGACATCTGTCTCCTTAAACATTTGTCATTTATGGTAAAATCTTTCGAAGTCCTTTCTTCTGAGTTTTTGAAATGTATAATACATGATTGTTAACACTTCATATAAACAAATTAATAAAGAATGCTATTTTTCCCTTTTCCTTTTGTTTGAATAGTGATGAAAAGATTTTGTATCATGGATTAAGAATTCAAGATTTCTGGGCTGGAGATATAGCTCAGTTGGTAGAGTGGTTGCCTTGAATGAACAAGACCTTGGGCTCAATCCACAGCATCACAAAAATAAATAAATAAAGTAAAAAAATAAAGAATTCAAGACTTCTGTTTTGGCTATGGTAAATTTGAGATGTCTAAAACAACAAAATTTCACTGCAGTTTGGAGAACAATCTGAAATGAAGATGCACATTAATGAGTCTCTAGCATATACATTCCATAACCTATCTAATGCAGTTTTTAACAAGAAATATGGACAGATAGAATTCAAGGATAGAGGTGGTAGAAAAATTTTCACTTTCAATATTACTAATGTATAGCTATTAATCAACATTATTTTTTTCAATTGTCCAAAGGCAAAAAAAAAAAAAAAGTAGAATTACAAACAGGAGTTTTACTAGAATATTTTAGTTATTGAGTTATTGATATCTCAAAATGAGGTGCTATATCTTATTCCAGTTGATTGTAGTAGCAGACATGTCATTAGATCTTGCTATTATATGCATAAAAAAGCATACATATTACTTTATTAGAAGCCTTTAAAATATATTTTGATGCCTGGCTCTTTTTATACTGCTATATATCTTATATTATGCATTTAAGCTATGTTATCAGAATGGGTACAGAAGTTTTAGCAGGCTGCCAAGGAGGTCTGTGGCATGCAGATACACACAGAAACACACTAATAATAATATTATTACAACACCCTGAAAGAAGGGGTCATAGAACCTAGGATCCTTGTCAAAACTGAGAAGTCACATAAAGGAGAAGGAGCCAGCAAATGAGAGAGACCAAAATTGACCAATGAAACAGGAGAAATCAGAAGTGTCCAGCATCATTAAGGGTAAGAACAATTGAATAAATAACAGCCCATATTATTTTCTACCATGAATGCATACACAATCTATTTATCTACAACAATTGTTGTGGTAGAAATGTAGTAGTGTCATGGTTTTGATGTGAGGTGTCCCCCAAAATCTCATGTGTGAGAGTGCAAGAAGGTGATTGGGTTGTGACAGCTTTAACCCAATTAGTGAATTTAACCCAATTAGTACCTTTGAGGTATATATCTTGTATCTGGTGTGTGGAGTCTCTCTTTCTCTGCCTTCTGATCATCATGTAAGCTGCTTTCCTCTGCCACACTCCTTCACCAAGATGTCCTGCCTCACCTCCAGCCCAGAAAAATGGAGCCTGTTGTTTATGGACAGAGACCTCTGAATATGTGAGCCCCTCAAATAAACTTTTATTCCTCTACAAATGTTCTGGTCAAGTATTTGATTCACAGCAATGAAAATGCTGACTAAAACAAGTACTAAATCTTTGGGATTCAAAAACGGGTAGTTCTTGTTGACTGTCTCTAAATTGGTCATAATCTGCCATTTTTAAACTCAGTTATGCCCCATTTATGTGGGGAGTAAATGTCATTACTTAGATAGTCATCTTTAACATATTAAAAACAGTTAAAAACTAAAGGTTTTAAAATGAGCACATCTGGCATTTATACACAATGGAGTATTACTCTGCATTAAAAAATGACAAAATCATAGAATTTGCAGGGAAATGGATGGCATTAGAGCAGATTATGCTAAGTGAAGCTAGCCAATCCCTAAAAAACAAATGCCAAATGTCTTCTTTGATATAAGGAGAGTAACTAAGAACAGAGTAGGGACGAAGAGCATGAGAAGAAGATTAACATTAAACAGGGATGAGAGGTGGGAGGTAAAGGGAGAGAGAAGGGAAATTGCATGGAAATGGAAGGAGACCCTCAGGGTTATACAAAATTACATACAAGAGGAAGTGAGGGGAAAGGGAAAAAAAGGGGGAGAAATGAATTACAGTAGATGGGGTAGAGAGAGAAGAGGGGAGGGGAGTGGGGATAGTAGAGGATAGGAAAGGCAGCAGAATACAACAGACACTAGTATGGCAATATGTAAATCAATGGATGTGTAATTGATGTGATTCTGCAATTTGTATACGGGGTAAAAATGGGAGTTCATAACCCACTTGAATCAAAGTGTGAAATATGATATATCAAGATCTATGTAATGTTTTGAACAACCAACAATAAAAAAATTTAAAAAAAATGAGCACATCTGTTAGGCCATGGGGCTTTAGAAAGATCTCCCAATAGATTTAAAATTGGTTCACCAAGTTCTCAAATAGGACAAGAAACAGACTGTTTCACTTGAAATATGGTCTATCAAACACCCTTAGCAATGACATCACTATTTTCTTTTCGTTTTTATTGATTGTAGTGTACTCACAAAGTTTAGATTTCTTAGGCAACACTGGGTTCAAATTCTGCTTTTGTTTAGCTAGTAGTTGCATCCCAATAGGAAAAAAATATTACACCTAGATGAATTAAATGAAGAAAATTTAATATAAAATTCTTTTAAAAAGTGTAGACAGTGGGCTACAGGTGTATCTCCATCATACAGGCTTCTCTAGTGTATACCAAGCTGTGTTTGGTTCCCAGCACCATAAAAAATAATGACAAAAAAATAAAAATAAGAAATGAAAAAAGTATACACAGTATTAAGGGGGAAGGGGGTTAGGATAAAAACCTAGAGTGAGAAATATTGATAACCTTTGTCATTACTAGACCCAATGGACAGCAGATAGTGTACACTGTGATCCAGATAAAGATGAGAGGAAGCAGCACAGTATTGGAGACATGGCTGTAGGTAGAAGAAATCAACCTTCAATTGAGCAATGCAGCCAGGTAGGAAGAGAGTTGGAGGAACAAGAAACTCTGTTTATTTTCTTCCCAGGGTCTTATTTTCTTATGTGGTTTTTCCACTGGCTGAGGCCAGCCAAAGGTCAAAGCACAAGAGATTCTTCTGAAGCTTCCACAGAGCTCAGTGTTCTGAATAATAAATGGTGGAAGAAGTTGGAGAACAGACTGGAGAGATTAACAATGATTACCTATTCCATAAAACAAAAGTTTAACAGCTATGAGAAGGTGCTTTCTTGGCTACCTAAGTGGAATATAGTCCCTTACACATTATAGAGAAGGTAAAATAGAATACAGCCCAGATGTCACATTACAAATTTTTAGGATGTTAGCTTCTCTTGCTTCCAGCTCCTGTGCCTTCTTTGTGTAGCATGAAGCAACACAAATGGAAGATTCTATTAAAGGTCCACACATAACATCCATCTGCTATATCATAAATTGGCATCTCACCAAGTTATCAGATTGTTTTTTCCCTGAGTAACCATTTCCATTTTATTTCATCAATTATTGCTAATCCCTAGAATGTCTACAAATTACTGATAGACATTAAAAATCATCACAAACATTTTCAGTAAGTGCTACCTCATATCATTGCTTTCTCATTCATATCATTTCTCCTCATGTCATTGCTACCTCATATCATTGTGAACATCCATTTTTTATTTCATCTCTTTTTTTCTCTTCTGATGATCTCCTCTCCTTCTTCTCCCTTCCTGTACACCCATCCTGCCTATCAATTCACTGTCTTGTTTCTCAAAGGTGAGAGAATAATAATAAGAAAGTGATTGAAAACTTTGAATATTATTAAGATGTGAGAAAAAAAAAAAACCTCATGTTTTTTTTTTCCCTGAAAGTCTGTCAAACTGCAGCCATGGGAGTAATACACTGCAAACCAGCATATTTTTTACTGTATAGCCATTTTCCGATTGAGCTAATGGAGGCTTGAGAGTGATGGCTTGTCAGGTGAGCATATTCCTGCTGTGTGTCAAGTCATTTTTCTTTTCTAAAAATGCTATAGATTAGTCATGTAGTTTCATTTGTAAAATCAGTGAGAAGAGGAATGGTGATAATTTTGATTCATATAAAGAAAAAGTATATAAATATTTAATGTGGAAGACTGTGAAATCCTCCCAAAAAGACAAATATTTTGAATATGAACCAGTCAGATTAAAATTGAAAATAAATTATTTTCAGCCATATTAAATAAAGTCACCATATATATGGTGACTTTGTAAAATATTATAAAGTATTATAATTTATATTTATATATTTATGTATATAATTTATATTATAATTTATAATTATTATAAAATAGCTCCTGAGTTTCTCTGTCTCTAATGTTTTTCATAGATATCTGCTTTGGTTTAAATTCTCTTTCATTGTGCTGATGTTAAAGCAATTGACAATAATTATTGCATCTCATGAGCCATCATTTATTAAAAAGTTTATAAAGGTATGTGAGTTTGATGACTTAAGGTTTGTATGTTTTTGAAGTTAATGAAAATATAAATTAGAATTAATTTATGTAGTCACTAATTGAAACTAGTGTTTCATGGACTTTCACTTGAAACATGTTTTCATGTTATACTGATATCAGTATAACATATCACTATGAAGAAGTGCACTGATAATTATAAAGCCCCACTGATCTATGTTTTTTCTCTGTTCCCCACAAAGCCTACCCCAAACATGTACATTTTTTCTTGTAGTGGGCATTCATTCTCAATATAAATATACTCCACATTGTTTCTCATAGTAAGCAAAGCACTGATCAGTATCTCTCTTTCCAAATGGATTACTTAAACTTTTACTAAAATTTTAAAGTTATTTTCTCAGTTTAAAAAATAAAAAAAGAAAACCACCAATAACTTCCAAAAATTCCAGTGAAAATATACACTGAGTATGGGTTTCATTTATAGTAACTGTTAACATTTACTTAACATTTATAGTAACTGTTATCTATTTTACTAGATTCACTCACTATATATATGCTATGACACAGGGCTAATATTAAGTGTTGCTCAAACTTATGAACTAAAATAAAAAATTTTATAACAAATGGAATCTAAAATTATTCTCATTTTTATCTGAACTTGAAAACAAAAACCTTTACATGTACCTCAGTTTCATAAAAGTAAAAAGTAAACTATGAAGCCAGAGGTGGTGATGCACACCTGTAATCCTAGCAGCTCTGGAAGCTGAGACAGGAGGATTGCAAGTTCAAAGCCAGCCTCAACAAAAGTGAGGAGCTAAGCAACTCAATGAGACCATGTCTCTAAATAATACAAAACAGGGGTCATAATGTGGCTCAGTGGTCAACAGTCCTTGAGTTCAAACCCTGATATCAAAAAAAAAGTAGATAATGAAGTACTATATTAATGAATTCATATGTTTCACTGGGATTTTCCTATCCTTTAATGATCATATAAGAGTGACTAGAATTTCAATTTCATGATTTTAAAACATTATTTTTTCTTTCATAAATCTCTGATTCTAGGCTAGAAACAAATGTTTTATCCACTTCTGAGCTCCCAATTCCACTTTTGCCTAAATTGATATTGTATTTATGAATCTTAGAATAATGGTAACTTTTCTGCCATTGGTCTGCATTGGTTAGATATGTATCTTTATGTCTACTACTTTTGTCAGTGAAGCTTAATTTATGTAAGACATTATGTTTATATGATGACTTGCACCATCAAAATAGAACATGCTTTAAATTCAAATCAGATAGATTCCATTTTTAAGGAAACTGAATAGGCCCACCAGCAAATATTCATTGACCTTTATTTTTTAGTAAACCTCTGTTGTTCTGGATTCTTTTATTTACCCTTATACCCTAACCTACCATCTTACACCTGCTCTGTCCTAATTTATTCCAGAGATTTCAAGACTCACTCTATTTCACAAATACTGCTTTCTGGTATCCTAAATTTAAAATGTAGATCAAGGCTTATATTTTGATACCTGAAAGCTACCAACATGTAATTTTTTTAACTATTTAGCAACAAAAAGGATCAGCAGAAACAGAAATTTCACTAACAGTCTTTTTTATGTTACATAAAATAAAACAGTTATACTAATTAATAGAAGGATAATAGATTTAAAACAAATACTGATTCTCTCTCTTACATCCTATTCTTTATATTATTTGCTTTTCTATGATTTAAGCATGAATCATGAAACATTAGTCAATTATTTGAAAAGCATTTCTTCAAAATTTTGTTAAATCACAACTTGAATTATTATTTAAAACTTAACTCAATGTTGTAAGCAATTTTACTTTGTCCAAAACTATATTATCCATTAAGTTTTAAGAATCATGAATTACTCAGTTTATCCACTGGAATAAACAGGACCACAAAAAGTGGTTTATCCATGCAACTCCTAAAAGTGTTTTCCTAATTATTTTTGTTACCAAATCTAGGTAACTCTCAGATCAAGGCAGTAGTAAACTATATTGCATAAGGTAATATTCTCTATCCCCACAAAGATATTATCAGTATTATTGATTATTGTTTATATTATTGGTATATTTCTTTTTAAAATTAGTGTTGATGTCTGCCCTTTTCACACCCAACTCTCTTCCTTTATTTATCATATTAATAGATGATGAATATCCTTCCACAATTTTTATTCATTCATACATGTCCAAAAAACTGTAAGATATTTTGTAAATAGACATTTATCATACACTACTATAGGGTAAATAGTATGATCTTTCTTTTTTATCTGTAGGATTAGTATCTAGTATACTTTTAGAAAAGTTTAGTTCTCTTGCAAATTCTGTCAGAAAATGTTGTTTGACTTGAAGGAAACATGTGAATGAAAATTTATTTCTGATAAAAATTCACATTATGATTAATCAGATCCCTACATAAAAAATAGGAAAAAAATTAATTTCATGACTGCCTTTTCTATTTCTATGGAGAACAGCATTGGGATTTTAATAGGAATTGCATTAAATCTGTGTAGAGCTTTTGGTAGTATGGCCATTTTGAAAATGTTAATTCTGCCTATCCAAAAACATGGGAGTTCATTCCACCTTCTAAAGTCTTCTTTAATTTCTTTCTTTAGAGTTCTGTAATTTTCACTGTAGATGTCTTACACTCTTTATCTAATCCAAAGTATTTCAATTCTTCCCTACTCCTCCCCTTTTATTGTAAATTAGCATTTGCATATAAGAAAGAACACTGGGCCTTTGGTTTTTTGGGATTGGCTCACTTGGCATGATATTTTTTAGTTCAATCCATTTACTGGCTAATGACATACTTCCATTCTTCTTTAAGACTAATTAATATTCCATTGTATATATTTCACATTTTCCTTTTTTAAATATTTTTGTTGTTGTTGTTTTAGGTGGACACAATATCTTTATTTATTTTTATGTGGTGCTAAGGATCAAACCCAGTGCCTCGTGCATGCCAGGTCAGCATGCTACCACTTGAGCCACATCCCCAGCCCCTCCACATTTTCTTTATCCATTCATCTGTTAAAGAGCATGTAGGTTGGTTACATACTTTAGCTATTGTGCATTGAGCTGCTATAAACATTGTTGTGGCTGTATCACTGTAGTATGCTAATTTTTATGTCCTTCGGGTATAAACCAAAGAGTGAGATAATTGGGTCAACCAAATTTGAGAAAAACTTGGAAATGATAAGATTCAGAATGGGATATTCTTTTCTGAAGTCAAATGAAATATGGACAAAAGTATTCCCTGTGGATAAACTTCAAAGAAAATTTTCTCATGTTTAGTTCTGGGAAGGGATACAAAAGGTGTTTTTCATGATAATTTGTAAACATTGATGATTAGGTAGGTAGGTTTGAAATTGTATACAACAATTTTTAAAAGGATAGAAAATATTATATTTGAGTTAACATGCAAATAAATCAATAAATGAACATAAAAGGAAAAACAGAAACTAGGATTTGGTTACACCCAACATGAGTTCTTTACAAAAATTCTTAGCAAGCTAATAACAAAAGGAAACTTCCATATCTGATAAAACCTTTATTTTAAAGAAAAGAATATGTTTAAAAAAAACTAGTTGCAAATAGGAAGAAAAAATTATCTGCATTTGCAATCATACCAAAGACATTATTACACCAAATTTCTAACAATTTATATTTGATGTCTGAGACAGTGAAATCAAACTGTAGGGCTGTGATGTAGGCAATGACTGATTAAATGGGACACATTTGTTCCTTGACAGTCAATCAAATAAAATTAGTTAGAAAATAGAAAATAAGAACCAAATTCTCATTATTAAAAAATAACATCATTATATAGGTTAAACATTCAAGAGGTATATAGAAAAGTAAGTGAAATTGATAAATACATTTAACAAGTCTAATGAATACAAATTGCATTTGTTTCACAAGTTGATTTTAAAAATCATTTGCCATTTAAGGTATCAACAACAATTATAAACAGCTATTAACTAAATTTTATCACTTACAATAAACCAACAATTTGTGGCTTTCCAAAAATATTACACACCTGGGGGAAAAAAAATAAGTTCCTGCAGCGGAAGTAGGTTGAAGACTTCTATGAAGGATTAAAATGGACACATATTATTTGTTACTTTTTCCATCAGGAGTTGAGTTTGTTTTCTTCTCTTCATCTTAGCTTTTATTTGACTAATAAAATATGGTGGGAGTGCCATTTTATCTGCTTCCAGGCTGAACTCTTAAGACACTGGCAGGCTTTTATTCTTCTGTCATGGAATACTTGTTCTTGGAATACAGCTGCCATGCTCAGAAAAAAAAGCAGCCTATGCAGAAGCCCAGTATCATCAACCTCAGCTGAATTCACAGCTGGTGGTTGTTAACATCTTGTCAACTGTGTGATACAGTCATGTTGGAAATGGGCCTCACTATTGCCACATTGAGGCAAAACAAGCTGTCTTCACAAAGCCAAGCTGTAATCAAAGATCTGTGAGAAAAATAAATTGTATAAAGCCACTAATGTTTGGGGTAGTATTTTTTTTAATGAAACAACAGATAATTGGAAAAATATTCATTATTAATTACTCAGATAAGTCATTATTTCATGATAGTCAATGTTCTCTAAGTTGCTCCATAGATTTGGTGAAATCTTAGGCACAATTTCAGACACTAGAGAGTATACCAAAAAGTATATACTATTTATCTTATCCATTGAATAAATCAAAAACATATCTTTGGTGTTAGAAACATGATGTTAGTTATTGTTGGCTTAAGTTAGAGAAACAAAAATGAGGATGCTCTGTTAATTGTAATATTCTATTTATTGATCTGGGTGTTGTTTACATGAATGTACTTGTTATAAGAAAAATTAAAGTGAACATATGCAATTGTGCTCACTTCTCTTTATTTAATACTGAAATGTTTAATGATTTTAAAAATCTGCAGAGTATCATCCACAAAAAAGAAAACATTGACGCAGGTCAGTATTTATTGTGTCAAATTTACTAATAAAAATAATTTTACAAGTATTTTTATTTTGAAATACATACACATGTAAGGAAATAGATAAATAGATATAATTTTTATATATACCAACATATGATTAAATACATACACATACAAATTTGAGGTAATAGTTACTTCTTGCAAGCAAGATTGGGGTACATCCAAAACTTAAAATGGATCAAAGGCATAAATGTAAGAACTAATCTTATCAGAAACCTAGAATAAAACATAGGATACAACTTCTATGCAACTGAATTATGGAAAAATTTCTTGGACATGACACCAAAGGCACAGGCAGTAAAAAATAAACTGATTGCACTTCACAAAAATTTATAAAATATTGCACATTGAAGGACAAAATCAACAAAGGCATTCTGCAAAATGAAATGACTTATTTGCAACTTACATACTGGATAAAGAATTTCCATTCAAACTATACAGAGAACCCCTAAATTCAACAACAATAACAACAAAAAATCAAGCCACCTAATTCAAAACTAGTTAAATAAATGCACATTACTCCAAAGCAGACTTACAAGTAGCCAGTAAGTGCATGAAAAGATGCTCAATATCACTGATCATTGGGGAAATACAAATCAAAGTTAGTCTAAAATACCACCTAAATCCAATTAGTATAGCCTAAAAAACAATATATTTTGGTGAGGAAATAGAGAGACTTGAATCCTTGTATACTCTTGGTGGTAGTATAAAACCATAACCACACAGCCACTGTGGAAAACTTAGCAGTTCCTTAAAATATTAAAAATAAATTTACTATATAATCCAGCAACTCTACTCCTAGACATATGTATATATGTGTATGTGTGAGTGAATATATTCCCTAGAATTTAAATCAGTCTGAGAAATATTTGCATGTCCATGTTCACAGAAGCTTTATTTACAATTGCTAAAATGTAGAAGGAACCTGTGTCCATCAACAGATTAATAGATGAATAAAATATGGTACATACATACAATGGAGTATTATCTAACCTTAAAAATGAAGGGTATTCTGACATATACTCCAACCTTGAGGAGAAATGATGTGGGGGATGTACATTTTAATCCCAGCTACTTGGACAGCTGATGCAGGGGCCTCACAAGTTTAAGCCAGATTGGAAAGCTTAGTTTAATGTTTGCCTCAAAATAAAAATATTAAAGGGGTGAGGATGTTTCTTGGTAGAAGAATGTTCCAGGGTTCAATCCTCACACTTCATAAGGAAAAGAAAAAAAAAGAGGAAAAGCAAAAAAAGAGGAAAAGGAAAAAAAAGAGGAAAAGATTTGAGCACATTGTGCTAAAGAAAATGAGACAGGGAGCTGGGGTTGTGGCTCAGTGGCATAGCGCTTGTCTAGCGTATGTGAGGCACTGGGTTTGATCCTCAACACCACATAAAAATAAATAAAACAAAATAAAGATTTTAAAAAAATATTTTTTAAAAAATGAGACAGTCACAAATAGATAAATACTGTGGGATCCCACTTAATAAAATACTGAAATAGTCCAACCATACAGATAAAGTATCAGAATAATGGTTGTCAGGAACTGACAGGAGAATAGGGAGTTATCATCTAATAGACAGAGTTTTGGTTTTACAAGATGAAAATGGTTATGGGGATGGATGAACACATCTAATACCAATGAAGTGTACACATAAATGGATAAGATTGTGAATGCTGTGTTATAATATCTTTTGCTACAATAACAAATGTTATTCACAGTAGATATTAATACTAATGAATTATTTAAGGTGAACTATACCTACAGAGATGTTAAAAATATTGTTTGATTTCTATGTATTTCTTGCAATTTCTACCATTGTAATTTGTTAATTGGAGAAATATCTTATATAATTTGATTTAGTTTTACATAGCTAGAAAAGTATGCTGTGGGACTTTTAAATTTGTCACAAAATATGGAGGATTTGTCACTTCTAGAGGCTGTGAAGCAAACTAACTGAACTAAAGATCTTCCCAAGGAAAATAATAATGTACTTTAAACCCAGTCCAGGAAAACTATGTGTACAGAGTTATTACTATGTGATGACAATCTTAGATGCTCTTCAAAGGAAATAATTTATCAAGTTAAGTAAAAGCAAAATATTTGATAATAAGCCAAACGTCAAGGAAGAGTACTCAGGGAAAGAAGAAAACACAGTGTAAAAATCTATGCATTTGTTAAAACCATATTTTATAACAAAGAATAAAACAACGTAGGTAAATTTAAAAAAAATATTTAGAAGGTCAATGGATTCTATGATAGAGAATAAAATGGGAGAGAACAATCCAACTATATCACAAACTTAGGAAAAGAGTGGAGAAGAGAATGGAGAAAAAGATGCTGACCTAAGTAAATTCAGAAATGTGTGGAGTCCATAGGATCACAGGTAAAAACAACTAGAAGAGAAACAATGCATGTATATGCTAGTTGGTAATGTTCTTTCCCTCAGGAATATGTGTTAATTCAGACACCATCATTCAAGCGTATTAGAACTGAACAATTTAAGAAAAAGAATGAGCAAGATTCTTGTTGTTGGAGTGTAAATTTACAAGCAAAGGGAGGGATTAGAATGATTCTTGTGATAATGGATTAGTGTGACTTACATCATTATGTGCTCAGGTTTAGCTGAATTTAAATACATATGACTACATAGGAAATATATAGATAGAATGTATATGTACCTGTATAAAGATATACACATGTATTCTTTTGCTCTTTCAGTTGACAGGGCCTAGAGAAAATGACACCCCATTGTTGTATATGATGACCTCTTTCCAAAGAGGACATTGTATAAAGGGAAAAAAAAGAGTAATATTACAGCTGAAGATCATGAAAAATGCCAATTAAATAAATTTTTCATATTCTACATCATGTGATGAGTGATAAGTCTCATTATGAATATATGCCTGAGATGTGAAGAGGTATAATTGGTACTTTATGCTTATCATTTTTCTACCCCAAATACATAATCCCAGTCCAAGCAGGACAAAACTATCAGCAAAACCTTAATTGAGGCATATTATCAAGATACCCGCCCCGTGCACTTCAAATGTAAATCATCAGATACAAGTAACTGTCCCACATGAGGGCTGGGGATGTGGCTCAAGCGGTAGCGCGCTCGCCTGGCATGATCCTCAGCACCACATACAAACAAAGATGTTGTGTCTGCCGAGAACTAAAAAATAAATATTAAAATTCTCTCTCTCTCTCTCTCTCTCTCTCTCTCTCTCTCTCTCTCTCTCTCTTCCTCTCTCTTTAAAAAAAAAAAAGTTTAAAAAAAAAAAAAAAAGAGAAGAGTTGAAGAAGATAAAAGAATAAGTGTAATGTGATATCCTGCTTGGGTACTAGAAAAAAAAAAAGGACACTAAATACAAACTAAATAAAAATGTGAATAAAATATACACTTTAATAAAAAGCTATTGGAATTAAACCATTAATTGTAACAAAAGTATCATATTAACATACAATGGTAATATTAAAGAAAATTCTGTGTAGTGTATTTTTATATCTTTATGATGAAGAAAATCTTTATAATTAAAATTTATAGTTTAAAAATATGTAAGAATTTTTTAGAACTTCAGAAGTTTTAAATCTTTTTATATTTTATAATTTTGAAATTTTCTTCATGAAGTTAATTTTGTTCTATTATTTAATTTTAATTTTTCTTAATTTTTATTGGTGCATTATAATTTTACAGAATAGTGGGATTCACTGTGATATGTTCACACAAGCACATACCATAATTTTGATAATTTCATTATATAAGGCTCTTTTCTAAGTATGTTTAAAGACCCAAGCAATGATTACACCATTAAGAACACCAAGAAAAAAATGAGGAACAACAGTATCCTTTGATTAAAGCTATAGTATGAACCAAAGTATACTATAGGAATATAAGCATGAATCAAATCTTCAGAAAAACTTTGAAAAAGTAGATAAAATTATAAAATATACTGTACATTGACTTTTAATATATGTGAACTATTCCAGGTGCACCAGAAAATTCATTTTAACAATATGAAATATAGATTATACTTTCACTAATGAAAGTAATGACTGTGTAAACTTAAATAACATTATACAGTGGGCAAATAAGTAAGTTCACATAACTCAGGGTGCCTGGTTTTTCTTTATTCTTAAAAATTATACAGTACTATTTCATATATTTCTTTTAAAAGTTATTTTAACATAGATGTCATTAATGCTTTCAATTTGTAGGTGAATAAAATTATGTACAGAAAAGTTAGTTTTCTTATAGCACACTCAGTAAACAGCAGGACCCATGTAGTTCTGCAATTCTTATTTTTCCTCTACTGTTCTAATCTTGAGTAACCCTGAAGAACCCACAGGGTTTTGTTATGTACTTTGAATGATACAAACATATACACTAGTCGTAGAATCGGCCCTTAATACAACTCGTACATGTATGTTCCTATGTATTTATATATAGAGAGATTTATATAAACATGTATATTTAAATGTTTTGAAGTATGTGTGTGTGTTCGTTTAGAGTATATACAGTATGTATATACAAAATATTTAAAGTTGAAGGTATGAAGTAAAGTTGGAAATTCAGAAAGGATTTTTAGAAAGCCATAGAAAGAAACTGAATATTTATTCCTATTGTAAAAAGTCAGTGCATTTTACACAGGACAGTGACAGGAGTTAAAATTTTCAAAAGAAATTTTGGCTGCTCTGTCGAAATAGTCATGAGTCCCAAATGCAATTAAGTTGCTTGGGAGAATAAATAATTATTTACAAAGTAAGCATATTCATAAGTCAGAAATTAAAATAAAAAATGCACTCTTCTAAAATTTATTTTCTTCTATTTCCCCTTATTTTCTAATGTTATTCCCATTTTTAAGTGACAACTAACACTATATCTCATTTCATAAATAATCATTGTTAAAAAATTAATTGATTAGGAAGATTAGTGTTGACAATATAAACAAACAACCCCTTATATTCAACATAAATCAGTTTATATATAACTATATATGCATATATATGTACTATATATGTCTGTGTATATATATATGTATATACTATATATATACACAGTTTTTCTATTGTTAAGCATATGTGGTTATATATAATTCATACAGTATAATATAATAATGAAAATGCAAGGCATTACCTCTAATGTTCATACACTGAATTTAATTTAATTTTTTCCCCTTAATATCTTGCACCAAAAGTAAAATTGAGGATAAAAATCAAGACAGATTGCTTTAAACTCATCTTATCATGATGGTAACAATATACAAAGCCAACCAATTAGAGTTTTGCCAACAACCCTTGCCAGTCACCCTAAAAGGATTACTTTAATGTAATTTGCTTTTTTCAAAGGGTCTCCATTAGATATCTATACAAACCACCAAGGAAAAACAAGCTTTCTCATAAGATTAAAGTGTAGATAATGTTCTAGTGTCTAGAAATAGATATAAAGTGAAGTCACTTTGAAAGTTTGTCTTTGAACAACAGATGTGTCATTTCTAGTTGGAAAATGTACCTCTGAATATAGACTTTTAGTTGATGATGATAATATAATTTTTGAATTACCAAACTAAAAATTTACAAATCAATTACAAGTGGCTACATGAGCAAGAGTCAAACAATTTAACTTATATAAATTTAGAAAAATAATGTAAATATATTCAAATATTCAATTTAAACATTTTTTAAAGTATGACTTTTTAATGTAGGAAATATTTTGTGCAGATGCTAGGGTAAATATGTTACACAGAGTTGAATTTCCTGGGCTTTTTACACAACATAGCTTTTTCTATCACTGAAGTTGCCTTCAATTTAGACTTTTGCATTTTTCTGTTTATGACCAAAAGATTTCTTTTTATTTTCACACACAGTTAAATGTGTGGTAATAAAATGTAATGAGGGGAAAATGGTAATTAAGAAGAAGTAGATGTAGTAGACAAACCTACTAATTACATGTATATGCATGGATTACAGCCCAACATTCAGCAATGGAAGCAATTGCTAAGCACTCCTATGCAACTTCCCAGGGGTATTGTCATAGTTTTTCTGCTACTTTAAAGCTAATCAATTTTTTTTAGAGAGAGAACAGAGAGAGAGAGAAATTTTTTTTTGAGAGAGAGAGAGAAATTTTTAATATTTATTTTTCAGTTTTTGGTGGACACATCTTTTATTTTTTACGTGGTGCTGAGGATTGAACCCAGCGCCCCGTGCATGCCAGGCGAGCGCATTACCTTTTGAGCCACATCCCCAGCCCACAAGCTAATCAATTTTTAACATTTTTTTAAAGATATTTTTTAGTTGTTGATGGACCTTTATTTTATTTATTTGTATGTGGTGCTGAGAATCGAATCCAGTGCCTCATGCATGCTAGGCAAGCGCGTTACCACTGAGCCACAACCCCAGTCCCCAATTTTAATCATTTATCATTCATTTATGAAGAGCCTGATATCCTTCATTTTTACTTATTTTTGATCATTTATGATCACCTAACTCTCTGTCTTAAACTAAGTTTGTAAAAAATGGTGATGTCTATGGATTAATTGTAACCTTTTGATCCGAACCACTCAAAACTTTGGTTAAATGTTTAAAAACTCTTTAAAAGCACAAAGTATGTAAAAGCACTATTTTTAAATGATTGGGTAATATTTTTGCAATGACTTATGTATTTGCAACTGGGGAATAATGTAGAATTGTTAATTTGTCCTGTGTTTGTTCTTATGTGGTGACATATCAAGAGTTTGGTCTCAGATTAGCCTGAGATGACACTCCCAGTTTCAGGAACTAGCCACATATTCTTTGTCAACTTAACTGTTACTTTACCTGTAACCTAATAGGTAAAATGGGACTGAGTCCTAAAGACTGCAATAAGTAAATAAAAGGAACAGAAGGCATTAATACTTGAGTAAAAGAAATGAAATATCTTTATTTGCAGACAAGATTACCTAAGTAAAAACATCCTAAGAATATATAGAGTTAATAAGAACTTTAGCACTAATAATTATGTATGGTAAAATGGCACATTTGAGTCAAACCCACTTAACATTTTAGTAGTACCAAAAAAGCAGGAAATGCTTTCCTACAAATATAACAAAATAACTATAATATCTTGATGCTGATATCTAAATAGCAACCACAATGGAAGCCAAAGATGATCTAAATAAGTAAAGGGATATATTTTGTTCCTGGTTTGAAAGACTCATTACTGTCATTTTATTCTAAAATGATCCATAAAGTCTATGGATTTTTAATCAAATCAGCAGAAGAACATTTCTGTTGACTGCCATGATAGTTGTTAATTTATTTGGAAAATCAGGGGACTATCACTTCCAAAATGTTTTGAAAACAAAAAACAAAATTGAATGGCACTCTTTCAATGATTTCAATAAATGTTTTGAATATCCTTAACAATAACAATATTGGAGAAAAAAGAAACACAATGATCAACATAACAGAGCAGTGATTGAACTTATTTTTGACAGTGATGCAAAGGCAATTTAATAGAGAAAGGCAACTTGATAAAGTACAAACTTAGCAATTAACCTGAATCAGTTTCTTTTTTAGCTTGTAAAATGAGCATAATATTACCTATTTTCTGAATCATTATAAAGTGTAAATATTACATATGTGCTCAACTAATGGTAGATTTTGTTATTACTTACTGAGAATGAATATATACCTTATATATCCAATTACAGTAGTCTTTTCATTGTTTATATGTCCATGTTTAATAAAGATGCAGCTAAAATAAGGGACTTTCATTAAATATTTCCAATAATTGGTTAATAGAGTATTCAGGTATTTTTACAAGCAAAACACAATACATTCACTTTCTTTCCTCCAGAAACCCCCTTGCTCTCATTCCTAAAGTATGTAATTATTCAGCTTCTTTCATCTGTACTGAGACTATTGTCTTACCTTATATTACACTAACATAATGTCTTTTTTTAGTTCTTCCCTCTGGCATACTATGATAGTAATCAGGTGAGCAAAGGATAATTAGTGTTTAAGAAACTCTATTATTTTTGTATAAAGTATCTTTTCCTGGGAAGTTATCCAGTTATCCAGGATGCTGCATGATTCTTCTCTGTAAAATAAATATATGGATGAGTGTAAATGTGTAAATTTTTTAAATTATTAAAAATAAGTTTTGAATATGCATTTCTGTATCTGTATGAGAAATATGAGCACATATGAACCCTAAAGTTTATTTACTCATTTATTTCTGACTTCTTAATGACCGTTTATTTTTCCTAATTGCTTTGTATGTGTTTTCCACATACGAGAACACATCATATTTGTTAACCTTCATAAAACAAATCTCATCTATCCTGAAGTGGGTTAGTAAAGGTACAGAATATTTCAGTGGCAGAAGGTTATGTTAGAAGACTATGGAAGCTTTTTGAAATGCAAAGAATGATATGAGAAAGGAATTACAGCGGGGGGGAACTTGTGAGGAAAAGCCTTGAAGGTAATGATCCATATTCAGAGAATTAAAACAATCTGGTTTGAAAAACCAAGCAAATGGCAAATAGTGAGAGTTAGATATGAAAACACATGTCAATAAATATGACGAATGGCTTCAAGTGCTAAGTTAAGGAATTTATCATCCACTTCATTAGGCTATTACAGTCTTTGAGTTGGGAAAGACATTTCAGCCTCAACTTACTCTATTACAAATCTTTGGGTAATTAGAATACACTATGCTTCAGAGGACCCTGTGGTGGGAAGGGGAAGTTTAAAGGCTGTCTTTAGTAATTATTATTCTAATTATAAATGGCAACAAGAAGTTTCATATTGCACTCCCAACTCATAAGGCATTTCTCTCACGAATTGACCCACTAAAAATCCATATGGTAAATATATGTGTCAGGTATTTTGCAAGGAAATTAAGTAAATTGCTCAAGGTCAAAGAGATTATAAATGGAAAAACTAGGATTGATACTTAATTCATCATAACTTTCTCTTCATGTGCTACCCAAATCTGTGGGCTTTTCTACCATTCTTCTATTCAAAGGTGGAGAATAGAATCCTCGGTTTTTCTGTCTTAATATTTATATTTGTTTTTCTGACCAATATTTCCAGACTGGAACTTTGCATTAGTCATAATAGTGATGCAAACATTTGTACCCATGAGACAGGATAGACTGCCAAATGTTTTTGTCAAAAGTCCCACAGACCAGCTGTCTCTCACAAGCTGGAGTGTCGTCCTGTGTGTAGAAAAGTGTAGACTTGGAACAGTGCAACTGTAGGTTGCCATCAGGATTGCAGTCAACACTCTCCATAGACAGTTCTTGCACCCCAGTGTTTTTTTACCTGGAACAAAAACTCAAAAGCAGTAGAAAACCTTAACTTAAATTCTGTATTGAGCTATGGAGAAAAGAAAAGCAATCCATATCTAAATCATTTCCTGACAGTGTTAATATATCTTGGAATGTACCTTTGGTAGTATCTGACTTGATATTTGTAGAAATTGTATTTAAATGCCAGCTGAAGTACAAAAGTACCTTTTAAAAAACAATATCTGTTGAAAGCATTAGTCATAACTTTTCATTTGCTTAGATTTTCCAATGGAAAACATCACTTCATCATTTCATATTTCTTATGAAAAATCTTTTGAAGACATTTTCCCTAATCAATTGTGAAAAACATGGTAATTCAATATTATCTTGTAATAAAAACATTCCAGAAAGGAAATTAAAGTACATATAAAGAAGACCTGCCGGATCCCAGTAAAAATAACAATAATAATGACTTAGTATGCTTCTTTACTTCTCACTGAGGCCTGTATATCTATCTCAGAGCTAGCCACCTTACTTACATGTACTTTGAATAGTCAGCCAAATAAAGTCTGGCATATTTTACTTGAGTTTCTAGTGAATATTAGTTTTTTCTCTCACAATCAATATAAAGACTTCTTAATTCTCAGAATAATCCTCATTGTTAAGACATATGCCCATGTCAGCACTGTTTTGTTCAGTTTTGTAGAAAGTTGCTATTATATTGAACAGTCAGGAAAGTTGTTAATAGATATTATTGATCCAATAAAAGTTATGTATACTTTTGAGTAGAGATGTAGATATAGGTTGAGTTATTTCATTCCTCTGTGTATAGTTGACAAATTTAGGCTCATACTGGAATCCTATCATACAGAAAACTATCAATTATCAGAAGTTTAAGTTTACTCAGAGTGCATACACTGCATATATATATATATATATATATATATATATATGCAGTTATTGAACTACAACACTAATGTTGTATGAAACTTTTTTTAAATATGTGATGGTATTTTTATTTATTTATTTTTATTTATATATGACAGTGGAATGCATTACAATGTTTTATGAAACATTTTAAGACACCATCTATAACTCCTTATACACCAAAATGAATCTGCTTTTCTCCTTCATAAGGTTGTGTCAGCTATTCCCCACAAGTGACAGAGTTCTATTTTACAACAACAAATTTCAAATGTGGTAAAGAGAAAAATAACAGTCCAATTCGTATGTCTTTGTGTTTTAAACTCTTAGCTAAAATCTTTGTGCCTATAACCAAGTTTGTGCTTTATATTTATGTAAAATATTGGTCAAAATGAGAAAAGCTAAAGAAAAGCAATGTGAGTGAATGAATTTTATGTTTTACATTTAATCTCTTCAGTCTCTTATCCCAAATGTAATTAACACAAGCCATATGGCTGGGAAAGAATAAAATGGTCTGAAAGAATATAATTTTTCTACTCTGAGAAAATTAGAACATTCATATAAATTTTAGTTATTTTGGAGGAAGATCAATAGATCTTTATTGGTCAAACTAATAAAACATATGAAATATTTGGTATTTTATATTTGCTCTTGAAAAGCAATAAATTAAGAGAAATGTGGAATATATGTCATGAGTTTTTCAGTTGGTTATAACTGTTTCAAGTTCTTATTTGACTGCAAGATAACCATTGGGTTAAGTACTCATTTCCAAAATTATAACTTCCTTCCTTGTATCTTATTCCCTAAGGACAAATGTATCTTATTCCCTAAACTCAGTATGGGAACTCCATTCTATATTCATACTTTTCCTTTTCATTTAAAATCTCAAGGGAATCCTGGGAAGACAGATGAGAGTTCTCCTAGCTAATAAGTTTAAAATAAAAAGCAAGCAAATGTATCCAAATACAGAACTACTTCTTTCTAAAAAATAACTTGAAATAGAAATGTGCTATAAATGTTCATATAAAAATTTGGATACCAACAAAAGCTCAAAAGAAATCAAAGAGATCATAATGCCAACCACTTCAAATCATAATTTTCATCACTAAAAAATGATTTAAAACATAAGCTTTGTCTCTTTATATTTAGTTATAGAATTCCTGAAGTTTCTAATTTCAGAAAAGTACAGGGAAAATGTGCATATTGACTGAGACAATGTGTTGATCATTTTTCAGTTTTAATATTAGTTCTCAGAAAACACCCATATATTTTGAGATCCAGAGAAATATTATTAGAAAGTTAATTCAACTTCATATTAATGAGATGGTTCTTCCCAAATGAATATAAAAATTTCTTGAAAGAAAGGCTGGAGTTCTCACAAATTACTGCAAACAAGTAGCAAGTCACAATAGTACAAAAATACATCCCTCACACACACACAGTGAGAAGTTTAAGTGTAGGGTATGGTTGTTGATTAAAAGATACCAAGGAAGGGTTCACTTATGTTTTGTAAACCCATGGAATCTGAAAATTTAATTGTTCCTCTTGAAAGAAAAATTATGATTAGAATACCTGAAAATATCCTGAATTATATGAGCAATAGTTGTATTTCAGTTGTAGGAAATCTAGATGTTTTCCTTCTCCTTCATGGTTTTATGGTATATTTTAGTACAATCTTAATTTATATTTTAAATGTTCACATTTGATTTCATAAGAAAAAACTATTCAGACCAATTTAATTAAAATTTCTGAAAATTTCTCTTTTCCTTCCCATTCTAGAATTAGTTTGTGCCAAATATGAAAATTATTTCAAATTTGTATTAATTTTAACCTTGGTTTTTACTTTAAATTTTTGTTACTTTAGTTTTTGAATGATACATAATATTTATAAATATTTGCGGAGTACATTATGATAATTAATACATATATATCATGGGTAGTCATCAAATTAGAGTAATTAGCATTTCCATGTCATCAGACATTTCTGTTTTTGGATCCTTCACTTATTTTAAAACAGATATTAAATTTTCACAAATTATAGTTACCTTATAGTTATAGTACTGCAGAACCCTAAAACTCATTCTTCCTATCAAACTGTATTTTGCTCCCCATTATATAACCCTTCTCTGCATTTCCTTCTCCTTTGCTAGCCACTAGTGACCACTATTTCACTCTTTACTTTTATGAGAGCAACTTTTTGAGATCCCACAAATCTTTATAACCATAAAGAAATTTGATAAAATGAAACATAAAGATATCTTATATGCTATTAGATTCTGGGATAGAAGGTTTTATTTTCTCTGTTATTTTGCAATGAGAATTAAATGGGTATCTTCTAGTTCTTATTGTGTTTTTCATTTATAGGGCTACTCACCTGATAAAAAAGTATAAATAATGTAAGAATTTCAAAATCAATTTCTGCTTCTGGAACTTGTACTAAGATTAGCTAGACCCTTTTCCTACCTTCCAATTTCTATGCTCATAAGCAGTCCTTAAGAAATTAAGATCAGACACTCTTTTCAATTTCAGTGCTCATGAAGACATAATCTTTACTGTTGTGTTGTCATTTTGACCAGCTCTTCAAAACCAAGGGTGAAAAACTGGGGTCATAAATAGGAGTAAAATAAATATCCAACATGGCCTGCAATCATGAATTCAGAATCATTAGTGCAAATAGCTACCCTGCATAAATCACAAGCTAAATTTCACCAAAATAGAGTAGCCAGTGCAGAAACAGACCTGGAACTTTAATTAGATTATGATTCAGTTTGGTTCTTCATCCCATGAAGGAAAATGAATTTTGTAATATAATAATTCAGCTTTTAATTTGCAATGAAAAGTGATAGTGCTGGAATAGTAATGTCTCTTCTGTGGGTCATAATGGCTAGCAAAACAGTGCCTTGGTGAGTCAGAAGGACATGGTTTATGGATTAATTCTTATTAATATTTGATCAGTTTTCTTGATTTCAAATTATTTTACCAATGAGTCATTCATTAATAGTAAAATCAACAAAGATATGAGGAGCATGTTTTCTTATCTATACTTTTTGTATGTTGAAACAGTGAGCTTTTGAGAGAATTTTGATAAATGAAACCAGGTAAAGACAGATATTTCCTGAGAATCTGCTGTATGCAAAATAATGGAGATTGCTCTATCATTTTGTTCCAGGGACTCTCTGAATAACACCGGTTTCTCACTTCTGATGTTTCACAGGTGTCCCTAAGGGAACACCACCCTCCTCCTGCAGCTCTCCCTATTGTCTTTTCTTATGCTTGCTCAGTCAACCAAAAGCAAATGATAAATCATCTACCCAAAGACAACTCCAACCACCCATGTCGCTTCTTTATCAGGCTTGGTAATAATACTAGGCCTGAATCACCAAGGACAGAACATTTTGTTCCTTGTGTTAAACTGATCAAAGATGATGTCAGCATTTTTAATTGGGAAGCTGGTTCTCCAGGGAGGAAATTTGTTCCTAAGAAGTTTTTGTCTGTGTAAATTGCCCCAGCACTGACTGCATCCAGTTTTGTTCTCTTTATCATCTCCATGACATTTCTTTCATTTCTTTTAATAGACTCTTTTTTAGTTATACATAACATTAAGATTAATTTTGACATAATTTAAAAAAGCCTGGAATATAATTTGTTCTAATTTAGTCCCTAGTATTTCCCCTTTCCCTCCTCTCTTCCCTCCTCCTGTTCCCTTCCCTCTACTCTATTGATCTTTCTGTTATTTACTTAAAATTGTTTAAATTAGTGTCTTGTGGATGTGCACAATGGTGAGAGTCACTGAGGAACAAAGAATAAATGTACATAGAAAGTTAGCTCAGATTTATTCCATTATCTTTCTCTATCCCATCTTACCTTCCATTGCATCAGTCCCCTTTGTGTACTCCACTGATTTTTCTTCTATTTTTTTTTTATCTTTTCCCTTTATTTTGGGTTAGATTCTGCATATCAGAAAAAAACATATAATCTTTGATTTTTTTTTTGAGTCTGGGTTATTTCCCTTAGCATGATAATCTCCAAATCATGGCAACTGCCATAAAGTTATTCTTATTGATGGCTGAATAATATTCCATTTTGTAAAAATATCACTTTTTCTTTATCCATTCATCTGTTGAAGGGCAACAAGGTTGACTCCATATCTGGGCTACTGTGAATTGTGATGCCATAAACATTGATATATCTGTGTCACTATAGCATGCTGCTTTTAAATCTTTTGGATATATACCAAGGAATAGGATAGGTGGTCATCTGGTCCTTTCAATCTTTGTTTTTTAAGAAATATTCATACTGCTTTCCAGAGTGGTGATGCTAATTTGCAGACCCATCAACAATGTATGATTGTGTCTTTTCCTCCACATTCTTGCCAACATTTATTGTTATTTATTTTCTTGATAATTGCCATTCTGACTGGAGTGAGATAAAATCTCAGTGTAGTTTAAATTTGCATTTCTCTAACTGCTAGAGATGTTGAACACGTTTTTGTTTGTTGACAATTTGTATATCTTCTTTTGAGAATTAACTGTTTAATTCCCTTGTCTATTGAACAATTGGTTTTTATAATAATTTTTGATGTTAATGTTTTTAGTTGTTTGCATATTCTGGATTAATTACCTATCTGAGGAGCAGGTAGCAAGATTTTCTCCCATTCTCCAGGCTCTCTCTTCACACTCTTGTTTTCTCTGTTATGAAGAAGGTTTTTAATTTGATGCCATTCAATTAAATTGATTAATTGATTATTGATTTTACTTCTTGCGCTGTAGGAGTCTTTAAGGAAGTCTGTTCCTGAGCCTATGCATTGGAGTATTAGGCCTACATATTCTTCTAGCAGGTGCAGAGGTTCTGGTCTAATTCCTAGGTCTTTGACCCACTTGAGTTGTCTTTTGTGCAGGGTGAGAGATGGGGTTAAATTTCATTCTACTACATATGAATTTCCAGTTTTCCAAGAAACATTTGATAAAAGCCTATCTTTTCTCCATGTTTGGACACCTCTTTCTAATATCAGATAATTGTATTTTTGTGGGTTTGTCTCTGTATCTTACTATTCTATTCCATTAGTGTTCATGTCTGTTTTAGTGCAGTATCAATCTGTGTTATTTTTTTACTATGGTTCTATAGTATAACTTTAGGTCTGTGTTGAGATGCCTCTTCCTTTGCTTTTCTCACTAAGGATTGCTCTGGCTATTCTTGATCTTTTATTTTTCCAAATTAATTTCATAACTGTATTTTCTAGTTCTGTGTAGAACATCATTGGAATCTTGATTGGAATTGCATTGAATTTCTGTAGGGCTTTTGGAAGTATGGCAATTGGTGGTCTTTCCATCTGCTAAGGTCTTCCTCAATGTCTTTCTTTAGTATTCTATAGGTTTCACTGTAGAAGTCTTTTAGCTCTTTTGTTAGATTGGTTACACAGTTGTTGTTGTTGCTATTAGGCTATCGTGAATGGAATAGTTTTTCAAATTTCTTTTTCAGCAGTGTCATCATTGGAGTATAAGAACATGATTCTTTTATGGGTGTTGATCTCGTATTTTGTTAATTCACTGAATTTTTTTATGACCTGTAGAAGTCTTCCAGCGGTGTTTTTTAGGGGTCTTCTACATATAGGATCATGTGATCAGCAAAAAGATAAATTGCATTCAAACTCTCTAGTTGTGAATATGCTGCTCTGCTTTTATCACTAATGGAAGTAATTTTTTTGTAAGATAAATGTTCATAGATGGAACTATCTTTTTGATGTTGTGATCAGTAATAACAGTGAAACTATCCTTTTGTTTATGAAATGTGATAGTGTTCCATGAATCCCACTCTCCCCTTGCTTTATGCCACACCTAAGAAGACATTTGTCCTATTCTTTAAGAATTTGACTTAAAATGTGATTAATTCATAAAATTAACAATATTAGATCTTTTCAATCACTTCTTTCTGAAATTTGTTTAGTCAATATTCATTGTCAAATTTGGTTGGCAACATCTTATACTTTGGAGCACATTTAAGAATATTCACATATGTTTACCTTTAACTGTGCTAAGTAATATAGATGCATTTTTATTACCTTCTCAAAAACATGACTGATCTGTAGATATGGTACATTTAAACTATATATTTTTTTAGTAAATACCTACTGAGGGAATTACTATGCTAGGTTCTCTGCGTAAGCAGTATGAAGAAATGGACAAGTCTTTTCCACGTTAACTTAAATCTATGTGAAGAAAGAGACAATATATATTTAACACAAATTACTGAGATTCTATTTGACTTATGTATATGATACAAAGCTTAGATACTTAGTTTGCAAAAAAAAATATGCCATTTTTGGCAATTTGGGGTTTCAAATTTCTTTAGTGGGAATTTATATTCTTTTTGTAACTGAACAATAGTATATTTTCCAGAGGATGATGTATTCTTTTTTTTTTCTTTTTGGTGAGATGACCTAGTCTGAGACTAGATGTGCTCTTTGACAGAGTTTAGTGCCTAATGACATCACAAAGACAACAACTGTATTTAGGACTTTAGTAAGTTGAAGGTCTGTGTTTGAGGGAGTCTTAAAGTTTGGACAAAATATATTTTTCCGTGTCTATGTGTGTGTGTGTTTGTGTGTGTGTGTGTGTGTGTGTAGCTCCAGAAGACATGCTTTTTTAGGAAATGAGAAAGCTTATGGGATAAAGGACAACCAGAAAAATTCTTCCCACCAATGTGAAATTAATATATTTATGGTTTTTCTCGTTGCTCATGCAGAAAGATCTGATCTGAACAAAGCTTTGAGTAATTACATTTATAAGATGGTAAAGATTACAGTATTCTTTGCATCTGTTGGACAGCAGAAACTTTGGACTTTGAAAACCTGTTGCTAGCCTCCTTGGAGTTACATGTTTAGGTTCCACATCTGCATGGCCTTGTGCCTTATTATTGATAACATTGTTAAAGTGGAGAGAGAGAAGTGCTAAAAATATTTAATCACAGATGCATGGATTATTAGTGAAGAACACTATTAACAAGCCAGAAAAGTTAATATGTTTTACAAGAGCCATGAAATAGATGACTACCCCCCAAAATATAACTCTTATCTGAATGAAAAAGGGATAATGGGGAAAAAACAGCTTGGAAGTACAAAATTTTAAATAATCTGCTCCTGTCTTCCACAAAAACAAAAAGAGATCTCAGAATTGGAGAATTCAGAAAAAGAGAGATACAATTAATTTAAAGCAAATCCTTACATTTATATTTTTGTAAGGGAGAAGCAAAAGAGAATAGATACATTTCTTCAATATGATATCTGATATGTAGTATTATCATAGACCTTTATCAATATTTACTTTTTAGAGGAGACATATGTGGTTATATATAATTGAACAATAGTATTTCCCCAGTTATAAAATATAAAATGCAAATGTCATAAATTTTTTTTCAGTTATCAACAAAGAATTTTGGCAAATATGTATCTATGATACAATAAAATATTTTGAAGGAAATTCATGTTAAATTTGAAAAAAAATGAAGAAAATGAATATTATAATTATTAGAATGTTGAAGCACACATTTTGGAAAAAACAAAAGCACTGGTCTTATCTCTTCTGAAACAAGTTATTTTTTTTTTAATTTAACAATGTATGTACTGAGAAGGTGATTTCTTGAACCAGTGAAACTGAATTTGGAGGTATCTTATTTAGTAAAATCTTTGAAATTACATTTTGAATATTTTTAAAAGCTCAAATCTCATAGACAGCCATGTTCATTTTGCAACGAATATACACACACAAACAATGCAACCAAATAATAATACCAGCCAGGCAAAGTGACCACAGGCCTGCAATCCCAGAGGCTTGGGAGTCTGAGGCAGGAGGATCATGAGTTCAAAACCAGCCTCAGCAAAAGTGAGGTTCTAAGCACCTCAACGAAATCCTGTCTTTAAATTAAATACAAAATAGAGCTGAGGATGTGGCTGAGTGTTCAATTGCCCTTGAGTTCAATCCCTGGTACCCCACAAAAACTACCAGAGGTTCATATGACATATTTGTTGAAGTGGATTCAGATATATAGCAATTTATGTAATTGGAACTTCATTGATTATTTAGATAAAACCAATGAATGTGTTCTTATATTTCCAAATCTTAGGAAAACTTACTCTCTGTAGGGCTAATAGGAAAAAAAGAAAATTCCTTCCCACCTCATTTACAAGTGAATATTTTCTTATGCTTTAGGACACTAATTTGGGTGGGGGTTGTTGGGCAACAGTAGATAATTGCAATACCTGACATGCTACCAAAAACAATATGTAAAGGAAAAATGAAGGGTATTGACAGGGAAGACAACAGATATGACATTCTAGTTTTGCTTTTATGAGGTTAAAAAAATGAATATTAGAAGTAATAAAATTGGCAAAGAAAATAACTACTTTTAGAACTTAAACATAAATAAATAATTATTATAATAATAAATATATTGAGAATTTACTGTCACTAGGACAAAGCTCAGCGCTTCAAACTTTTATCTCATCTAATTCTTATAGAAAATCTTAGACATGTATGACTAATATTCCTGTTTTATCAGATTAAGAAATGGAAGATGGAGACACTGGAACACTGGCACATAATTAAAGAATATCAGAGCTAATGCACTTCCCTCCCAGAGAGTTTAAGCTCAGATCTTTCAATCTTTAAAAATTATGCCCTAACAGTTTTATAGGATATGATTGAAATTGTAAAACAAGCACACACACACACACACACACACACACACTGCAGTCCGGCTGCAGCAAACTAACGGTGG